>NC_089263.1:60876874-61199687 GCF_963930625.1 Muntiacus reevesi | reverse complement strand
CAGCGTGGAGGGGCCTCCACGTGGGCCGGCCATCCCCCTTCTGGGGACACAGCCGCAGGGAACAAGCTCGCTGTTGCCAGCAGACAGCCAAACCCCACGCTCGCGGTCGGCTGTTCACAACCGCCACGACATGGAGACAACCTGAGTGTCCACTGACCGATGAGTGGATGAAGATGATGTCCTATCTGTATCTACGTGGGTGTGTGTGTACATACATGTACATATATAGGTACACGTCACAAACACTTACAGAATGAAGTATTCCACAACGAGAAAGAAGGAAGTCCTGCCATTTGTGACAACATGGACACTGTGCTGAGTGAAATCAGCCAGAGAAAGACAAATGCTGCGTGATCTCACTTACACGTAAAATCCAGAAAAGCCCAGACTTAAAACGGGCAAACGACAGGGCCCTACGGCGCAGCGCAGGGGGCTCTGCTCAGTGTCCCGCGGCCGCCGGAGGAGAGGGGCGCTCGGGGGAGAGTGGACACATGCGTGTGTGGCTGAGTCCCTTTACTGTGCGCCTGAAACCATCACAGCATTTCTTATTAACCGGCTATATCCCAATACAAAATAAAGAAAGTCTTGAAAAGCCAAGCTCCTGGAAGCAGAGTGGCCTGGTGGCTGCCAGGGGTGGGGGACGGCTGGTGAGGCAGTCGGGCATGCGGCTGCGGTAATGGGGTGTGGGGGTGAACGTGCAGCGCAGTGACCGCGGCTGGCGGTACTGTGCTGCGTACTTGGGAGGCGCGCAGGAAGATCTGGAAGTTCTCACTGCACACACAGAGGAAGCTGACTGCGAGGTCACGGGCATTTTAACCTGCCTGCCCGCAGAAATCATTTACAGCGTCTAACACATGAAGTCACCATGCTCTGCACCTTGAACTCACACAATAGTAGATGTCAATTATATCTCAGGAAAGCTGGATTAAAAAGCCATTGAATGCCATGTAAATAAGAGTTTAGTGGTCCAGTGCACAAACCCGGATTAAAAAAGAAAAAAATAAAGTGCTCCTGCATGTCTCTGGATGAACTCGTAAAGCGGCCAAACGTGGTCCTAATTGAGTGTGGGAAAGAGGGCCCCTTCCCTGCTGTAGGTTCAAGTCCTTGTTTGAAGAGCAGTTTTCCGCGGCACCTGGACAAACTGCGTCACCTCTCTGGGCCCTGGTCCTCCCCTCTGGACAGCCCCCCGCATAGTGACCCCGACATCTCTGTGGGTCCTAGAGCGACTGCCCCCAGGGCACCATCTGTGAGTCTAGGAGGCACTCGGACTCGGAGCTGGAGAACCTGCTTTCCCAGTGGGAACGCCCTGGAGAGCGTGCTCGCCCTGGGAGGGACACCTGGCTGCTCGAACTTGGCAGCCCATCCAGCTGCCAAGCCCATCCAGCCCACAGCTCCACCAGGAGGACCAGTGGGCCACAGCTCGCAGGAGCCATAGGCTGGCCCTGCCCGCCTCACCTCCCCAGGCCCTGCTCTGGCTCCTGCCTGATGGGTTCACCTCCTGCCTCCAGCCAGGCGAGCAGCCCAGAGAGGCGCTACATCATGGCGACCTGGCCCAGGGCCCATGGGCCGCGGCCTTCTTGTGGGATAAACCCACGCTTTCCCCCTCTCAGTATGCCTTCCTCCGCCCTCCCCATGTCCCACGCGTGTCAGCCACGCTGCTCTCCTTTCTCTTCTCTGAACTCGCCAGACTGGGGGCAGGCTCAGGGCCTTAGCACTCGCCACTCTTTCAGCTTGCAAGGCCACCCTCTTCAGGGTGGGCTCCCCTCATCCGTGTCCACTAAGACACTGCCTCTGAGAAGCCCCCTCGCTGAAGCCCTTCTGTGCCCAGCACTGCCCACCCCGGGACCCTCACTGTCTTCCCCCGAGCACCTCTGGGAATGCAGGCTTGTCTTGTTTGTGGGTCTTTGCACACGGAGACAAGCTCTGTGCAGGTAGGGACCTCAGGCCCGGTCAAGGAGCTGGCTGACTCAGGCCCCCCACAAGCCCTGGCTGACACCGGGGCACCCCTGTCTGAGCACCCGCGTGTCCCCGCCGCTCCCGTGAGGCCGGTCAGAGTGCTCGGAGCACTCTCTTGGTTGACTCGGCCAGACCAGGACCAAGTTCCGCCTGCTCTGGGTGGTTCCCCTTCGAGTTGTGATGGACGGTGGAGACACTCCTCAGTGTGGGCTCTAGAAGCCTGCACCTTCAGGCCACACTTGGCCCGTGGTTACCATGTGATTGCCTGAGTTTTTTTTGAGCGATCTGTTGCAAACAACTCATCCTGTTATCACGTCAGCTTTTGGTTTGGGAAACGTGGTCAGCATCTCTCTGGGAAGCCGCAGAGGAAGGGGAGAAGGCGCGGTGTGTGGCCAGCCCCGGGACTGGTGAGGGCTGGTGAGGAGGGAGTTCCCGTGTGCGGCTGCCGTCCACACACGACCGCCCTGCGGGGGGTGAGCAGACCTCCGCGCGAGGTGGAGCAGGCAGTGGAGGCTGCAGAGGACCCCTGGCGAGCCTGCTGTCCCGGCTGGCAAGCCCAGAGCTGGGACGGCACCTCCGAGGCCCTGCACGGCCTCTCTGGATAGTCCGGCCCCCTGGGCCTCAGGCCCCCCATCAACGAGGGTGAGGAGGAGCCGGCCTGCCCCGTCCCTCACGAAGCACAGCCCACCCTATCCCAGAGGCAGGTGTTAGACAACAACGCGGCAGGGGCCAGGGTGTTAGTCATGGGAGGGGACAGGGGAGGCCCCAGAGACGGGCGGTTCGGTACCTAGAGTGAGGCTGTGACTGCAGGGGGCTCTTAGCTTCGGGGCTCTTGGCCACAGATGGGGTTCTATGCGGTGGGCGGAATGGAGCAGAGGTGAGTTGGCGCCGAGGCCTGCCTGGGCCCCCAACCCGGGTGTGGCGCGGGCTTCTGGGGCGGCTCACCTGGACAGCAAGGAGGACACGGGCTTCTCCGCTGAGCCGCTCCGCTCCCAGGGCTTCCGGCTGGCCTCTGTCGGTTCATGGCACGGACAAAGCGCCTCAGGGCTGGGAGCGCGCCCGTGGCCCCGCGCCCCGCAGCATCCCAGGCAGACGGCCCCGCCCCGGCTCCCGTGGCCCAGGCTGCCCTCGCAGGCCTGGCACCTGCGTCTCCCCAACTCAGGTCGGGAGCCCCTGCTCCCGCGACTTGGTTGACCTGGTTTCAAGTCCTCTCCCCATGGCTAGGGCTTTCCTGGGAATGAGCGCCAGCCGGGCAGCAGGGCTCTGAACCAGGACCTCCAGCAGTAACCTGTGCCTCCAGCAGTGGGCCGGGCCCGGCACAGGAAGCCCCTCGCCTGCATCCTCCGCGCAGCCCACACCTGCATTGCAGGCCAGTGTCCCCGCTGTCCCCTGGCTCCGTGGCTTTCCCGCACACTGCTGGCTGGCTCTTTCCCAACCTGGCCTTGGAAGTTGATTTGTCTTTCCTTTTTCAAGTGCTCTTTAACTGCACTTCACTTTACTACAAGAGGGCCACTGAACTGAATGAGTTCCCTGACTTGGCAGGATGAGCAGAGAGGCAGAAGGGAAAGATCCCCGGGGCAGCAGGGGCCAGCCGCTCTGAGCTGAGCCTGGAGGCCGCGGGCTGACCCTCGCTGGGCCTGCAGGGCAGACCCAGGACTGGGACCACACGCAAGCTCTAGGCGCACTACTTCCACACACTGAGTTTCTAACTGGAAACACGCACCCCCTCCACTGGGACATGAGGCGTTCACACGGTCACTCACCAAGAATCGTGCCACTGCCCGAGCAGAGGCCATGGACCCCAGCCTCACAGGGAGGCCGACAAGCCAGCAGAGGGGCGGGGCGTGAGACCCAGGTGGCCGCAGAGCCGTGCCCCAGCGAGCTGCCAACAGTGGGCCTGAGCCTCCCGCCACTGGCTCCCCCGCAGTGAGCTCGGGAGCACAGGCCTGGCTCAGAGCAGACCCTGAGATGTTTGCTGAATGACTGAGGGATCAACCGCAGTGGCATCTTCCCACCACAGAGCCTGGAGGCGTTCTTCTGACCACACGCCTGTCCCAGAGCTCGGACCAGGGTAAGTTAAGGGCCCTCTGCTTTGCAGGCCTCGTCTGGCTGACTGCTCAGTGGGCAAGGCTCCCTGATGGTGACCGTAACATCCTGGCGTTTTGCAAGGAGTAGGACTGCGGCATTTACATGCTCCTCTTCAGAGGAGGGCCCAAGGCCAGGAAGCTGAGCCTCCAGGCACATCTCCCCCACCCCTCCTAGGTGCTGGCAGGCCCGCTGGGGAAATAGCCGGATGTGGTACTCTCTCCTCCAGGGTGCCCTGCTCGGGCTCAGGCTCAGACTGCAGGCGGCCACTGATGGGGGTCAGGGGTGCTTCCGTGCAAGATGGCAGGGCACCCCACCAGCTCAGCCTCTCTGCTCATCCGCCAAGTGCCGCCAAGTGAGGCCATGGGGGTCAGATCGCCTTTCTGTGAGAGCCCCTCCCACTCTAAGACCCCACGCCTGGTGCAGGAAGGGTGGGACCCCTTACCTGACGAGCTGGGGGGCTGCTGACTGGCTGCTCGGGTCCCTGGAGATGGAGAGGTGCTGGGCTCTTCCTGAAACGGAAGAGAAAGGCTCTGCTGTCGATCTGGTTAGGAAGGCCGGCTGGGTGGGGACCTTCGGGCCAGGTCATCTAGGAGACCTCAGTTTTCCAAATCATTCAGTGAACCAGTGTTACTGTCACAGTGAGACAACCACTGTGCTTCACTAATGAAGACCCCAGGTGGTGCAGGGAGGTGGTCTACCCCATGGCAGTTGGGGAAGGAGAAGGCTGCAGGGAGACACAGCGGACGAGAGTCAGGACAATTGCTCACCGCCGGTCCCCACACCGAGCACCAACCCGGCAACTATCAGGAACCCCCCACCCCGTATTTGTGGGGTGCATGAATGAATTCTTGGAGTCGCTGATTCAGTGGCAGGGTGGTCTCAGGGGCTGTGGGTCTCAGGAAGATCTCCCAAGGCCTCTTGTTGTGACAGAGAGTACAGTTAATGAAATCATGGAAATCAACACGCGTGCCTGGGGACCAGGACCCAAAGGAAACAGGCAAGAGTGGGAGACATTACAGGTGAAATCAGAGTAATTGAAGAAAAGTCAGAAAAAATTTTAACGTCATCCTATTATTTTAAAAATAACTAGTGAGACTGCTCCCTCTTTAAAGGGAAGTTTGGCCTCAGTTGCAAGCCGGGAAGAGCCGGCCCAGGCCCTGCAGGCGCCTCCACCGGCCGTCTCACAGCCCATGAGGCTGCCTGGCGCCCGGGGGCTGTGCTCTTCATGCCTGGGACACGTCCTTAGAGCCCCGTGGCCAGCGAGGGGCAGTAGCCCCGCCCAAGCCGCCTGACTCCACATTCGGGCTGCTTTCCTTCTTTAAACCTTGTGCACGTTCAGGGGAGAAGGTCTGGAAAACACCGAACAGTGAAGAAATGAAAACGCCAGGGACCCCCCTGGAGGGCCAGTGGTTAGGACTGACCGCTTTCACTGCTGAGCGCCCAGGTTCGATCCCTGGCTGGGGAACTAGGATCCCCAATCTGTGCAGGATGGCCAAAAAAAAAAAAAAAAAAAAAAAGAAAAGCCAGCTGCCAGCGTCCCTGGCCACACTGCACTCGCTCTGCTGTGTGGGACTGTCCTGGCCCTGGAAGAGGCATCCCGACCACACGCGACCAAGATGTGGCAAGGGAACTCGCAGTGGCCTGGAGGCCTACAGAAGAAGGGGAGTCAGAGAAGGAAAACTCTACCTTTGGGGTCAAAGATTTCTCCTGGGTCCCTAGGATTTGAAACCCATTCTTTCCTGGTGGCTCAGACGGTAAAGAATCTGCCTACAATGCCAGAGACCTAGGTTCAGTTCCTGGCTTGGGACGATCTCCTGGAGAAGGGAACGGCAACCCACTCCAGTATTCTCGCCTGGAAAATCCCATGGACAGAGGGGCCTGGTGGGCTACAGTCCGTGGGGTCACAAAGAGTCAGACGACTGAGCGCTCCCACTCCTTTTCTTCCGAGAGCCCAGGGAGCCGGGACTGGTGGTGCTGGCTGAACCAGCCACGGTCTCTGGAGACCCGGGACTACCCCCAGGCTCCCAGCCACACAGGCCTCTGCACTTGGAGACAGTCAGACAGAGTCAGCTAGATGGACTC
Organism: Muntiacus reevesi; assembly: GCF_963930625.1. Classification (NCBI taxonomy): domain Eukaryota; kingdom Metazoa; phylum Chordata; class Mammalia; order Artiodactyla; family Cervidae; genus Muntiacus; species Muntiacus reevesi. The sequence continues at coordinate 61,193,561 of NC_089263.1, read as the reverse complement.
CACACTTGGTGCAAGGCATGCGGACAGTGGAATATGCACGCCTGGTCCTCGAAGGGCTCACAATCCAGCAGCAAAGAGTGAGTTAATGATAAATGTGTGTGCTGAAAGCCGAGCAGAAGCACGGCAGGGCCTGGTGTGTCCACACGGCACGGGAAGCAGGGGCAGGCTGGCGGTGGGTGCACTTACTGTTTGGCTTTCGTCTTCCTTCTTGTCAGCCGGCTTGTCTGTCTGGGAGGCTGCTTTTCTCCTAACACAGGAGGAAGAAGACATACCATCAGTCCTGGAGGTTTCCACACTGACCGGACGCCTCTTCTGTGTGGACGTGGCTTGGTCCTCAGAGGCCCCTTGCTGGGGTCTAACCTGTTTCGTGTGACGGAGGCAACTTGTCCAGGCACCTATCTGGCCTGGGGTGATGCCTGAGCGAGTGTCCAGGCCTTCTGTGCTGGTCCCAGGACCCTAGACACCAAACTGGTCTGGCAGGGGGCGTAGGCACACTTGCATCCCTGTCTACAGCACCCGAAGGACAGAAGTTGGTCCACATCCCATCCAGGTCAGAAGAGCTGGGTGACAGCTATGGCCCCAGGACACCCAGGCCTGGCCACGAGGGGTAGGAGAACCCCGCACCCCGCAGGTCAGTCTGCAGACAGCCTGCGGGAGGAGGAAGCCTGCCATCACCCTGAAGTCCCTCTGCCTTGGAGCCCAGCAGCCACGTGCTCCCAGCCTGGATGCTGCGAAGAGCTGCTCAGGAAGGAGAGGCTCCGACAGACGCCTCTGGTCACAACAGCACCCGCCTGGGGCTGAGTCCCTGCTCAAACACCCTGAAAACTCACTGCTCTCCGCTGGCCGCATTGGGCACCGACATCTGGCTAGTTCTCAAATCCACACGCAGCAGCCTCTCTGAAGCTGCCAGAACACACAGTGCTCCAGAGCTCACAAGTGAGCTGCCCATCACGGGGGAAGCCGGCCTGACGGGGTGACGGCCACCAGCGGGCTGTCCCCGTGGAGGGACCAGCCCACGCTGCAGCCTCCTCAGTCACACGGCGGCCCCTTCTTCATCTGCTCACCCCGGGAAGGACGGGTCCTCCTAGAGACCTGGGAATCGTTCCCGACATCTTCCTCCCGCCAGCGTGCCCGCTCAGTCCTGCCTCTGCATTTGTTTCTGGGCTGGCTGTCCCGTCTTTATTTCCAACGCTGGGTGCAAGCACCCCGGCTCCTCCCTGGTCTGCCCCTGTGCCTGTCCAGAGCCAGCGTTTGGTCTTCTAAGAAAACAGCGGACCAGGCCCCTCCAGTCCCGTGGAGGTTTCCAGCGCCGAGCACCTGTGGACAAGATGCAAGATGCTCCCGCCTGGGAAAGGCTGTGGGGTGGCCCTCGGAGGGAGGAGGCAGCAGCTCCACCAGGACCTCTGTTCAAAGAGCAGCCTGCGAGCTCCTTGCCGGTTGTGTGGGGTGTGTGGTCTCTGTGGGCCCGGCTCTGCCGCCAGCACCTGGCGTCTCCCTGGCTCCTGGCACACTGGCCTTTTCCTGTTCTCAGAAACTTCCTCTCCGTTTGGTCTAAACCATCAAGGCCAAACTGTTACTGTGAAGGCACTGGGGCTGGGCTTGGGGAGAGTGTGCATATTTTGTTTTTAAAGAAAATCTTCTATTTTTAACGTGAGGCCCCCCTGGAATGGAGTCCAACCTGCCTGCACGACGAGGCTGCTTTTCTTGGACAGCAAGGAGCATGCTGGAGGCGAGGCCCGCTCCCCAGTCTTCCGGCGCCCGGGTGAGCCAGGGCACGGGGCCCCGTCAGCATACCCCTGCTGCCATCCCATGTCCACAAGTATGGCCCGAGCTCTGCGATCTCTCCCAGAGGGAGCTGACTGACCACTCCACCTGCTAGGGATGCAGCTGGGGACCAACCAAGCGCCGTGGCGACAGGCCGATCACCCTGGGAGAACCAGAGCCGCAGGTGCTGGTGCGGATGGGAGTGGAGACCTGGGGTCCCCGGGCCCTGGAGCTGACCAGGACATGGGGCCACTGCTGCTCTGTCTCTGGGGGGACATCCTCGGGGCTCCGGCCACCCGGTCACTCCTCCTGGGGTCTCTGTAACCTCCCCACAGGATGGGCCCCATCATCACCCATTCCCCAGGGGGAACAGTTCTCTTTTTCCCTGAGAATTCAACTCTGAAATTATCTCCAAATTTCTCTCCGCTCAGGACAAGGCTGAGACACGGCAGATACTTTGAGACGAACACTTGTTTGACTGAAATGAGGCAAGTTTTAGACTTGAGAGGACTCCTTTTGGCTCGATGTCTCAGACTGACCCCCGGAGAAGGGAAACCTGACTGACAGTCCCCCTGCTCGGCTGAAGCCAGGGAAAGGTGGCTGCTGGTTGGAGAGGGTGGTACTGCACTCCCCTACCCCTCTGGGCCGGGCACTGGGAGCAGGAGCTCCCCAACAAGCAGCTGAGCTGGCCGCAGTCAGTCAACACACCCACCTCTTGGCCAGCAGCTTGTTCATCTCTTCCATGAGACCTCCTCCGCCACCCCCACTGCTGGCCCGGTTGGCGTCAGACTTTGAGGGCCCGCTGGGACTGGAGCCTCCGGACGCATCTTCTGGCTAAGGGGAGAGGATGCTTCAGGCCAGTGACTTGAGGGAAAAGGGGCTGGGTGTGACAGCAGAGCTGGAAGAGGCCAGGCCAGGCCCTTCCCCAACCCCACCCGCTGGTGTCAAAGTCAAGAGTCCAGAGGGAGCCGTCGACTGGAGGTCACTGTTCACAGACATGCACCAGGTCCACTGGCTCACGGTCAGCGGCCTTGACGAGGGCGGGTGTGATCTGAGGGGCGAGGGGGCATGACTGTGAATCAGAGGTGCCCTTTAGCCCACAAACACACACGGCCTTCTTCCAGAAGCTCCACTGCCAGGACACTGGGGACGGCTGGGGAGGACCAGCTGAGCCCGAGGAAGCTGATGGACTTAAACTCAGGAGACCGAGGGCCTGAGTCCATGCTGCAGCTGCTGGCCTGCGTGCTCGGGACAAGCTGCTCACATGCCCAACCCTTGGTTTCCTCCTAAGGAGGGCGGCAGCTCCCGCCTCACGCAGCGCCGTCCCAGTTCTTCTGGGAACCGGGGAACCAGGGTTGGGGAGGGTGGTGATGCACTCCCGGTAGGGAAGGGCCCCCCAGCCTCATCCTCCCCCGCCCGCCCCCAGGGGCCCATGATGCTCACCCGCTGCACTCGTCTCAGCTTGGCCCCAGCCAGGGCGGCGGCCAGGCCGGACACGGAGCTCTCGTCGTGGCTGGCGCCCTGGGCTCCTCCGGCCGGCAGTGGGGGCGGGGGCGGGGGGGTGGCCCCCGTGGGTGGCGGTGGGACGGGGGGTGGGGGTGGGGGTGGAGGGCCGCTGCACGAGAGGGGGGCGCTGGCCGCAGAGCAGGGGTGCCCCGGCGGGAGGCTGGGTCCTGAAACACAGCGGTGGGCTCGGTGAGTGCCCGGGCCCCGCGGGGGCCTCCCGGGGAGCTCCTCGGCAGACGAAGAGCGGCTCAGGGTCACTCTTCCAGGAAGCCCCTCAGGAGGCACTTGCCACTGTCCTGGTCCCTGCCGACACCTGGGGCCTGGCGGGACCCAGTGTCACATACTGGCTTCGCACCCCCGCGCTCCACTGCCTTCCTGCCGCTCAGTGGTGGTCTTCCCGGGGAATCTGTTTCCTCCTCTGCTCCTTCTCAGCCCTGAGCACCCTGCCAGGCACTGGCAGATGTCAGCCCCCGAGATGCAATGGTGGCCGCCCCCTTGGCCTTGGGGGACGGCGGCAGGGCCGACGGGGGCGCGTGTCCAGGAGCAGCACCGCGTGCTGGGCAGTCCCGCCCCGCCCCCCGTCCGGGTCTCCGCTGCCTGCCTGGCTCTGTGCAGGGCGCCGGGGACCAGTGGCCACAGGCTCCATGCTCTTGGAGCTCATGGCCTGGTGGGGAGCAGTGAGTCAATCACACGGACGACTGCACATCTGTCACCGCGGAGGGTGACAAGTGCCAGAAAGAGCGGGCGCACAGTGCCAGCTGGCCTGTGAGGAGGGGCTTGGCCGGCCGGAAGCCCGCAGGAGGCTTCCTCAGGGAAGGAAGCACCACGCCGGGACAGGAGTGAAGCCTGGTGAAGGGGGCACGGGCGCGAGGGGGGCGGTGGCCCCGGAGGAAGTGGAGGAGCTGCAGGAGGGGCGCTCGCGGGGTGCTGGGCCTGCGCACCTGGAGGCCGGGCAGGGAGCCCAGGTCGCTCAGGGTGATGGGGAAGCGCTGCCACGGCGACAGGGTCAGATTGGAGTTAGAAATGCGGGGTGTGGCTGGCGCCCTCCGGGGCCCGTGCGCCCAGCAGCAGGTCGCCGAGTGCCCAGCGTGTCCCAGGCCCCGTCCAGGGCAGGGACGGCCCCGCAGGGGCGGGACGCTCTCACCTGTGGCCGAGGTTCTTCTCTCGAGAGACTCCTGGCGCTGTTGGTGCTGCTGCTGCTCCATCACTTGTCTGGGAAGCAACCACAGAGGAGTGAGAACCAGTCCGTGTCAGCGCCCGGGCCGCAGAGTCAGGCTTCCCCAGGGCCCCCGGGCTCAGCAGTGAGCCCGCCTCGTCCCTCCCTGGGCTCCGGCTGCCAGGCCTGCTGTCCCCGCTTCCACAGGCCGAGCTGTGACCAGCCCAGGGCCCCAACCAGGGCAGTGCCGGCAGCCCCTCACGAGGGCTCACCACCTAGCCGAGTGACCAAGCGTCCCCCGGGCTGGATGAGCTTGCCTGCTGTTTGGGGGCTGACAGCCTCTGCAGACACGGCCTCAGGGCCACCCACGCCCACTGCACCTGGCTGAGCTCCCGAAGCCAACGGGAGCCTGTGTGACTGCGCCAGGTGACCCCGGCAGGCACAACCTCCCGGCTCCTCGCAGGAGGGCCCTGGGTTGCTCTTCAAGGCCGGGTGAGTGAAGACACGGGCCCAGGCGCACATGCACAGAACCCGGGCTGTGATGCTGGTGCGGGAGGGGCTCAGGGGTCACAAGGGCTGCCGACACTGCAGCCCGTCTTGGGGCGCGGGGCCCGGGCCGCTCTGAGGGCTAGTTTGCTCCCAGGTGGGAGGCGGGAGGGCGCCTGCAGAGGGAGAGGCCGCGGCCGTGCGTTTGCACCGTAGGCTTCCAGCGCTCTGGCGTCGGGCTGGCTGCTCAGGGTGTGCGTGGCGGGGAATAAGCACGTGGGGCTGCCAGCGCTTTCACCTTGGAAGAAGGACAAGGGACACGCGGGGCTCATTGCATGGCCATTGAGGAGCAGAGCGCTTTCGGGCCCCCACTCTGGGAGTCACGAGTTTGTGATCTTGGGTGAGCTTTTTCCCTTTCCTGGGCCTAGATGCCTCTCCACAAATAAGAACACGTGTCATGGGTTCTTGGAAGGATTGTGCCCACTATCTAAAAAATACTGAAAAAGACCCTTCTGACACTAAAGATGCTTGGAAAGCTCCCAGCAGCATCTGCATTAAGCTTCTCCATCCAAACTGCCGAAATATCACTCCCAACTCCAGCCTCTCCGGCATGACCCACGTGCCCAGAAACCCTCCATGAGGGAGGAATCGGCCTTCTGTGGACGCAGGATGCTGGTGGTGGAAGACAGGACGGCTCCGTGCTGGGCTCACTGCGTCCCTCGTGGCACCACGCAACCCCTCTCCCAGCCTCCCCCCGTCCTGACCAGCAGGTCCCTGCTCTGGAGTCTGATGCCTGCGGTTCACAGACTGACCTCGGGGGTCACTTGGCCTGGGGACGCCAACTGCAGACAAAAGTGAACCGCGCTCTGCGGCCAGCAGCCCTGGACGCTGGCCTTGGCGGTGGTGTGTCTCCAGCTCTGACAGCCCGACAGAAGGGTCTGTGTGGGACCCTGTCCCTGTCAAGGAGGGGGCCTGGGAGCTGGCAGAGGGCTGGGCCGGGGCCAGTCCTGGTTCTGCTCCTAGCTTCTGCTTCCTTTCTATCTCCCACCTTCAGCGGCTAATGTGAGAAACAGCGCGGGTAATGATAACCCCTGACGACTAACGTGAGCGTTAAAAGTGAGACAAAGTGTGCCTAGTAAGCCACGTGGTATCCTGAGAGGCTAGGAATAAATAAATAGGAGCCTCTCTGACCTGAGTCCAGGAAGCATACACCCAGCTTTATCCCTTGTTAACACTGCTACCTGCAGTCAGGAGACTGAGGCCCAGGGTCACAGAGTCCACCGTAGGGCACAGGGCACTCGGGACAGGGGGCAGACTCGAGGCGAGGACCCTGAGAGCCTCAGCCAGGGGCGGGCCTCCCAGCCCTGACCTCGGGCTCTGCCTGAGCCTGGCCACAGGCTGGGAGCCAGGCGCTCTTCCGCTCCCCTGGAGAAGATACGGCCCAAGCCTGCCTCCCAGCATGGCTCCACGGGGCCAGGGTGCCAGGCCCTCAGAGACACAGAGACCCTGCCCAGCAGGGCGGGCCCACGCCCTGGCCCTGCTCTCCTGGCACAGGGACTGGGGCGGCGGCTCCTCCTCAGACACCGCGACGTCTCCTGTAACTTCAGGACAACAGCACTGACCGTTCTTTCCAGACATTCCAGACGCACCCTGGAGGGGGCGGGGGGACGGGTCACCCTACCCCACAGGAGCAGTCTCCTCCGCGGGCTAGCCCCACGAGGACGAGGACACGGCCCCGGCCTGGCCACCCAAGGGCGGCTGCAGCCCAGAGTGCCCTCGCGGCCTCTGCTTTAACCCCCACTGGGGGGGCCGTGTGGGGCACCCGCCAAGGCGTCCAATGAGAGACCAGGGCTCACAAGGCCTCCAGACAGACAGACACGAGATGGGGGCCTAGGATGGGCTCAGTCAGACTGGCCTGGCGGGTCGTGTGCAGCCCAGGTCACATCCCAGGTTCCCGGACGATGACCTCCTAATACACCTGAGAGGGTATTCAGTAAGTGAATGGGCCGGGACTCCGCCAGGCTGACGGTGAGGCTACAGAGTCAGCGGGGCCCCCGCGCTGTGAAACCACACGCTCGTCATCGCTGGCAAAGTGGCAACGAACCGCCTCCTCTTCCTCTCTGGTCAGGCCTGTTCTCCCGCCCCCTCCCGGTGTGGCCTCCACGCCGGCCCTGCTGCAGGGAGGGTTACCTTCTCTGGATGTCCATCTCGTCGGGAGAGGGGCCATTCTGCACCTGACGCTGGCTGGAGGGGCCTGTGGGCAAGAGAAGCACAAGGGCGCAGAGGTTAATGGGCAGAGGACCCCAGGGCCTGCGCCGCCTCCGCCCCCTGGTCCCCCAGGAGACGGTTTCACGGCTGGCTCTCAGCCTCGCAAAGCCCGGGCCCACCCCGTCCTCTCATCAGCACTCTATCCCTTTCTCATGGTTCTTCCCGTGGAGCCACTTCACAGGGTCCAAGCTCATCCCTGCTCGTGCTGACCCCCCTTTCCTTCCCCTCAAACGGCACCTGCGGCTGCCACTCTGCTCTCAATCCCCTAACCTCGAACTCCAGTCCCTCCACTTCCCACAGAGCCGTTCTAACTTGGAACTGCCAACCCAGTGGTTCCATTTCATTCTGCCTTGTGAGCAGGGGAGCGGCCTTCCAGCAGGAGGAGTCGCGGCGGGGATTTCAGCCCGTGCCCCTTCCCGTGACATGACGCCCTCCCGCCTGCACCCAGGAGCCCGGAGGTGTGGTGAGGGCAGGTGACGGGGTGGGAGAGAATGACCGAGCGCTGTAGAGCCTTCTGGGCTGCGCTCCTGCCCTCGACCCTGAAAGCAGGCCTGGGGCAGGCAAGGGCTGCCGCGTGTGCCTTGTGTCCAGACAGGGGCTGCTACTGTGCTACGTTTACAAGAAAATCAGGCTTTGGCTCCAATCTGAGAAAGAGCCGATTGCTCGTTCTCTCGGCCGGCTCAGGTGTCACTGGGGAACTGCAGATAGTCACGGCGGCGGGGGAGGGACCGGGGCAAGCTGGCCTCAAGCCTCGCTGCCGAGATGGGGAAGGGGCGTCATCTCCACCCCAGGATGAGCGGCCAGCAACGCTCAAGAGTGAGACAAAATCCATGATGGGCAGAAGGCCTGCCCCACAGGGTACTTCAAGCAGCTGGGAGGTGAGCCGCGTGTCCCCTGGAGCGGGGCACGGCAGGACACGGGGTAACAGAATCTCCAAGCTGAAACAGGTCACCTGCTGCCCCGCACCGGAGCCCCTGGAGCCTCCAGGCCGCTCTCCCAGCGACGGAGGCGTGACCCACGAGGGAGAGGGTTCCTTCTGACACGGAGGTCCCAACCTACCCACACCCACGAAGGCCGACTTCCGCCCTTAGGGGTGATAATACGGATGGAATCTCGTTCTGTTTTTCTATACTTGACAGCCCGCTCTGTGCTGGAAGCTTGCTTCCATACTCGGCAATCCCCAGCCCTAGGCCTTGCTACGGGCTTCGGTCAAGTTTTCTGCGAGCCTTGTCCACCGCTTCCTGGCCCCTGTGTGGATGCTTCGGCTGCAAAACAGCAGGGTCCAGGTGGAGGGCAGTGGGCCAGCTGCCTCACGGCAGGAGGCACGCCCAGCGCTGCAGGAGCATTCCTCCCCGGGAGAAGCCGCCCTGCTGGGCACCCACTGCTGCATTCGGTCGAGCAGGAGAGAAGATGCCCGCCGGCTCTTTACAGAGGTGACCACACACACACATCTGGTGGCACACGGGAGTGACGGAAACACTAGCTTTCTTTCCCTGTCTTTAAACACCGTTTTCCTGCTCTATTTATTCAACATACAATAATTTTGCTCGTTTTAAAAACTGGTTTGTCAGTCAATATGTTCAGTATAGGTGTTGGAAAATTTTTTAAAGATTAATAAAGAAAAATAGTTCCCAATTAAAAAAAAAAATCTACGGTGGAGGAGAGGTCTTTCTCTCTCCTATTCCATGAGGCCCAGGCCTGAGGGCTCCTCCCCTCCTTGTTCTCAGGAAACCAGAGCCAGAATATGAGAACAGGGCTTTACTGTGGTGTCAAGGCACTTTTCTTAATTTAATTTACATTTACTTTAATTCTCACAACCCCACCAGACAGTTCCCAGGAAGACCTGTAACAGGTGCGGGAACGGCCCAGAAAAGGCTAAGTGACACAGCTGTCAGCAGCAGAACCTGCCTCAGACTACCTGGGAAACGTCACTTCCTTTCTTAAATTCAGCTGCAGCGCGTGTCGACTGAGACAGGGCTCAAGGATGAGGCGTGCAGGGGCAGCCTGGCCGGAAGGGCCCCGGGTGAGGGTGGCAGCCCTCGGACAGCGCCCAGGCTCTGCCTGGCGTCCACGTGGCGGGCAGGGCTGCCCACTCAGCCCGATGTTTGGGGATCAGGCCCGACACCCGCACTCCTGCCGAGCCTGGATCTTCCCTCTCCTGGCTGAGCCCGTGCTCTGGAACCCCCGCCTGGCTGCGCCGGGCCCCACCATGCCAGGCCCCCGACTGGTGGCAAGCTGCCGTGGAGGTTTGGGGCGTGCACCCCTCGCTCTGCCTGCTGGCCTGGCCTGCCTCCCGAGGCCCTCAGCTGGCCAGCCCGGTTCTCCTGGGTAGGGAGGGCTGAGCAGAGTCCCCGCTGCTCCTGGGGGCCTCTGGCATCTCACGGTGACACGGCTGGGCCTTCAGACGCTACGGAGCAGGGAACGATGACTCTGGTTGCATAAGGCCTTCGTTCCTCTTGACCACAGAACATGCAGGTTGGTTTTGAGCTGTGAGGGTCCTTCGCATTAGGATGCACAGGCCCTCTGTCTCAGGGCGAGGGGTCTGTCCAGGGTCACACAGGGCGTGTCCCCGTCCTTTGGGTCAGTTCCACTCGCTGGCCACGTGCCCCGCGGCAGAGGCGCGAGGAGGGGGAGGAGGCGCTGCCCTCCAGAGGCCTAGGGCCCTTGGGACGCTCAGGCAGAGCCTGTCCATGGTGCTTCCTGAAGCCTCAGGGTGGGGGTGCTGGGTGGCTGTCCCACTCCCGTCTGTCCAGGGCCCCGTGTCATTTCCCGCTGGTGCACTTAGAAGCCAAGGTGGAGGCCCGGGCGAGTCTCCCCCGCCCCAGAGCCGTCTCAGGCCAGCCGTGCCCCTGCCTCTGGGATCCAGGTGGGGACACTCCCCCCGCCACCCCGTCTCCGCAGATCCCCACAGGGTCCACCCGCCTCTCCCTCCCCGCGCGGCTGCCTCAGCACCTCTCCCAGACCCTTGCCGCCATCACCGAGGGGCCCTCAGCCTCCACCCTCTTCGTTTCTCCACATTTGTCTTCCACCTGACTCTGCAGACCGTGCGATCTCTGGAAGACACAAGCCTGACCCTTATGGGGTCCAGTTCAAGCCTGCCCCCATGGCCACTTCTGGAGACCCCCCAGGAGGCCTTCGGTACCCGCTCACTAAGCCCGCACCCCCTGCTGTGCTCCTCCCTCCCCGACTGGGGGCCCCTCAGTCCCCCCACCTCCCTCACTGCCAAGTCTTCAAGGCCCAGCTCTGCAGCTGCCTCCCCCAGGAAGCCTGCCGACATCCGCTGCCCCCCACCGCCTGACTGCAAGGGCCTGTCTTACAATGCCTCTCTAACTGTTAGCACCCTGACTGACAGCAGGTCTCCCCTTCCTCCGAGACCCGGAGCTCCCCGAGGGCAGAGTCCGCGCCTCTCACTCGGCGCTCGAGGCCCGCTTAGGTCAGGCACTTGGCGTGCTTTACTGAACCGAGTTGGAAGGTCCCAGGGAGCGTGCACTCGCCAGACCCAGGGGAACGGGGCTGAGCTCTGAGCTTCTTGGATGAAAGTCAGACCGACCGAGAGCTGATCCACCAGAACACAGGGCTCCCCACAGCCGTGCCTGCTCATAGAGGAGGCCGACCGAGGTGCGGGGCCCAGGCTCACCACTCCCCACCGGGAATGGGTGCTGGCGGCTCTGAGGGGCAGGGGGGACCTGCCCCAGGCCACGGGGCCCAGGGAGCTGGCCTCGGCGTCACAAGCTGGCCACGTCTGGGAGCTCCAGACGGCCTTCACCCTTCTGTCTCACCTCAAACGAGTCAGAGCCTGACTTGCACTGCGGACACGTGACAGAGGAAAACGTGCCGGGACAGGGACCAGCGTCGGGAGAAGCAGGGGCCCGTCTCTGGTGTCCTGTGGGTCCCACCCATGGCAGCAGGGCTCACACCCCGATGAGCTGAGGCAGCGGCGGCTGCAGCTGAGGGAGCCCATCTGCACGCAGCGCGGGGGCCGGGGTGGGGCGGGCGGGCTCGGCCTGCGGCCTGAGGACACGGGGGGAGGCAGCGGACTTCCGGCCCCGAGGCCCACGTTCCAGCTTCAGGTGGATGGCGTGTCAGACGCCCACTCCTACAAGCTGCTGACCCAGACGAGGTCCTTTCACCCTTGGGGTCACGAGGTGCGGGAACACGGAAGAGAAACAGAGCCGGAGGAGCGGGGGAGGTTGGCCAGTCTCGGGCCACCAGCCCACCCGGGAAGCGGCCACAAGGGGAGGGGAGGCGCCAGAGGGGTGGGAGCTGATGGCTGAGGGGCCTAAGGCGCGCCGTGTGAGTGACCGAGGGTCCTGCCGCAGGCCAGACTGCAGGCAAGAGTGGGGCCGGAGGTCCGAGGTCAGGGATCAGACCTGGGGCAGGCCACAGCCTCAGCCCCTCACCTGTGAGCAGGGTGAGCGGCCCCCGCCCTCCAGAGGGAGCAGGGCAGCTGGCAGGAGGGGTGAGAGCGCCTGTATGGCGTCCCTGGCCTCCACCTGTGACTGAGACTCCAGGCTGAGATGCGGCCGCCCTCGGGGACACTGCCCCAGTTCAGCAGAAAGGTGCAGGGGCGGCAGACGGCTGAAAACCTGGGCACACAGGATCAGGCTTCCGGGAGAAGGGACAGAGGGGCCGACCCCCCGCCCCGCCCCAGCCTTGCTGAGAGGGGGCAGGGGACAGGGAGGGCAGAGGTCATGCTCCGTTGTACAGAGGGTACAGCCCAGGCCCCTCGTCCCCGAGGACACGGAAACAGAACACGCGCCCGTAGGTTAGGACCCGGGCGCACAGCCGTCCACCTTCACCTCCAGGAACATGACTGTCCGCGCTCCTCCTCGTTCCCGGCACTTACTGCAGTTCTTGGCGCCCGGTCGACACTCGACAAATATTTATTGAATAAATGAAAGACTGGGCCCCAGGCAAACTGTCTCACGATCAACGACTACCGAGACTGAGCAGGTGGCTCTTTCTAGAGCCCTCCCTCCAGCTAGAAAATGGTCCTAGACATTCTCCACCTCCTGGGGAAGGGACAGTCGGTGGGGTGGGGGAACCAGATGGGAGGAGGGCGCAGAGGGTCCTAAAGAGGAGTGGGAGGCACTGAGCAGAGAAACAGCCCGGGCGGGAGGGAACAGGGTCGAGAGGCCGAGTGGGGGCGTAGAGGCCTGCCCTGGCCTGGTGCCTTGGCCGCCCTTCTCAGCAGGCACCCACCCTGCACAGCCTCTCAGCACCAGCGTCCGAGGGGAGAGAGACGGCGGGTCGGCCTGCCTGCTGCCATCCTCCCGACCACACGCAGGTGGCCCTGCACACTCAGTACTTGGGCAAGGTGTGTGCAAACCCGCCCTCCTGACCCAGGAGGCAGATCTGGATCCCAGGCTCTCAGGCGTGCACACCCTGAAGGGACCGAGCGAGGTAGCCCCGGTCCCCCCCACACCAAGCAAGCACTGCTCCCGGAGGTCCTGGTCGGGACCAGACACTGGTCTGGAGGCTCTGCTTCCCCGCCAGCCCCCCCGCGACCCCCACTCACATTTTCCAGCCCCCCCCATTCCCACTGGGCCTCTCTGGACCGTTTCAGACTGTACAATCCCCTCCGGGGCAAGCCTGGAGCCGGGAGACCCAGCTTCCTGCCAGAGTGCAGTGCTGACTACTTGGGCTTCTCTCCTTCCAGGATCCTACAGGTGAGGAGGATGGAACCGAGGATCACCCCACTCTCGGTCGCTACAATTTCCGAGGACAGGATGTTCAGAGGCCATCCTGGGGCCGTGCGATCCTCTCCCTCCTTTTGAACTTCTAATCTATGTACAAGCAGGCCGCACCACCTTGTAATAAAGAGTCCCCATGGAGGGGACAGGCGCTCGGGTGCAACTCCGCACTGGTCTGGCCGTGCAGGGCGGGGCAGGCCTTACGGCTCCCGTCCCAGGTACGCACTCGGTTGCCCAGCCAAGGTGGGTAGGTGAGCCGAGGCAGTGCTGATGCGCCTCCTCCCGAGAAGGGTCATCCTCCTGCAACCCGTTAACACGTATGAGGCCCCAGGACGCCCGCCCAGCTGCTGGGGACACAGGGACCAGCTCGGTTTCCAGGCGGCCTCTCCAGGCAATCCCCTGGGCCTCTGGAGAGGATGGAACCCGAGACCCCAGCAGTGCCAGGAACCATGGACCCAGCAACTGCTCAGTGGCGCTGATGGAATTCCTGGCCGGCGAGCGACAGCCACCTGGCCCAGGCTGGGCAGACACCCAAGCTCCCCCCAGACTCCCTGCCTCTGCCGGCTCGTTCTGTCTCCTGAGGCGCCTGCGTCCTGCACGGGCCCAGAGCCGCCGAGCTCTGAGATGGGGCGCAGCCTTCCCCGCTGGTGTTAGGCTACTGCTGCCAAGCAAGCAGGCGTCCTCGTGGAAAGGGACCTGGGGTGGCCGTGGTCTTCAGAGCCACCCTGCCAAGGCCCCACACGACCTGGTGGCAGAGCTGGGACCAACGCCCAGGACAAGTGTCAACAGCCTAGGGCTCTGTCCACACCAGCGTGCTGATGCCCGGCCCTGCTTAGACAGACAGACAGACAGCTGCCTCATCCCCTCTGGGCTCAGGAAGCCCGAGGGGTGGAAGGCTTGCCCCACTTCCCAAGCTTGGCTCAACAGCAGACAAATCCTGACTGCCGCTGCCCTGCCGGTTGTCTTCTTGCTTAAAGTCACCCTGTGTACTTTTCGGCCCAGTTCTTACCAGTGAAATGAGGCTCAGAGCAGCAGCTGATACGTGAGGCAGCTGGCTTTGCTTTCCTCAGGTCACAGGGCCAGACGATTTATCACTGCATTGATAAATTGATGGTTTATCACAGATGGTAATGACCCCTCCTTTGGGTCATCTTCCACTGCAAGCCTCTAACACGCCCTCATCTCTGGGCCCGCCAGTTACGGCTCGCCCCAGGGTGACCGGCGGTTAAAGCCGTGTCTAAGTGGCCAGTGTTGAAACGACCTGTAGACCCAGAAGGTCAGCATGGGCAGATGCACAGGCTGCCGTTCAGAGAGGGCAGGCGGCCCAGGACCACAGTGAGAAGCAACCCCCAGCCTCGCAACTAAGCATCAGCAAGTACCCCCCCCACCCCGAGGGGACAGGCCCCTTCACTCTGACAGTGATGGCAGGAGGCCCATGTGCCACCCAGGGTCCCACCGAGGAGTGTCCCCTCTCCTGGCGTAGACGGGTCCTGAGGTGAGGCGAAGGGAGAGAGCTGCCTGAGAACGCATCTGAACTGGGACAGATGGGGCTGGAACCCAGGCCTCCCAGCTTCAAGGCCGGGACACCGCCAACCGGCCTGCTCGGTCCCACTCAGCGCCATTCCAGGCCGACGTGACTCGGCCAATTACTGCCCGAATAAGACATTTTTTTCTCCTTTTCTTAATAAGCTCCATTCAGGACATAAACCTCGAAAAGCATCTCAAACAGGATAATGTGCAATAAAATTGGTCAGGTTTATCAAGCAAAGGACCTGTGCACCATTTCTGTGATTAAGCTGCTCAACTGTTCAGGGCAGATCCTGCTGGACCTGTGTCACAGATGGGGGGAAATTGAGGCTTGGAAAGGGTGAGCGACTTCCCAAGGCCACAGGCGCCCCACGCGGACGGGGCTGCTGGGACCGGAGCCCACAGGGACCACCACCAAGTCTGCCACCTGCCATGGCAGCCCGCCCCTCCTGCAAGGCCTTAGCCAGAACAGCATCTCAACCCTCCGACCCACCAGTGAAGGGACTAGGTCCCAGGACCCAGGGCTCTGCACCACCCCCCACCCCCAGCACCTGGGAGTGAACGGGGAGGGGCTCCCGTCACCTACAGTTCACCCTGCAAAGCACGGTGCAGTGGCAGTGGCAGAAGCAGAAGCAGTGGAAGGTCCACTCCCTGCTGACCATTGCGGGGCCCCGGGCGCCGTCCGGGAGGCGCGCCGCTTGCCTCCTGCCCACTTACCTCTCCTTCCTCCGCCGCTGGCCTGGGCTCTGGGAAACCGATATGCCGGCAGCCGTCTAATGGGCTTCACCGCGTCAATCTTTAATGAGGCTTCCCAGCCAACCTATCAGAACCCTCCTGTCCACCCGATTCCAGAAAGCTCGGGGGCCGGGGGGCCCGTGGGGAGGGGCCCGACCCCAGCCTGCGGCCCCGCTGACACCACATGTCCTCCAGAAGCCTCTCCTGTCTCCTGGGGGCTGTGGGGAGGGACCGGGTGACCGACCGAAGGACGAGCCCGGGCACCGCTCAGCGTGGCTGCCCGCTCCCCGCCGGGCGTCCCTCGCTGTTCCTCCCCTGGGTCCCAGCCAGCCTGCCTGTCCTGTCTTCTGTTCCAGCCCAACCGGCTGCAAGGCCTTGGGAAGTCAACCTGCCAGCAGCCTGGTCTCTTGCACCTCCTGGACCCCTTTCTGGGCACACCTATGGCACAGGGCTGCTCCTTCCGCGTGAAGGCTCCTTTGCCCTCCCTGGCTGGCAGAGGCCCAGGGCCCTCCAGGCCCTGGCGGAGAGGTCTCTGTCCCCATGCCACCTCCCCGGCTCCTTTGCTGGCAGGAGGGCTGCCTCCTCCCCTCTCTGGCTCTCAGACTCTCCTTGAGTTTCCACCCGAACAGCAGAAAGCAGCGCCCTTCTCTGCTGGTCCCCGCACAGGAAGCACTGTTTCTGTGGGTCCTGTGGGAAACGCTTCCTTTGGGACGTGAGCGAAGCCTCCTGCAGGCTAACCTGCCTCCCCAGCCTCCTCTCCCCCCACCAGTGACCTGTGCGGCTCAGGCACCACCTCCCTTACAAACTTCCCTCATGGATAAAATGCAGATATGTGCGAATCTGTGAGGTACCACGCTAGACTTTGAAGGAAACTCGGATCCCCAGACTTGCTGCCCAGGAGGGGCTTCTCAAGGCTGGCACCTCCCCAGCCCCACCCATTTCCTCTGTCACCCTGGGGGTCAGCCTTGCCTTTCAAATCTTCCCCTGGATGATGAACGCACGGATCCTACTGGACTTGCGGCCTTGGGTGGCCAGCTGTCTTCCCTCTTTGGGACTTAATCCTCCCACCTGAAGGGCTGAGCCAGAGGAGGTGTGAAGGGGCTGGCAGCAGGACCCCCCTTTACAAAGCGCTCACCACGTGCCTGGCACTGTTCTGAGAGCGCGGGCCTGAAGCTGCCTGGAGCTGAATTTGAGTCCTGGCTCTGTCACTCTGACCCTGGGCCTGCTGCTGAAGGGCTCGCCAGGGGGCGCAGTGGTAAAGAATCGGCCTGCCAATGCAGGAGTCGCGGGTTCAATCCCTGGGTGGGGAACATCTCCTGGAGGAGGAAACGGTAACCCACTCCAGTGTTCTTCGCTGGAGAATCCCATGGACAGAGGAGTCTGGCGGGATACCGTTCATGCGGCTGCAAAGAGTCCGACACAAGTGACTGACTAAGCATGACACCGCGCGGCGCGAAAGCTCCGTGACTCTGGCTTCTGGTCTCAAACACACAAGGGCATCACTCGTCTTGGGCTGTGGATCTTCAACACAGCCTAGAGTCTGACACAGCGCCCCCGCATCTTAGGTAATCCTGAGTGATCATCACTCCACGTCTGTATTAACTTCTCAGCACACGTCCCAGGAGTGGAATCGTCATTACCTCATTAGGCCAGGGACGCCCAGAGAGATTAGAAGCTTGCCTGCAGCAAGTGAGTGACACAGTCAGAACCAGAACCAGAACCAGCAGCCAAAACCACCCGCTCCAGCGGCTTTCCAGGCCGTGCTGTGCCCATCAGCACCCTGTCTCTTCCTTCTTCATCGAGGATTTATTCTAAGTTTTCTGCTCCCGTGGAGGGAAGATGTTTCTAGACAAGATCTGGTAAGAATATCCTGCCAGTCATCCGCGGTCTGGCTGACCGTCAGCCGTGCCCGAGTCCCTGAGGTCACAAGGCGGGGCCGCTCCTGCACGCTGCACACCCGACCTGGAGAGGCCCCGGGCCCTGGGCAGACCCTTCCACCGCTCGCTGGTACTCTGAGATATATGCAGAAACAAGAGGGCACGGACCACCCTCTGGAGCATCAGTTTCACTGAAGGGGAAGTAACTCCAAACAGGCCAAGAGGGACAGATGCATAAAATGGGTGTGGGCTTTTACGACATACGGGCCGGACTTGAGGGACTGTGAGACTGTGGGTCTCCTGCGGCTCCACCGGGCACTAGCCCAGGACGTGGGTCCTGACCGCACCCAAGGCCCTGTGACCCACTCTCCTCACCTCTGCTGTAGATCACCTGCGCCCTCCGGACGTGCTTCTTCTTTCCCACCTTTCTCTGGCGGTTCCCCGGCCTGTGGTGTGGCCCGCTCCCACCTCTGCCCCACCAGCCCACCACCCCAAGGCCTGCTCAGGGCCTTGGTGCAGCCCTGCCCGCCGGGCCCCAGGCCGCTTCTGAGCACAGTTGGTAGGTGTCTGTGTGCCCCTGCTGGACAGCGAGCACTTTGAGCAGAGACAAACCCCATGTTCCGCATCGCAGCGTGTACTTCCCAAAAACACCGAACAAGCTCTTATCACCACCCCATGCAACAACTCAGGACACAACTGGAGGCGGTGGCTGAGCTGGATTCCTTCAGCAATGCCTGTCTGCGCTGTGCTCCGCTGAAGCTGGGAGACAGACTGGGTGCTATCCGCGGACAGGGGGTGACCCGGGCCAGCTGGCTGGGGCAAACCATCGCTAAGTCCACTCAGGAGCCGAGGGCGGCAGCCACTGCTGCACAGTAGCTGGAGAGGCAGCGCCCAAGGCCCTCGGGCAAGGACCCTCCCCCTAAGCCCTGGCAAGAGTCAGGCTCCCGGGCAGGGTATCAGGATGCAATTTTTCACCTCTGAAGACACCTGACGCCAAGAGCTGACTCACTGGAAAAGATCCTGATGCTGGGAAAGATCGAGGGCAGGAGGAGAAGTGGGCGACAAAGGATGAGACAGTTGGATGGCATCACCGACTCGATAAACACAAGTTTGAGCAAACTCCAGGAAATGCTGAAGGACAAGGAAGACTGGTGTGTTGCAGTCCATGGGGTTGCAAAGAGCTGGACGCAACTGAGCGACTGAACTGACTGACTTTCGTAAACCTCCCCGAAAGATCCCCCCACACCCACCAGGATGGGAACTGCTCTTGTGAGCTCAATGCAAACAGGTCTCCATGCCTCTGCTGGGCAGCTTCTCTCAACTGTCCTCTCTCTCCTCCACCTGGTAAACTTCTCTGCATCCTTTAAGCTCTAGAAAGGTCCCCACGGGCCAGGCCTCTCCCCCTCTGTCCCAGCACTGGCCAGGCTGTACCTTCTAGTCCCTCTTCCCCGCCTGACAGAGCTCCGTAGTCCCCTCTGGGCGCTGGAGCACGGCCCGGAACGGAACAGGCCCGGTGCACGCCTGGTCCTTCCTCCATCACAAAAACGTTCACTGTGCACCCTTGTGCACGGCACTGGGGAGGCGGCCGTGGACACGAACGGTTGCCCTGGACCCAGGTTCTCGAGAGGGGAGACAGGCATCATGTACCAGGCAGACCCCAGGTTCTCAAGAGGGGAGACAGGCATCATGTACCAGGCAGACCGCAGCAAAAAAGAGCTGATGGGCCAGGTCTGGGGGTGCTGCCTCCCTGACGGGGTGTCGTGAGCAGAGGCATCAGGGAAGGAGCCACAGTTACTCAGAGGGAAGAGCGCTCCAGGCGGAGGGGCCGCAGGGTAAAGAAGCATGTGGCACAATCATGGTGGAGGCCAGAACGAGGGTGGCCCAGGCGGGCCTCAGTCAGGGTTTGGATTTGATGCTGGGTAAGACTATAAGTCCCTGGAGAGTCCTGAGCAAGGCTGACCCGGCCTGACCGAGATGTGCAAAGATCAATCTGCTTGTGTGTGGAGAACAGACTATCTCAGCTAAGCACAGAAGCAGGTAAATCAAGTAGGTAGGTGTCCGCTGTGAGAACCCAGTTGTCTGCTGAATGAATAAATCATGAATGAAGGCAGGCAGCCGACAAGCGGGCAAGGGGCGGGGCCTCAAGAGCTCACACCCTGTCCACTCTAGGAGCCGCAGGTTGCATCCAAGTCCTGCACTTGGGTTCATGAGTCCCTGGGATGGTCACTTACTAAAATATCTGAGCTGGCTCTTATCCGATGCAAGCTTAAGTTGGCAGAACGATAACCTATGAAATCATCATTTTTTAGGGAAGGTATTAAGTATGCCAGGTGAGAAAAAAGAACATAGATGCTATCTAGTTTTTGACTTATGTCAGAAGGTGTAAGTAAGTATCTGGCTATAAAGATGGGCCAGGTTAAATGTCCATAATAACCCACGGGGACGTCCCTCGTGGTCCAGAGGGTCAAGAATCCACCTTCCAATGCAGGAGACATGGGTTTGATCCCTGGTCCAGGAACTAAGATCCCACATGCTACAGGGCAACTAAGCCTGTGCGCTGCAACCAGAGAGAAGCCTGCGTGCTGCCAACGAAGATTCCACATGCCGCAACCAAGACCCAGTGCAGCCAGATAAATATTAAAAAAAAATTAGTCTACAGTCAAGCTGGGTTATGACTCAGAAAACATGGAGGCCACCAGTTCACTGGGGTCTCTCACTCACGAGGGTGGCCCCGGGCGAATCACTGCTGTGAACCTTCAACCTTAAGGCAGAGACAAGCATTCCTAAGGTGTCCCTGACAGTCTCCAGAGGCTGCCGTGGGGACCCAGTGAGAAAAGGTGCGGCAGGCACACGGAGGACACTTGGGCTGGCCCCGGGGTGTCACGGCCTCTTCCCGCCCAGAGAGGGCTGAGACACAGGAGGATGTCTCGGGACAGGGGTGTTCCTGGAACAAGCAGGACAATCTGTATTCTTAGGCTGCTTCACAGCTTACAAATCACATTCCGTCTATGCCACAATTCAAGTCTGAGAGCGACTCTGCAGGCGGTTTTACACCTACTTTGAAAATGAGGAAACTGAGTCTTGGGGGGATGAAATGGCTTGCTTAGGTTTTCACAGGCTCTTTGTGTGACAGGGCTTGGGGCATGGGACTGGCGCTTTGTCCCCTGCCCCCGGAGTCTGTCACACACCAGTCACCCCTGTGGACCACAGGCTGCTCACCACACCTCAACCAGTTCTAGGCAGGTGGGCACCTGTGAGGGAGCCTCTGAAATGGACCCCTCTCGAGCTCAAGCCCTAACTGAGCTTGTGGTTCCCAGGCCAGATCTATGGAAAATGAAAGGCCCCAAAGAAACCCCTCCATTAGCATAAGGGAGATAATCCTGGGGCTGGGGGAAGGGGTCCTCCTCCTCCAGGGTGGGAGCTGCACACAAACCAGAATTCCTAACAGGAAGGTGACGGCAGTAGCAGGCTGCTACTGGGGACTCGGACATGTGGGGTCCACGAGGGCTACGAAGTCCTGCCTGGAGCAGAGGGAGACCCGGGGTCAGACAAAGCCTCTCCTCCGACCCTTGAGTGGACTCATCATCCCAGCCCAAGCTGCCCCGCCTCCCCATATCTCCCAAGGTATCACTACAGATGTTGATACATTTTTTAACTTTTCAAATATTAAAAAAAGAATGAAGAGTGACTTCAAATTGTTACAGTCATTTTCAAGTGACAAGAAACTTGCACAAACAACACCTCACGCCATTCTCACAACAGCCCTGTGAGGTGGGTGTGGTAAACCCACTGTACAGACGGACAGACCCAGTCTCAGGAAGGCCCAGTGACTTGCCCGAGGGCACCCTGGGGCAGGAGCAGTGCCGGAACCCAGCCCCACCTGACTCCACGTCCGATGCGCACACACAGGCCGCAGCAGCTGGAGGCCGGCGAGGACGTGGCTGCCGGCTGGGAAGGTGCCTCCGCTGTCCGTCTGGGTGGTGCAAGGCGGGCCGAGGAGATGGGTGCGATTTCTGTGTGAGACAGTTCCATTTGCCGTGTCCTCAACCACAGATAGCACCCCTCGCCTCGCGCCCGCTTCCATAGGCTGGTGGTCCAGAAGCGGCGTCTTGGTCGGCAGAGGATGGCGTGGCGGCAGGAGGGGCACGTGGGGCACAGACAGGCAGGCAGGCAGGCAGACAGACAGGTGTCACAAGCTCACCCTCTCCCGGACACCTGGGACCGTTGGCCCTGCGTCAGGGCCCCTGCCCTTGACGGGCTCACAGTCTAGATGAACCTGTCTCGGGCTCTAACCATGTGCACAAATGCATGTCAACAAACGGGAGGCGGCCCCGGGAGGGGAGGGGAGGGAGAGCGAGAGAACACACGTGAGTCTGGGGTCTGGGGGTCTCCAGACCAGCAAGACCTCGGGTGTGCTCACCTAACCTGGTGGATGCAGTCAGAGCCTGTCAGTTAAGACGGTGGGCTGGGTTTGAGGGTCAGATACAGACAGGACTCCTTCTGTCCGCCCAGGCAGGCCGGACTCACACGCTGGGGACAACAGCACACGGCAGGTGGTGCCACCTATCACGACGGAGCGCGGGGGAGGACAGGGAATCCTGCCGCGGTGGCTGCAAACAGCTCTGTCTGCAGAGCAGGGTTCCCAGAGGACGGGCGGGGCTGGGTGTGGGGACAGAAGGGGACGCCGGGCGGGGATCTGGGGAAGGCGCCCTGCTGAGTCACTGTGGGTGCGGGCGGTAGGATGTCCTGGGGGGCTGGTGCGCGGGAAGTGGCCGCCAGGGGGCAGGCAGGAGCGGGATGGGGAGCCGCCAGGAGCGGAGCAGCCAGGAGGAAGTGGGTGTCCCCAGTGATCTTTGGGGTGGGGTGGGGATAGAAAGTGCCCATGGCCTCTGCAGGAAGGAGAGGAAGACAGCTCAGTATTTCTTTTACTTAAGATAATTTTCAGAAGAAAAGAGGTTTACGAAAAGCAGGATCCAGTCCCACTCCAGGAAGCTAAGAGGTAGGACACGGGAGGAGAGTGCTTTGGGCCTCACTCTTGGGGAGAGACCCCGGCCTGGGTGCCTGCCCACTGGGAGTGATGCCACGCTGGGCATCAACTAAGGCAACGGACATTGGAAAGACTGGGAGAACGTCCATCACCAGCTTGAAAGGTCCCAGTGATGTCACGAGCAGACCAGGTAAGAAAAGGCCACACCACTAGGTTCTGAGAGACATGCTTAAACTCGGCCAGCGTGGAGGTGCACCACGCCCCCAGGGGTTTCTTTCCCTTCTCTGCAGAGCCCCAAGAGATAAAGCAGAGCTATTCTGGTTGTGTCAGGTGAGGGCCGGACGTGCACTCCACAGCGTACCCCGTTTGAGAGCCCCTGTGCTCAGCCCCCAACTGTACACAGAGCTGCCTCTGGCGGGCAAGCCATGCCCCTCAACAGCAGCAGCCGCCAACCCACGAGGCACCCCCGCGTCTCAGCCTGCGCCAAGGCCCTCAGGACGCTCCTCCTCACCCTGAGCCGGGGGCGCCAAGGTGCCACCTCCTGCTCGAGACAGGCCAGTCTTCACAACTCCTGCCACCCGCACTGCGCTTTGCTGTCCACGAATGTGCGGGCTTCCCTGGTGACTCAGAGGGTAAAGCGTCATCTGCCTGCAATGTGGGAGATCTGGGTTTGATCCCTAGGTTGGGAAGATCCCCTGGAAAAGGAAATGGCAACCCACTCCATTTTCCACTCTTGCCTGGGAAATCCCATGGATGGAGGAGCCTGGTAGGCTACAGTTCATGGGGTCGCAAAGAGTCGGACAGGACTGAGCAATTTCACTTCTCAGGATCGCCTCTGAGACCGGCCTGGCCACCTATTTTACAGGCAGAGAAGCTGAGGCTGGGGGAGTCCTAACTGAGGTCTGACGGTCTATCTGTGGGGGGAGCTGCTCCTGACCTCTCTCCCATGAACACAACACCAAGTGTGGAAATTTTTGTGTGCTCGTTAGCATTTTCTCTTTTTCAGTAATAAACAAGGACTGTGGGTGATGAGGGAGCCTGTCTCCTGGAGGTGCTAGGTCCTCCGGGAGGTAGAGAGGGACATTCCACCATTCCAGTTTGTTCTCTGGGCTTTTCCTGCTCTGAGCACCGGCCATAGGGACACGTCCGTCAGGAGTGAACTGGCAGGCACTGTGTCCAGACAGCGCACCCAAAACCTAAACCACGAGCGCGAGAAGGACTTGCAGAGATCTTGACCGAATCTGTACCCCTCTGTACAGGGATGGGGAGACCGGGAACACCGGGAAGTGGCCTGTTTAAGGTCAGAAGCAGTTGCCTTCATCAGGGTTGGAACCCTAACCCTACCCACGAACTGATGTCTGCTCAGAGAATGAACTGAGGGGGGAGGGAAGCCCGGGCGGGCCTGGAGGCAAAGTACAGCCCATAAACACGGCTCCCCTGGCTGATAACAGGCAGCTTTAACCAGACGGTGGCGGGCGCCCACTGAGGAAGGCAGCGGAGGAAGCCAGGTAAGGGCACTGGCGGTGCGGAGTCGGGATGATGAAGACTCCCCTAACCCTGGACCTTTGTCTGTAGTGGTGCTAACACGCCACGAACCACGCAGACCACCCTGCCCAAGCCCTTGGGGTCCCCAAAGGGAGACGACCGCCCAGCGCTGTGGGGTCAGGCTGCGCCCACGGCTGGCTGACCCTCCTCTCTGACCTCCTGAGGCAGCGCAGAGCTGTAGAAAAAACACTGGATTTCAAACCAGGGGCCCTAGATACGAGTCTCAGTTCCACCGGAGAGCTACAGCAGAGAGGTCCCTTTAGCCCCCACTCGCCGTCTGAGTAAACGTGTGTCCCAGAAGCTGGCCTGACACCTGCAGGAACAAAAGGGGGCGTTCGGGAGCACCCCCTCGGCCAGCGAAGGCCCGGCGGTGGCCTGCTGGGCCCGCACCCAGGCTGCCCGGTTAGCGGGAGTCTTTGCCCAAGAAGCGGCTGGAAGGGGCACGTGCGAGAAGATTCTGGTAAAAACAAACCCAAGTCCTGGGCTGTGAGGAGAAAGTGCAGATGTTCTTATTACCATAATCATTATCTCTGCCATCCGCCCAGTCACAGGAGCCCCGCTGTAAACCCCCCTCAGCACACCCGTCACACGGCACCCGGAAACCCAGCAACACTGGGCCCGGCACCACGCGAGGACGCGCTGGCGGCGTCGCTCACACACAAGGGTGCGCCCCACGCAGACGCGCGCCGGTGTCTCCCACGCACAGGGGTGCGCCGGCGTCTCTCACGCACACGGGCGCGTCTGCGTCTCTCACGCACAGAGGCGCGCCGGCGTCTCTCACGCACGGGGGCGCGCCGGCGTCTCTCACGCACACGGGCGCGTCTGCGTCTCTCACGCACAGAGGCGCGCCGGCGTCTCTCACGCACAGGGGCGCGCCCCTGACGTACAAGGGTGGGGCTTGGGAGAGGCTGCTGGACTCTGTCCAGAGTCCACGTTCTAAGAGCCCGGGCCCCGGATGCCCGGCTCAGACTAGGACACGCCAGTGAGGACAGGAAAGGGCAGAGGTGGTTGATTACCAGACGCCTGGCCCCGCGCTGGGCAACTGAATCCTCTCCTCCACACTCTTAAGTGGTACTTCTGACCCCATTTTACAAACAAGGATGTTGAAACCTAAAGACAAGCAAAATTCAACAAGACCAGAGACGGAAGAAGAGCCAACATTATTCACACTCTTATCACATACGAGGCACTCCATGCTAAGTGCTTTATGAACACTTCCACTGAATCTTCACATCAGCCCTAGGAAGTAGGGTTTATTATCCCAAGGCCACAGGTGGCAGGTTGAAGCCTCGATACAAGACCTTGGTGGCTCCAAGCACACGCTTTTCTCACCACAGCTGACCCCTGAGCACCGTGGGGGTCGGGCTCTGGTTTGCAGAGGCGAGAACCTGCGTGTAACCGCACAGCTGGCTCTGCACCGGCAGATACGACCAGCCGCGGATCACGTAGAGCGGAGACGTAGTCAGGGAAAGAAGCCAGGCGTCAGTGGACACCCGGTTCAGAGCTGTTATGTTCAAGGGTCCACTGCACTGCGAACGGCTCCCACCGAGGACGGTGGGACAGCTCTTCCCAAGGCAGGGCGTTTGATAGAAACGTCGCAGTTATCTGCAGCGGGAGGCCAGTGGCAGCTGGTGGGGAGGCTGCCCGGGTCCTGCCCGGGCTCCAGGGGCTGGGCGACCGGGCAGGGAGGCACAGTCATACCCCGGAGCGCGCTCCACAGGGACCGGGCCGGCTGTGGACACACACGTGTCTGGGGGCGGGTGCCTCAGACGTGAGGTCAAGGACAAGAATCAGACCCCGATGTCCGCACTGTACGATCCATTTACATGAAGTTCAAACACAGGTAAAGGTGCTCTGTTGTCACAGAAGCTGAAGCTCTTGTTGGGCTGAGAGGGGTGGAGGGGTGTGGTCTCTGTCCGGGTCCCACAGACGCCTTTGCACAAGCTCACGGAGCTCACACTTCAGGCGTCTGTAAGGTACAGCAGGCCACACACAGGGGGAGGAAACAGCTCTGTCTGCAGTGGGCCCAGCTCTCCGCCTCCAAAGGCCAGTGAGCCAGCAGGGACTCACGAGCAGAGGCTCAGGTCAGGCCCCCGTCAGCGTGAGCACATACCCACCCACCCCAACAAGGACAGCGTTCTGCCCAGAGGGGATGCAGGAGGTTGGGGTTCCAAGGTGACTTACAACCTGGCAACAGTCAGTTATTTCTTCATACTGGTCACAGGTCTCTTATCTGAAAATGAGGCTTGGACGAGTTGATTTCCTCCTGATTCTACTGTGAAGTTAATAAAGTCAATAGTAGTTGCTTTGAGCCAGCCATCTGATTAAATGAAAACTTTTTTCCCTCCTTAATGTATCTATATATATATATAGATAAAATAAAGTTAAACTCTCTCATCCTGGGGCAAGTGAGGCCACTCAGATCGGAAACCTTAAACTCCGCTCACTCGACCTTGAGACTCAAGGCTCTTGGGTGGAAAAAAGACGGTTTAATAAACATTTATTTGGGGCCTCCAGTGTTTCAGGCACTGCACTCGTCACTCACTACCGCTGTGGTCCCTCACCACGCAGCCTCCATTCTCAGCAGAAAATCCACAAACCGTGCAGTCTTTTCATGGTGGGGGAAGAGCTCTACAAGTACCGGTTCTACATATGACCTGCAGGAAGCATACTCTAAACACGTTCTTTATTAAAAAAAAAAATATTCTCCGAGGGTTTAAGTTAGGTCCCAAAGCTCGGATCTATAAGGCACAACAGTTATTTAAAAGGCATCTCCCTGCAGCTTCTAAGTACCATGGCTCCCCACTTCCTGCCCTAATTCTGGCGGCAGCAGCAGCAATGACAGTAATAATACTCACAAATAGTAATACTGGAAGATTTAACACATGTCAGGCGGCCCACTAACATCTTATATTTGAGTTCATTTAAACATAGAATCAGGCTTCCCAGGTGGCTCAGTGGGTAAAGAATCTGCCTGCAATGCAGGAGATGCCAGAGATGAGGGTTCAATCCCTGAGTTGGGAAGATCCCCTGGAGAAGGAAATGGCAACCCACTTCAGTTTTCTTGCCTGGAGAATCCCATGGACAGAGGAGCCTGGCAGACTACAGCCCCTGGGGTCGCGAAGAGTCGGACACGACTGAAGAGACTGGGTACAGACACATAGCAACAACCCCTTATCACCCGTCTTACAGAAAAGGAACCGAGACACAGAGAAACGAGGTGACGTGTGCTGGACTCAAGGCCAGCAGGACGCCCCAGGCCCAGCCCCACACTGCCACCGAGGTGAGTTCTCCAGCCAAGCGCTGGATGGCTCTGGCCTCCAAGACGCTGACACCCCAGAGGGCCCCGTCCTCCCGTGGGAGCTGACGCTACAGATGGCCCAAAAGAACCGCGTGTGCTTCTGCTTCTCTGCTTTACTGGCCCTGCAGACGCTCCTGCTGGCCCCTCTCCCCGCCCTGGCCCCACTGTCTACACCCCAAGTCTCCCAGGTTGGCTGCAGCCTCTCTCTATGCAACCCTCACCACCTTCCAATTCCACGTCCAGCCTCCTTCCTTTGGTACCACGGGCCCCAGAGACACTGCACGCTCTCCTCCCCGCACAGGCTGGGCTTTTAGGCCCAGGAGCCTTTGTATCTGCCGTTCCCTCTGCCTGGGATGCCTACTCCCGCGTCTCGTGAGCTCCCTGCCTGTCAACACTCCAGCTCAAATGTCACCACCGCTCGAAGCCCAGCTGGGCAGTCCCTTCTTTGCTTTTCCATGCTCCTGAAGCCCCTGCCCTGCTCACACCTTATTAGTTCCCTTATCGCAACACGTTATAGCTAACGGTTCACAGGTCCATCCATGTTCTCTTGGATACCAAGTGCTGTGAATCAAAGGGCTCCATCAATTCACTTCTGACCTATTTTGCCCCAGACAGTTTCCAACATGCAGGAAGTGTTCAGTAACAGTGTGTTAAACTTAGGAATAACTGAATCCAAGAATACAGTTTTGCTTCTTCCCTCCAAACTCTGCCAAATATGTGCTGAGAATGTGGAAAGTAGGACGACATAGGTAAAACACATCTGGATACCCAGTTTCAGGCATAGTACAACTATCTCCAGCTCACAACGGGCAGAAACGATGCAAATGTCTCTCTCCTTGTTCAAACTGTTAGTAGCGCTTTGTATCTAGAGTCAGGCAGTAGTTTTCTCTGTGAATCCACCAGACATCAGCTCAGGGCCGCTGCCATCGAGGACACCCCGGGAGCCACAGCCATGGGAGGACGGAAGGAGGGGAGGGAGGGTCTGGGCGCCAGGCCAGACAAAGCCCCACTTACCGCCTTCCTGGGAATTCATGATGTTCAGGGCAAACAGCATGGCGTTTGAGAACGTGGTCGCCTCTTCCTTACTTGCAAAGTTTAAACCGTAGACCTGGCGGGCATCTCGCCACTGGTGGAAGGTTGGCGTTGCCTGATTGTACTTCAGCCCTTTCACGATTGAATAATTGATCACAACCTGAAAGGGAAAAGAGAGAGAAATACGCGTAAATAAATAAAAGGTAAGTGAGCTGGAGAGCTGCTGCGGCTGAGGATGCCATGTCCCTGGGGCTACCAGGGGACAGGGGGACGTGGATGTGTCAGAAGGGGGAGCTCGGCCAGGCAGCTCTTCAACATGATCAGCGGAACAGTGAGGGTCTGAAAACCAGTTATTTCATTTAACTGATAAAGCTGTGTGGTCATGGCCTGAGCGGGGAGTCGGGTTCCCGGGTCCTGCCTGGCCCTGTCACCCCAGGCAGCACCCTGGGGCTCAGCTTCTCCAACTGTGAAACGGGGATCGTCATCCTGGCTCGACTGACCTAATGCGGTTACTGCAAAGGTCATGGTGTGACACATACCTCATCAAGACTGCTAGATATAGATTCTTAAGGACGAGTCTTTTTTAATTCATATTTATGCTCCTGTAGCTCTCTGCATAACGTCTAGAACGAATTAACCAGAGGGTTGTTAGTTAAAAGGACAACCCCTCACTCTTTCCCATGTGGCTATTCAGATTTCTCAGCACTGTTTACTGAACAGGATGCCCTTTCCCCACTGTATGTTCTTGACTCCTTTTGTCATAAACTAATAAACGACATCTGCGTGGGTTTATGACGGGGTTCTCTCTTCTGCTCCACTGATTTCTGCTTTTATGACAGTCTCATGCTGTTTACATTACTACAGTTTTGTGATACAATTTGAAATGAGGGTGTGTGGTGCCTCCAGCTTTGTTCTTTCTCAAGATCGCTTTCGCCATGGGGGTCTTTTGTGGTTCCCTACAAATTTTAGTATTATTGTGCTAGTCCTATGAAAAATGCCATTGGAATCCTGATAAGGACTGCATTGAGTTTCTTGATTGCTTTGAGTAAGAATGGACATTTTAACCTGAGCACAGAGTCCTCTCTCTTCCTTGGTGCGTCTGGCTAAAGGCTTGTCAGTTTATCTTTTCGAAGAACCAGTTCTTAGTTTCATTGCTGTTCTCTGTTGTCTTTTCAGTCTCTATTTCTGCTCTAATCATTGTTGCTGCCTTCATTCTACTACCTTTGGGCTTGTTTTGCTCGTCTTTTCCCAGCGCCCTGAGTGTACAGTTAGGCTGTTTGAGACTTTCCTTGCTTCTTGAGGTAGGCCTTTACTGCTATGAACTTAGCAGTAGCACTGAGAACTGCTTCTGCTCCATTTCACAAGTTCTCTTAGGTTATACTCCCATTTCTGCTTCTGTCCAGGCATTTACAAGTCTCTCGATCTGTCCTTCAACCCACTTTAGCAGCATGTTGTTTAATCTCCATATTCTTGTGATCTGAAACCATAAAGCTCCTAGAAGAGAATCTAAGTGATTAGCTCCTTGACACAGGTCTTGGTGATGATTTTTTTGAATCTGACACCAAAACCAAGAGCAACAAAACCAAAGCAACACAAATGGGAAAGGAAGCCAGCGACAGGACGGAAAGGCAGTCTGCTGAGTGGGAGGAAGTGATCGCAAATCATAGATCTGATAAGGGACTAATATGGCTAACGGACACATAAAAAGATGCTAGACATTAGCAGTGATCATGGAAATACAATCAAAACCACAAGGGGTTATCATCGCACAGATGTCAGAATGGCTATTATCTAAAAGATAAGAAGTAAAGTGTTGGCAAGGGTGTGGAGAAAAAGGAACCCTTGTGCACTGTTGGTAGGAATGCAAATTGGTATAGTCACTATTAGAAAACAGTACAGCGGTTCCTCAAAAAGTTAAAACTAGAACTATCACATGATCCTGCAATTTCGCTTTTGGGTATTTACCCCAAGAAAACGAAAATACTACTCTCGCCTGGGAAATCCCATGGACAGAGGAGCCTCGTGGCTACAATCCTTGGAGTCACAAGAGTTGGACAGGACGTAGTGACCAAACCACCACCACCAAGTCAGAGGAATGTATGCACCCCCATGTTCACAGGAGCAGTATTTAAAACAGCCAAGATATGGAAATAATCCAGGTGTCCACTGATACATGAACAGATATGGACAACTGTGGTATACTGTATGCACAATGAAATATTATTTAGCCGTAAAAAGAATGGAATCTCGCCATTTATGACAACATGGATGTATCTCAAGGGCATTATGCTAAGGAAAAGAAGTCAGACAGAGAAAGACAAATACCATACGCTCTATCTCGTATGTTCTCATGGATACAGAGAACAGATGGATGGTTGCCAGAGGAGGGTGGTAGGAAATGGGGGGGGGGGGGGAATTATGCCCATGAAGCCACTTAACACAGCTGCTACCACACAGCAAGTTGTCGGCAAGTGTTAACTGAGAAATATTCGGTCCTTAGAGATGGAAATATGCATGCGGCGTCTGGATGAGGCTGGATGGCCGGCTGTCAGTGCTGCGATGGAAAGGATCCTGCTTTAGGAGGGGTATGAGATGGGTTCTCAGCTCTCCTCTGGCTTTGAAGCTCCAGGGTTCTGTGATCTGAAATTGGACGTAAGTCAGTCCACTGTCGCTCAGTCGTGCCCAACTCTTTGCAGAATCCTCCAGGCCAGAATACTGGAGTGGGGTAGCCTTTCCCTTCTCCAGGGGATCTTCCCAACCCAGGGATCAAACCCAGGTCTCCTGAATTGCAGGCAGATTCTTTACCTGCTAAGCCACAAGGGAAGCCTGCCTCTGGTCAGGAAGGTGAGCTCAGGAAAAGATTCAGAAAAGTGAAGGGCCACCCTGCGTGCTGCTGGGGCACTAAGATGAGAGGTCTGGTTTACTGCGCCACCCTGCTGCGCTGCTGGGCAAAGCAAGGCCAGAGCACAGGGGGCAATACCGTTTTTCTCCAAGCCTTAGCCAGGTGGAAGGCAGGTTCAGCTGTCCTACAGTGAAGAGAGAGAGTGAGCAAGAGAGAGAGAGTGCAAGAGGAGCACGTGTACTAAATTAGCTAAGGAAACACCACTGTTTCATAACTTAATTGTTAAACACTGACGGTGCAGTGTGGGCCAACATCTATACCCAGGTTCCTGGGGCGGTTCTCTCTCTGGGTTCAGCTTTAGATCATCAGAAAAAGGGCTGGAGGTTTTGTGGTTACACGCGTGATAAGAAGCACAGTGCCTGTGGTTAACATGGCTCTTCAGAGGGCACATTAATCTCAGTGCAGTGACCAGCATGAGGGAGATAAGAGCCTCCCCCTTCCCACCATGGCTAAGTCCGTCCCAGAAAGCCTGTGTTCAAGTGGCTTTGCTAGCAACACCGTTAGTGGACAGAGAGGGCCACGTTTTAAATGGAAGAAGGCCTGGAAACCACATCATATCAAGAATGGCTGAGGGATACTGAAGTGGATAAAAAAGACTCTTCAGTGTTATCTATCAGGTACCCAAGGGGAGGACATGGGGAGGTGAGATTTAGAATCCTATGGTTTGAAATCTCTAGTTGGCTATGCTCTTAAAGGAGGACTTAGTGGCAGTGGGAATTGGGGGTGGTGGATGTCTATCTGTAATATACGAACAGTGTGGCCAAAAGTACTGGCTTAAGGAACTCAGAGACCAGACAGAGTATCTATTTTTATTTATTTATTTATTTCATTTATTCTTATTAGTTGGAGGCTAATTACTTTACAGTATTGTAGTGGTTTTTGCCATACATTGACATGAATCAGTCATGGATTTACATGTGTTCCCCCAGACAGAATATCTAATTCAATCCTCCTTTTTTACAGGCGGGAAAATTGAGGCCCAGGGAGAATGAGTGACTTGTCCAAATTACACGGTACGTAACAGGAGAACTGAATTTAGAAGCCAAGCTTGTAACTTAGGACTGTATGCTGCTTCTGATTGCCAGCATGAGTTGAAATCTTTCTTCCTATAATTCCTTCTTGGCCTTAGCTCTAACCTCCTAAAGTCTTAGAAATCAATGCTCTATTTTTAGAGACTTTCAATATTAGACTGGGAGAGAGAGATAAAGCCATTCTAGAAGTTCTCGGGGTTCTCTGAGGCACATGGCTGGCCTATCCTCTGACTGCAGCTCTTGGGTTGCCAACTCTGTCCCATCTATTCCTAGAAGTGAAGTGAAGTGATAGTCACTCAATCGTGACCGACTCTTTGCGACCCAGGGCTGTAGCCTGCCAGCCTCCTCTGTCTATGGAAGTCTCCAGGCAAGAATACTGGAGAGGGTAGCCATTCTCTTCTCCAGGGATCTTCTCAACCCAGGGATCAAAACCAGGTTTCCTGTACTGCAGGCAGATTCTTCACCGTCTAAGGCACAAGAGAGGCCCCTACACCTAGAGCATAGAGTCTAAAGGCTGCTCACCTAGTGATGTATCTGCTAGCCAGACACAGCCCACAAGGGCTTGTTTTGAACACAACTACTGTAGCAGGTACAATTACTAGGCAGGGGGTATTGAGTCAAACGGCTCAGGATTAAAATTCTGGCCTTATTACTTTGCAGTCGAATACCCTTGGAAAAGTTACTGACATTAACTTCTTCATATGTAAAATGAAAATACTATAAATTATGCTAGACTGAATATCCTTGTGAATGTATCAGTGTGAACATTCCTATAAAGCAGAACTTCTGGATCAACGGACATGATCATTGAAACATCTGGTATTTTCTACTTGAAAAGATCTATTCTGAAACATCCCAATTGCCTTCTAAAAAAGGAGAGTCCATGCAAAGTGTTTTGGACACATGTGTGGATGACACACAGCTGATATGTCACCTGACCATCGGTTGAGAGGTGGTCAGTGTTCATTAACTGACAGACAGACCTCATGGGCTGATACTTAAAATGCTCTGAACCTACTTAGTGGTTCCATTCCTTTGTCCACTCTCCTTACAGCGTGCGCATTACTGCAAGTCCGCTTAGGGGTGTGGATCCGCTTCATTTAACACCCTCCTCCCCAGAGATGCCCACATTTCTGAATGCCACCATCAGTTACTTTCTTCTGTTCTTGAACAACACAGAAGTGGATTCATACAGCACACACTCTTATTTCAATGTTCTTTCACTCAGTATCATGTTTACGAGATTCACCTGTGTCACTGCATTTATACGAATTCAGGTTTTTTTGATTGCTAATAACATTCTCTTTTTTGATATACCATAAATAACTTATCCATTCTCCGGTTGATGGACTTTCACATCGTTTCTGGCTGTTGGCTATTAGGAGTAAAACTGCTGTGAATATTTTCACATGGGTCTTTTAGTGCACACAGGTGCTCATTTCTCTTGGGCATGTTACCCTAGAGTAGGTTATAGGGTAGGTGTATATTGAGTTTTACTAAGATTTGGCAAACCATTCTTCAAAGAGGCTGTATTGACTGACACCTCCACCAGCACGAATGGGAACGCCAGCTGCTCTGCATCCTCACCAACATGTGGTGTCCTGTTACTTTCAGCCTTTAAATTTCAGTCTGCTTCGTGTGTGTGTGTGTGTGTGTGTGTGTGTGTAAGTACTCAGCAGTTTTCATTCCTATTTCCTTGATGAATTGTGATGCAGAGCAACTTCCATGTGCTCATTTGCCATGTCTTGTTTCCACAGTTGTTTTTTTCTTCTGTGAAACTCTTGTTCAAGTGTTTTTGCTCATTTTTAAGACTGTCTGCCTTTTTTATTTCAGGTTGTAGGAGTTTTGTGTATATTCTTCATGAGTCCTTTGTCATATTCATACACACACACACACACCTTCTCCCAGTCTGCCCCTTGCCTTTTCACTCTTTTAATGATGCCTTTTAATAAAGAAAACTTCTTAACTTTAAAAAAGTCCAACTTCATTTTTTTTTTTACAGTTAATGTTTTTTGTGTCCTGTTTCAGGTTATAAAGATTTTTCCTGTATTTTCCCCTCAATATGACGAAGATATTTTCATGAATCTTCTTGCAGACACTTTACTGATTCACTTTTCATATTTAGGTTGACTTTGAATTAATTTGGGGGTACAGCATGAGCTAGGGGTAAAGTTTTCTTTTTTGTGTGTTGATATCTGATTGTTCTGGTATCATCTGTTGAAAAGACCATCTTTAGCCCATGAAGTAAAATGGTACCTTTGTCATAAATCATGTGACCATATACATGGAGGTCTACCTAGACTCTTTTTAAAAAATAAAAACAAAAATATTTTGCCTTTTCTCTAGTGTGTATCTGCTTTCTATTTCATTAAATTTTGGGTTTTAATTTTTCCTTCTATTTTTACTGGTTTATGTTTGGTTTTTTTTTTTCCTAGCTTCTTGAGATAGAAGTTTGGGTCATTGACTTTTCATTCTTTTTCCAAAATATGCATTTCTAACTATACACTTCCCTATATGCTGTTTCATCCCACATGTTTTGCTACATTGCAGTTTCACTATTGTTCTGTTCAAGATACTTTTTAATTTATATTGTGAATTCTTTTTTCTTTCGGTACCATGGATTATTTAACAGCATACTGCTTAATTCCTCTGTGATCAAAGAAAACCTCTATGATTTTAATCCTATTACATGTGTTGAAATTGGCTTTGTGGCCTAGAATGTAGTCTATTTTGGTTAATGCTCAGTGTGCACTTGAAAAGATCATATATTCTACTGTGACTGCTTATAGTTTCTATAAATGTAGATGAGGTCAAGTTGGTTAATAACGCTCTTCAAATTTTCTATGTCTGCTTATTTAGTTTCTTGCAGGTGTCATCAGAATCGCTAACAAGGCTTCTGGATTCCTCTATTTCTTCCTTTAGAACTGCCCATTTTTGCTTTATGTATTTTGAAGATATGTTAGAGCCTACAAATTTAAGATTGCTCTATTTTCCTTTTCAACTGATGCTTTTTATCACTGAATAGGTCCTTTATCTTCAGTAATACTTCTTGCCTTGAAGTCTATTCTGTATAATATTAATATAGTCACACCATTTTCTTTGATCAGTGTCTGTAAGGTTTATGTTTTTTCCCTGTTACTTTTCAACCTATGTCCTTACATGCTTTATTTTAAAACTAATTCTCCAAGCTTTGGCAAGAATAATCTAGAGAAGTACTGAAGGTTAAACTTATTTTAAAAGGTCACATTGTTTTGTGTATGTAACAGTCCACAATTACATGTGCACATGTTTTATTTTGAGGAGTGCAGGAACAAGTGGGAGTGAATCTCTGTCCTCTTCAAGGAAGGCCTTGCAACTCCAAATACTGTCTAATGTGTTTCTGAGGCCTCTGAGTAAGAACAGTCAAGAGCTCTTTACAGAGAAAGAAGCTGATTGTGGGTAACAGTCTTCCTGACCCACAAGTTCATCTGGGTCTGAAACCTGCAGGGTCTACAGGCTGGCCAAGGCCTCATGTGAGGTCTCACCACATCCAAATCTCTACCCAGTGACAGGATGTCCTTCCCAGGACGCTTACCAAATGGCCAGCTGGCTCGTGGGCTCACAAAGCAATACACTCTTCCATAGGATGCTTGTAAAACAGTTCTTTCTTTTATGGAGTTTAAATCTTCCTGATTGTAGTATCCATGCAATATTCCTAGTTCTGTTCTCTGGGCTTCACAGAAAAAGATTTCCCTTCCATGTGGAGAAGGAGCCCTTCAGAGACCTGAAAACTGTGCTCATGCCCCTTTCAGTTCTTCTCTCCTCCAAGTAGGTATTGCTCGCTACTTCTTCAACTGTTCCACATATTAGCGCTGCTTTCAGCCTTCTCACCAGTTTTGGTGCTGTCCTCATTAGAGAGGCCATGTGGCGCTCAGATCTGGTCCTGACGTTCATGGTGAAGTACAACCAGTTCATGGTGGAGCAGAGCAGGTCTATAATCTCCCTCCGTCTGCACTGCTACTTCTATTAATGTAGCCTGAGAACTACATTTGGGAGCTAACATTTCCAGTGGACATAAAGAAACATCATTCTCAACTGAGCGTCTTTTGGTTTCTTCCCTTCAATGTGAGGTTCAGGTTAGACCTTGGCTAATGATACTGTAACTTACCAGTCCTTTTCCTCACACACAATCACCTGGTTTTATGTCCACCTATTTTAGCAAAATTGGAGAAGACAATGGCACCCCACTCCAGTACTCTTGCCTGGAAAATCCCATGGACGGAGGAGCCTGGTAGGGTGCAGTCCATCGGGTTGCTATGAGTCGGACATGACTGAGCGACTTCACTTTCACTTTTCACTTTCACACATTGGACAAGGAAATGGCAGCCCACTCCAGTGTTCTTGCCTGGAGAATCCCAGGGACGGGGGAGCCTGGTGGGCTGCCGTCTATGGGGTTGCACAGGGTCAGACACGAATGAAGTGACTTAGCAGCAGCAGCAGCATTTTAGCAAAATGGGGGCGAGAATTCTTACAGCATTATCCTTTTTGGTGTTATTGGGGGAATGAAATAATAGACATGAAGAGTGCTCCATAAGCCATAAAGAGCATTAAACATATAAGATATCCCTATCTGGGTATAAGACCAGGAATCTCTGTTTCTCTTAAGATGCTTGACCTTGTAATCCATATTGGCTGGAAAACAGACCTGAGGAAAATCAACTTTTTCTCCTGTGTCCGTAAAGGTTATTACAGACCAGGTTTCCTGCCACGCTCTCTAATACCTCGGTTTACTGAGAATCTCTTTTGTGCTTCTGACTAACATGCTCCAGCCACCCAGGCAGAGTTGCAACCATGTTCCAGGAGCCTATGTGTTGAATATGTAATTCCAAGTGGAAGGCTGCGTTGCTAGCTCCTCTGTCAGCCCAAGAAGACTGCTAAGGCAACAGAGTCTCTCTGAATTTTCCTGGAAGACTGTTGCCTGC
The DNA here is from genome assembly GCF_963930625.1 of Muntiacus reevesi. NCBI lineage: Eukaryota > Metazoa > Chordata > Mammalia > Artiodactyla > Cervidae > Muntiacus > Muntiacus reevesi. The sequence continues at coordinate 61,156,790 of NC_089263.1, read as the reverse complement.
CTGCCCCCCACCCTGCCCCGATGCAGGAAAGGCCTCCTCCCAAATGAGCCCCAATGTGTGCTTTCCTCTGAAGGAGGTCGAGGCTCCTGAGAACAAGGTTTATGCTGGTTTCAGGGAATCTGGTTCTCCAGTCCCAAGCCCTTCCCACACACCACGGTATCTTCCTAGTATGCCTTGCAGGGCAACCGAGAGGCACGAAGGGGATGGGAAACTTGTCCTGATAAAAGCGACAGCCACGCAGGGAACACCCACTGTGATTTAGGAACCGCATGAGGTTATGGGCTGTATATCCAAAGTGCGCACCAGAGTGGAACTGCCTTGCTGGCCCCCACCCATAGGTGTTAGGGAAACGTGTGAGATGTTTTGGTTGTCACTGCAGTTGGGGCTAAAGGTGTCATATGACCCTGCAGTGTGTGGTGCAGTGTGCCTCTAAAAGGCAGGGCAAGAATCAATGAACTAGAAGAACAGGGAAACAGCTTCTAGAAGCTTCCTAGAATAACCTTCCTGCCAGGAAGGCTCAACTCCAAGGGATGGAGATTGACCTGGAGGAGCCCAGGGCTCCAGGTCAGACAGACTCCCTCTGACCAGGGGTTCTGAAGTGAGGCTCTGCTCTTCAGCCACAAGAATCTGGAATTCAATTGGACTGTTCTGGCCAAAGCAGAAACCCATTCAACAGGCAACACGCTTTAAAAATAGTCTTGGTTTCTGTTCTCTTTTCTATTTGTGAACATGATGATTCTTGCAGAGATAGCAGCTAACCTGCTGCTCAGCTCAGCCAAGGACTGACCGACACGGGCTGCCAGAAGATGCTATTTAAGGCAGAGGTTTTCATAAATGCTAAATTACAGATCCGTTCATTTCATTGCTGAAAATGTCCTCGTCAATTGCTAAGAAGAGAGCTGAAGCCCTGACCAAAGTCACTGTGGTGAAGCCACGCGAGCCCTCTGTCTATGTCTCTATTTCAGTCCACGTCACGCCAGACTGCTCTGTCGAGTTATATTTCACAACTACCCCTGGCACAGGTGGACTTACCTTGTATTTATTTGCACAGGTACTTACCAGATACACTCACAAACTCTCTCATCTGATGTGCCCAGGATGCACTACTAAGGAGATAAACGATCCCGGAATCTTCACATCATCTTGAAGATTTAAGTACCTTCTTTACCTTGCAAAGTAAGACTCAGGGGGTTGGTGGACCAAAACTCTTAACAGCTATAGTGTTGGGTTTGGCCAGAAAGCTCGTTTGGGTTTTTCCTTAACATCTTTTCTGTAAGATGTTACAGAAAAATCCAAACAAACTTTCTGGCCAAGCCAATACTTATAGGTATGTAGGCAGAGAATGTTGTTGTTTTATTCATTACAACCCTGACTACTCATTGGAGGACTGATGTTGAAGCTGAAGCTCCAATACTGTGGCCACATGATGTGAAGAGCCAACTCATTGGAAAAGACCCTGATGCTGGGAAAGACTGAGGGCAAAAGGAGAAGAGGGCGGCAGAGGGTTAGACGGTGGGATGGCCTCACCAACTCAATGGACATGAATTTGTGCAAACTCTGGGAGATGGTGATGGAACCAGGAGCCTGGCGTGCTGCAGTCCACGGGGTTGCAAAGAGTCGGACGTAACTTAGCAACTGAACAACAACACCAGGCAGAGAATAATACTAACACATTTGTACAATACATTTTAAAAAGCTGTTTCACATCTATTATTTTATTTTTATTCTAATGTGACACAACATACTGAGGGCGGCATGGTGTGGTTTACTGTCTCTGTAAGACAGACGTGGAAAATGAAGCTCACAAAAGACAGTGTGACAGGGTCCTACGCCCCTCTGACTAAACCGTGGCCGTGCTGTTCTGACCTCTCTCCACCATGTCACCATGTCACGTGTGTGTGTGTGTGTGTGTGTGTGCGTGTGTGTGTGTGTGTGCGTGTGTGTGGCGCAGCCTGTGGGCAGGGCCTGGCCCTCCGGCACTTGTCACCATGTCTGTGTGTGTGTGTGCGTGTCTCTGTGTGTGTGTGTGTGTGTGTGTGTGCGCGCGCGCGCGCGTGTGTGTGTGCGTGTGTGTGGCGCAGGCTGTGGGCAGGGCCTGGCCCTCCGGCACTTACCTGCTGATCCTGGAGCTTGACCCCGACGACTCTGAAGGTGTTGCTGGCAGTGCTGTGGTAGATGTTGATCCGGCTGAAGCCCTGCTGGCCAGGTTTGATTGGTACCCACTTCTTACTGGTGTCATCGTAGACCATCACGGAAGCCCGGGCTTGGCAGATACTCTGTTCACTGCAGAGCAAGAGAAAACGCTAAGTGTCGGCCTCAGTCACAAGGGATGGGTGCTGGCTTTGTCCTTTTCTGAGACGGAGGCCAGCTGCCACTTGACACAGAGGAACTCCGTGGTCGCCAGAGCGTCCAACTCCCTATGGAAGGGCTGCTGGGTGAGGTGATGGGTTCTAAGTCTGCACAGACCAGGGGAGTGGAGAAGAGCTCCTGGGTCAACATTTCCATGGAGGTACCTGGAAGAGACTCAGCTCTGCTTTCAGGGGAAAAGTGACTGAATGGAGAAAGGAATTTCAGCCATCATGTGCTGTCTACGATATTCCAGGCACAGGGTTAGACAAGAAAATGCACTGAAGCACCTAAGCTTCACAACTTAGGAAGCAGTCACTTCTCCCCATTCTCTAGGTGAGAAAAAGAGTGGCCTGGAGACTTGGAAAGGTTTATGCAAATTCAGACAGGTATTTGGTGATTTTATCTGGGACTTCCAACCAGTTCTGTCTGACTCTACACAACATCAATAACATTCTTCACAAGAGCCGACAAAATGCTCAACTGGTGATGCTACGGGAGTGTAGCTTCACACAAGCTTTGTAGACAGTAACATGACTAGGTGCGCGTCTAAGGAACAGAGTGACGGAAATCAAAATAAACAGATGGCTGCACCCTACTTCACTGGAGACATTTCCAAGCACCTTCCCCTGCTCAGAATATGACAGAAAACCAGGGAAAAAGCGAAGGAGGTGCCTGAAGAGAGAAGACAGTCATCAGTGAAGTCAGCGCGCTGCCACTCCTGCCACCAGTTCGGGGCCTGCCTCCCCGAGCCTGCCGCCTCCTCACTTCCATGGAAGCCTCATCACCTTGAACATCCACTGTCTCAGTCTCTAGTCTATTAGAAGCCCCTAGTTCAAAGGTGAGACGTGGCTGTGAAGGAAGGCACACCAGCGGCAGCGGGCAGCGGCTGCTAGTGGAAAGGGAGGCCAGAGGAACACAGCTCAAGAATCTGGAGTGGAGGGGCGGAAATAAGGCCCTGAAGAGACCAGCAAACAGAAGCCAAATAAACAAAGGAAAAAAAAAAAAAAAGAATCAGGAGTGGAAAGTGAAGCGCAGCAGGTCGGGTCCAGTGTCTGAGGAAGTGAAAGTGTGTGTGGCGGCCACGGTCACGAGGAGGAGACTGAGCAGGCAGGACGGAGGCAGTCAGTCCCGTCACCATATTTAAGGGGCAGGGAAACCGAGTACTCGAAGAAGTTCCCTCGCCCCCCGTCCCAGTGGTCACCAGGCGGCAAACCTGTGGTTTCATGCGACTGGCCCTCAGCGACCTGAAACAACTTCAGCTTGGCCTCAGCAGTCGGCGCCTGAGCCTCCCCGGGACCCGCTCCCCTAAGACTCCCAGAAGGTGGAGGACCACGTGCAGACTATGATTATCTTAATGGTAATCCGGGCACGTGCACAGACACCCGTCCATACATGCCGCCTCACCGCACGGGTACATGAATCTCTCCGTACATTCCACAGCAGTACAGCCGATGACTTCACGTTCAGCGCACCCAGACCCCCCCAAATACCTCCTCTGCTCCATCTCTATCATGCTGCTGCCCCCTCAGCTCTGCACTGGGGGGCAGGAGTCTGGGGTCCCCCTGACGTCGGCCATTCAAGCCCTGTGTCGAGGGCTGTCTGTGGACACATGTATTGGGAGTGTACAATATGGGTTTTGCTCTGCCATCATGCTACACCTTTTCTTCCCCACGATTCATTATTCATTCAACAAACAAACAAGGGGAAATCAGTGATGAGCCAAACAGGCAGGGGTTTTCCCAGAAGACGGCCATATCATATTGGCAGGGAGAAGAAAGGAAAACAAAAAGATAACCAGGGACTTCCCTGGGGGTCCAGTGGCTAAGACTCGGCGCTTCCAATGCAGGGGGCCCAGGTTTGATCCCTGGTCAGGGAATTAGATCCCACATGCTGCAACTAAGACCCAGCAAAGCCAAATAAATACACACCTAAAAATAATGTTTTTGTTTTTGTTTTTTTTAAAAGAAAACCAAACACAGCACTATGTTCTGCCTTCTCTGAGGTCTGGAGCCTGAAACCACGATCTTTCAGGAGAATATTAGCAGCTGCTGCTCCGCTGGCTGAGCCTTTGGGGCCCTGTGCTCATGAAGTCTGCTAGGAATCAGAGTGAACTGTACACAGAATCAGCAGACCTTGGTCCAGATCAAGTCCAGGTCCCCACCTGATGTAAACTAACTACCAGTCAGGGTCGGGGCTAAGTGTGGCACTCCCACCCGCTGCTGCGCTCAGGCGCTCACGGGGAAGGGAGCGAGCATGTGTGCGCTCGGATGCCGGCTCGGGAGCAGGGAGCGACCCCGAGACGCAGCACGGTGTTAGATAACAAGGCACAGGCTCGATCGAGCCAGGCGCTCTGAGCCAAGTCCCAGCTGCGGCACTCACTGGCATGGGACTCAAAAGCCCCGAGACGCCCTGGGGGAGCAGCCAGGAAGGGCCCGTGTGGCGGAGACCCTGTGCGATGGCCGTGGGAGAGCGCCCTTCAGTTCGGCTTCGAAGAGCCTGGCTCCACCAGAGGTCCCAGCTGCTGCCCCCGGACACCCACCACGTCCGCACAGAGGCCACGGTCTCTGCCAACAACTAAAGGGTGACAAGGTGACCTGGTCCATGGTGGGCGCGGGGGTCCTCCCCAGGGGGAACCTCCTCAGCCAGGCCCGAACCCGAGATGCTTCCTCCTCAGTCCTTCCTGCCCCTCTCCTCCTGCACACCTGCCTCGTGGCCTGAGGCTCTGCGGGCCTCTCCGCTCCCTCCATCCTTCACTGACCTCTGGTAACTAACCTTCCTCGGGGTCTTGGCGCCTGCCTCTTAGAAGACCCGAAAAGACACAGCCTGCAGGGTGCAGGCTGCCCGAGGGCAGGGACATGTAGGTCTCATTCTCTGCAGTCTCAGGAACCTGGCACAGAGCAGGGGCCTGATGACTGGCCCCTGTGAAGAGCGCTCTGGAGAGGACCCCACTCTCTCCCGTACAACACGACCCATCTTCTAACGCAGCCCTACAGCCCACCGAGCCTCTGAAGGAAGCTGCCAGCCACGGGGACTCCCTGCCCTCCAAACCAGCTTGTTCTGCTGCAGAGCGGCTTGAGCTGTCCTTGTCCTGAGGGACAGTGCACTCCGCACCTCCAGAGGTGCCAAGGTGTTCCGACAGCTCTGTTAGGTCTAGTGGACAAGTGAACGAACGTCTCGGCTCTGGTATCCATCATTCACACAACAAAGCCACCCCACTCTGCTCTAGAGAGTCCCCCTGGTCACGTGCTCTCTCGGGGTCTGGGTCCCACTATTGTATGACCCTCCTGTCTTCATCTGACAGGCACAGATGCCAGTGAGGAGTCAAGACACATTCAGTGACGCAGAGATGCCCTCAGCGAGCTCAGAGCTACTCAGGAAAGACGGCGAATGATCACACACCTTCTCAGCCTGGAGGGCTTGGGGGAACTGGGGAGACTTTCTGAAGAAACTGCAGTGTGGGTTTAACGATGCGGAGCTGTCAGCCCCAGGCAGGTTCAGGAAGGGGATGTGGGACTCTAGGCGGGTGAGGCCAGCAGAAGTGGGGGGGGGTGGGGAGGGCAAGGAGGGTGTGCTGCGTGCGGAGCCAACCCAGTCCCCCCACACCTCCGGGGCTGCTCTGTGTAGATGGTAAGGTATGGATCCACTGCTGTGCTCACCCCTGGGGGATGCTGAAACATCAACCACTATTTAAAGTTGTAATTATAGTCTCAGGTCCCTCCCCAGCCCCTCTTTTTTTTTTTAGAACTTCAGGCTCAAATTGAACTTGTAGCTAAAAAAAAAAGAAACAGAAAACCCTCTTTTTGGACTTCCCTGGCAGTCTAGTGGTTAAGACTCTGCATTTCCAATGCAGGGGGCACAGGTTCGATCTCTGGTCAGAGAACTAAGACCCCACACGCTGCATGGCATGGCCAAATATTCCTAATTTCCCCCCCATCAGACGAGTGTTTATCTGTCTCTGCTTATTTTATTACCACTAACAAAACCTAAATGCAAGGAAGTACTTCTTTACTTAAGATACGTCTTATTGGGATTTTTGTTTTGTTTTATAGGAGTCAGCATTTTATTTTTTTTATTGAGATATAAGTGACATATAACATTATATTAGTTTCAGGTGTATGAAATGTTTCACTATTTGTTTATATTGCACAATGATCACCTTAACAGTAAGTCTTATTATCCATCACCATATCTAGTTATAAATTTTTTTTCTTGTTTTAATAATTTGATTACTACTCAGCCTAGACACTGTCTCGGAGCGCCATATATTCAATATCTTTTAACAGCTCCACTTGGATGAATATGAAACTCTGTACTACACACACATTTCACAGGCACCAGACACTTCACTTGTCCAAATCAGCTTTTTTGAGGAAAGGTAATTTGGTAAATGGGGCCTCCCTGGTGGCACTGTGGTAAAGAATCTGCCTGCTGATGCAGGAGACACAGGTTCAAACCATGGATCGGGAAGATCCGCTGGAGAAGGAAGTGGCACCCCACCCCCGTGTTCTTGCCCGGGCAAATCCATGGACGGAGGAGCCTGGCAGGCTACGGTGCACAGGGTCTCAAAAAGGTCAGACACGACTTAGCAACTAAACAACAACAATTTGGTAAACAAGAATTTCCAAAAATGGTTTATTGAAAACAAGCATTTTCAAGTACAGTTTATACTGAACTGTATTTCAAACACATATACAGAACTCCGTTTACTAAACTGAAAAAGACTATTGCTACCCTGCACCAAGGCTGGTCCTCCCAGGGCTCATCTCGGACACGCTGCCTTCACAGGACCAAACCGCCACTGACCGGTGGGGGTCCGTCCGCCAGGCCGCTGGCTGCGTTCACACGGACCGCCAGGGCGACGGACTTTTCCCCTGGGACCTGACAGGCTGTTCTGAGCCAGAGGTACAAGTTTCTCTCCCAGGAGAAGGCTCTTACGGAGTGAGCAGTCCAATTCTAGCCTCATTTTGGGCTTTTGTATGGGTATTTTGTGGGCCCTGCAAAAAACCCCAGCCTGTAATTCCCTCCCAGTGGTGTGTGGACAATAACAAAGCCGTGGACGGCTCTCCAGTCAGGGCCTGAGACGAGGAGGCGGGCGTGCTCTGGGCCTCAGTTTCCTCATGTGCACCAGGCTGCTTGACCTCGGGGCCCCTCTGACAGCCAAGTTCACGCTGAGCTCTGCCCAGAAGCCCAGCCCCTGGCCAGCAGAGTCAGTCTTGTCACTGGTTCAGCAGTTAACTCTTCAGAGACCACTAGTGAAATTTCTCACTTAAAAAGAAAAGCGGCAAGCACACCACAAGCTTTCTGCAGACAATTGTGAAATCTACTTGGGGATCTTCCTGGACTTGGCCTAAGAAGCCACTGATGCGCTTGTGGATAAAACTAACACACGGGAAGACATGGAGGGGCAGCCTGAAGTCAGTCTCCACGCCCCGTCTAGTCCTTCTGGGAAAGCGCGGCTTCCACGTCCACCAGCCGTCAGACTCCTGCCCCACCACCCCTGCGTGACCGGGAAGGGGCCCTCTGGGCCCCGCATGTGCTGGCAGTGACACCCCATCCCAGCCACACTCTCTCCTGTGCAGTCAGCGTGGACTCCTCTCCACTCTACAAATACCTTTCGGGGCCTTTCCAGGCATTTACTACAACAATTTGAAGGACACAGTACGATGTCCTCAAGTTTGGCTGTGTGTGCTCACTTGCTAAGCTGTGTCTGACCCTGTGATCCCACGGACTGCATCCTGCCACACTCCTCTGTCCATGGGATTTTCCCGGCAAGAATACTGGAGTGGCCCATTTCCTCTTCCAGGGGGTCTTCCTGATCCAGGGATTGAACCTGTGTCTCCTAGGTCTCCTGCACTGGCAGGTGGATTCTTTACCGCTGCGCCACATGGGAAGCCCTAAAATTCGAGTAAAATGATGCAAACCAAGAAGGGAACAGACAGCAATAAGGCCAACCCCAAGAGGCTTGCTGGAAAACCAAGTCCAGGGTTGAGCCTGGACACTGTCCAGCCACTGGACCTGTAAGATCAGGCCCCTCCGCCCTGCGCTCGTCTCTGCCCTCACCAGGGCTCTCACCCGTCCGTCCCGCTTCTCGGGGTCTGCGTTAAGCACCTGTCTGCCCCACTAGATGCCGGGCCCCTGGAGCGCAGGGGGCGTTCCCCTTCGTAAACGTGGTCCCTTGTGTGCTGCAAACTAACTGTGAACAAGTGCACTCACGGTCGTGTGCACGTGGGAACATTCCACCTTCAATCCTACTCTGATTCTCAGAGAGGCGGTAAGTAACTGCCAAACAGAAGCATCTGCTGCAGATTACCATCAGAGCTGTGGGTCTCACTGCGGCCTGGGATCTTGAGTCAGGAAACCGCAAGGCTGAGGTGGGCCTGCTGCAGAGTGAGGCTGCCCGGAGGCCGGCGAGGGAGAGGCCACTGCTCTGGGAAGGCATGCGCTGCCCCTCGGGGTCCTCTGGAGGGTCCCCTAGGAGCGCATTCGGGTCCGGTCATGCCTCACCCTCTCTGCCAGCACTGCTCAGCCTGACCCAGCAGGACCGCTCCCTCCAGACGGAACACCTCCTCACACTGTCCCAAGGCTGACTGTGTCCGTCCCAGCAGGACCGAGAACCCGGCTTTGCCTGGGACTGAGGGGCTTCCTGGGAGGTGGGCCAGGATGCTCGGCGCTAAGACCAGGACAGTCCCAGGCAAAGCGGGGGAAGTGGTTAGACAACCGGGAGGGCCTTCTCCCTCTCCCCCGAAAACACACTCTGAGCCTGAGTCTGGCTGCTGAAAGCTGATAGGAGCTGGCACCCGCTCCCGACTCCCAGCTGCTACCTCCAGCTCTCGTTTTCTCTTCCATCAAGCTGAGACATGCGATACCCGAGAAGACAGACGTGCAGAACAGTGGCAGGTGCAGCAGGTGGTGTGAAGAAAGGTCGCCCGGGGCTCTTCAGTGGGCCCGCGGCATTGCCCTCTCAGGAGGTGACGCAGGAAGGCACGTGGGCACAGCAGGGCTCAGAGGCCCGGCGCGGGGGACGCCCCTGCAGCACGGCCCGTGCCTCTGGCGGCTGAGCCTCGGCCCGGGGCTCGGGGCAGGCAGGACCCGACGGCCTGCAAGCTGCCGGGATCCTCAGGGTGACTCTCCAGGCTACCTCAGGTCTCACCTTACACCGATGTGCCGTCTGCTGAAGCCAGCACCACCTCGTCCGGGACGACCCTTCTTCCCTACACACACAGTTCGCATCCCGCCGTCTCAGCTTAGGTTGGTGCTACGGCCCCCGGGAAATGCCTACCCCACTCCCCGCCACGTCCTGAAGGTCTGTCGATTTTCTCTGTCTTCCACGAGGCAGGTTTTTTGTGGTCTGTTTTAAAAATATTGTTCATCTCTGGAGCCTCAGTGACTGAGACCTAGTGACTGCTCAGTAATAATCTTTGCATAAACGCTTGCTTTTGGGTGAGCCTAGTTTTGCCAGGTATCACATTTCTCAGCCTCCTTGGGGATTCTTTGGGGTGGGGGTGGGGGTGGGGGGTAGGGGATGGGACCAAGATTCCCGTAAGACTGGGCCACTACTGCTTTCTATTCTTGCATCAATCTGACAAATAAACCAAGAGAACAGCGCCTTTTCTGAGTACTGACTATGTGCCAAGTATATCCTATGCCTGGTACTTAGAAACTGGAGGTCTGAACAGAGCCGTGGTCTGCGTCCTCAAGGGGAGGCGCATGGCCCCCCGTGCTCCGGGGGGGAGGGGGTGAACAGGAAGAACACGACAAATGGTGGGAGTGGGCAGCTGTTCTATCACACCACATCAGGAAGCACATTCAGCTGCCTTCTCTTTGAGACACAAATCTGATGACCGGAGCAGATGCCAGATTTTCCCAGTGGGAAGGGATATTCCCCTTGGTAACGAGTAAATCCCCTCTAGGGTGACATTTTTTCTCTTAATGGGAACAGGCCTGAAACAGATTTGATGTTTTGTTCTAAACTTAAAATGTTCACTCTGAAACAGTTGATGGCTGTGAGAAGCAGGCGTGGGTTCCCGTGATGCCACCACCCCACTCGGCCCAGGAACTGCGATGTCACCTTGGAAAGCTGTTGAGCTCAAGAGGCCCCTGCACCCCACTGCCCTCCTCTCGAGCAGTGGGAGCCACCAGCCTGGATTCTTGCCTGCCTTTTGAAGTTCAGTCATATAACCATTTTACAGAAGTGGTCCTCAAATGTTTTTTGGTCTCAGGGCCCCTTTACACCCATATAGATAATTGAAGATGCCACCTAATTATTAGAGAAATGCAAATCAAAACTACAATGAGGTATCACCTCACACCGGTCAGGATGTCCATCATTAAAATGTCTATAAACAAATGCTGGAGAGGGTGTGGAGAAAAACAGAACCCTCCTACACTGCTGGTGGGAACATAAATTGGTGCAGCCACTATGGAGAACAGTATGGAAGTTTCTCAAAAAAACTAAAAACAGAGTTGCCATATGACCCAGCAATCCCACTCTTGGGCAGACATCTGGAAAAAACTATAAAAAAGATACATGCACCCCTATGCTCAGAGCAGCACTGCCCACAGAAGGCCGAGACACGGGAACAGCCTACATGTCCACTGACAGATGAGTGGGTGAAGGTGTGGTGCATACACACAACGGAACACGACTGAGCCAAACAAAAGAATAAGCAGTGTTATCTGCAGCAACAACGATGCACCTGGAGAGTATCACACTAAGTGAAGACAGGGAGAGACAACACCGTATGATATTACTCATGTGCGGCATCTAAAACATGACACAAACGCACTTATGCAAGACACAGAACCAGACCCACAGACAAGGAGCAGACTCGGGGTGCCCGTGGGGGCTGGGGAGGGAGGGACTGGGAGTCTGGGATCAGCAGATGCAAACCATCATATGTAGGATGGATAGACAACAAGGTCCTACTGTGTAGCACAGGGAGCTATATTCAGTATCCTGTGATAACCAAATGGAAAAGAAGATGAAAAAGAATGTGTATGTATATGTGTGATCACTTTTCTGTGTAGCAGAAATTAACACAACATTGTAAATCAACTACACTTCAATAAAATAAGTTTTAAAAAATTACTGAGGGAGCCAAAACGCTTCAGTTTATGGAGATTAAGTCTATCTATATTTATCGTATCTGAAATTAAAACTTAAGAATTTTTAAAAATGCAAGCACACATTTCCTTGGCTGTCGCAGTGACAGTGTCAACACATGTCATATAGCCTCTGGAAAATTCCACTGTGCACTCATGAGATGAGACTGAAAAAGGAGAAAAATGTCTCAGTATTATTACAAATACAGTTTTGACTCAGAGCCCTAAGAGGATAGGTCTTCTGAGCACATTTTGGGAACTGCTGCACCACAGGAATGAAAACAATAAATCAGACATCACAGATCAACAAGAAGAATCTCACATGGTGACTAAGCACCAGTTTTGTGAGTGTGATAATTAAAGAAAGGCTTTGGGTAAATGAAGAATAAATTCAGTGTCTAGCCCAAACGTCCTTTCTTGCATCCAAGCTGGTCAGGAGGGTCAGACTGCCAGGTCATGTGCAGTCAAGACTGTTGGTCTCTCCTCACTCCAACGCCAGTGTCCCAGATGCCTGGACAGCTGGCCCCGCTCCTCGGGGAGGCCTGGTGGAATCCGGAACAAACACTCCAACCAGCTGTTGAGAGTCTGACACCCTCAGCCTGAGCCCGTCTCAAGCCTTCCCACTCTTCCTCTCGAGGCCACCCAGCTGACAGGCCAGGTGGACACAGGGCTGCCCCAACCTCAAACACACGTTCCAACTCCAGGACAGGCCCGTGTCCCCGAGTCTGTGCGGAAGGCAAGCAGGGGCCAACGCGGCTCGGGGGCCTCTGAGGGGATCTGGCCGGGCCAAGGACCAGGGCAGCACGTGCAGCTCCGAGGGTAAGCCTGAAGCCTGGCAACGAGACAGGCTAAGCCCTGCTGACTCCCTGATCACCGGCTCAGGTTCACACCTGAGTGAGTGTGTGCCATCCCCGGGGCACGAGGGCAGGCGCAGACCCCGTGCCCGAACAGCTCTAGGCTGGGAGGGGAGGGGGCGAAGGAAGGATGACTGACAGACAGAAATGTGGGCACTTATAGGAGGGCTGAGGCGGCCGCCTGCCTCCGTGGTGTTAACAGTGGGAAACCGGAGACCCCACAGAGTAACAGAGATTCGGGGCCTTGATTCAACCCGTAACTCTGGGCAAGTTCCTTTGAGAGGTTACAGAGGAGCTCAGCTTTTGAAAACAGGAGACCTGACTTCAGACCCCAACTCTACCAATAGCAGTGTGCTCTGGAGCTGGTAAGCTGACTCTGCTGACCCCTGTCCTTACCAGGGAGATGGAATAGCGGTGGAAACCACAGAGGAGGAGGTCAAATACAACGTACATCATATCGCATGTTGAGCACAAGGCTAGGCATACAACACCGAAACCTGGGTACTGCTGTTACTTTTCTCTTTTAAGGGCTCAGCTGTCAAAGTCTAGACCAGCTCTCAGGCACTTCCTGCCTCAGGACACCCAGGGAACACAACACACTTCCATGAGATGCTCTGATCAGAACAAGGCAGCAAAGTTTCAAGACGCTGTTCAGTGCCCGGGCTCCACGGCCCTGCGGCAGGCGCAGCCCCACTAGCACCCCGAGGGCCAGCAGCCTCACGGGGCGGGGCGGGGGCAGCAGGAAACCTGGGCTGTGGTTTGGTTGGACCGCTCACCCACTCACAGAGAAGTTCTGTCCTGACTCTGGGCCTCAATGTCCCTGTCCGTGCACCTCAGAGTGGACTAAATAAGTAGTTTTCAGATTTCAAGATATCATCACCAGCAACAACTCCCCCCCCACCAAACAAATATGGAGGAATACTTAAAAAAGATAAAAGAGGGCAAATCTGGTTGAAGAGGAGGCTGAAGTGCCTGAGGCAACACTACCCTGGGTGACCCACCGCAGGTGGATGGTCTGGAATTGCTTTGAGGATGGAAAGTTACAAGACTTCTTCAGTTTTAAAAGGCTTCTAAGGATGGCTCTGCTGCCTCCTTGTTTACTCCTGATATTGTCTTCTGCCATTAGGAGCAGACAGGATGGAGTAAACTCAGCTTTCCACAGTGCAGCTTTTGGCTGGTAACGACTCTGGTCCCTGCCCACCGTGGAAGCTGACGGGCCTTTAAAAAGGCAAGCCTTGTTTGCACAGCTCTACCCACAAATCCCACCAAGTTCAGGGGAATGACTAAAATGATATAAAACTGGCTGCAGGGACTTCCCTGATGGTCCAGTGTAAGACTCTGCACTCTCAACGCAGGGGGCCCGGGTTCAATCCCTGGTCAGGGAACTAGACTCTACATGACAAAACTACAAGTTTGCATTCTGCAACTAAAGACCCCACGTGCTGCAACAAAGACCATAGATCCTGAATGCTGCAGCTAAGACCCGGCGCAGTCAACTAAGTAAATATTAAAGGAGAGGAAAACAGGTTGCAAAGGAGCAGGAGAGGCCAACTGCGTCCCTGGGCTTTGTGAGCCGCTGGGCCTGGAGGAAGGGGCTCTGGCCGCCCGTCTGAGGCCGCGCCGGGGGGGGGAGTACGCTGTGATGGCCAAAGCTTCCCCGCTGACCGGGCGCGCCGGACGGGCCCCCTACTGAACTGCCCCTGTCCTAACGCCCCAGAGACCGCTGGCAGGGAGCCCGCTCCGCGTCCCGGGACAACCTCCAGACGCGGCTGTCCTGTCCTAGGCAGGCTCTCCCTCCCGGCCCCCCTCAACCAGCCACGTGGCCCTGAGCCATCGCCACGGCCGGTCAGAGGCCAGGCCTCCTTGCCCCTCGAACAGCAGTGACGACCCTACCCAAGCTGACCACCTGACATGGTTGAAAAAACCAAACAAGAACACTGGCGAAACAGCAGTCTGGGAACTGAGCAGGAATGTTTAAAGGGGAAGGAGTACAGCTTATGCTGAGACGATGTTCAGTGCCTCAAATCCCAGAGGATAAAGCTCTGTCTCACGATCCAGTCTTTCATGGGGTTTCAGGGCGGGGGAGAGTCATGTCTGAGTCACGATCTCACCTTTGGAAAGAGCAGCTCACAAGCACCAGGGCAGGACGCGGACAGGCTGGTGCCCACACACGTGCCAAACCACTGCAGCCCAAGCCATCCGGGGCCTAAAGGCAGCCCCAAGAGCCTCAGGCAGAAGGCTGGGGCTCCGCCGTGACAGCCCATGCGGTCTCCACCTGTGCAAAAGGCACCCCAGGTCCTCCCTCTGTGCCCAGGATTCAGAGAACACCCCTGAATGTTCTCAGGCCATTTTAGAGAGAAGAACACCTCTGAGCCAAACCCCAGACCCTGAGATAGCTCGGAGCCCCCCACCAACCGAGCCAGGTGTCTGAGTTCTGAGGAAGTGCTTCTGCCACACACACACACACACACACACACACAATGCCACTGACGACGACAGGCTTCCAGAGACACAGGCTGGTGCAGCGGAGCCGGCGGCTCCATCATAACCGTAACCGTCTGGGGGCCGTGAGTCCCCCTGCCCCCTGGCCTCGATCTCCCTGTCAGTGTGACCAGGGGCCCTGGGGAGGTCTCCACGCCCCTCGGGCTGCACACCGCCACGGCTGCAGGCCTCCTGAGGTCCCCCTGCCCCCTGGCCTCGTCTCCCTGTCAGCGTGACCAGGGGCCCTGGGGAGGTCTCCACGGCCCTCGGGCTGCACACCGCCACGGCTGCAGGCCTCCTGAGGTCCCGCTGTCCCTTGCAGTCCCCGTACTCACACACTGGCCATGGCTGCAGGTCTGCAGGACAGGGAGCCGGAGGAGGTGAGGCCCGCGTCCCCACCAGGCCAGCTGACCTGAGAGCACAGACTCTGGGAAGGCAGCGACTCGAGTTTTAGACTCTACTTGAAACCAAACAGGAAAAGGAAGCTGAACCAGAGACAAAGGGGAAACAAGCCCCAGTTAAGAACTGAAACCTAGGTAGAAAACAGAGAAACAGCTTGCAGCAGAGTCCCCCAGTGTGGGCGGCCTGAGCACATCAGGCTGCAGCCTCCAGCCAGCACTTTCTGCAGGGCCCGGGCGGGCGGGGCGTGGAAGAGGTCAAGGCCCAGGCGCCCCACCTGTCATGACTCAGGGGCCCAGCGCCGATGGCTTCCTAGGCGCCTTTGGAAAGGCACCTGGCCCATCCTCCAGAGGGTACACACGCCGTGACGAGATTACAGCTGGGGAAGGCTCTCAAATAAACTCCGTACTTCTGTTAGGGAGACCCTTATCATGAACGGTGACATTTCTGTCATCGGCGGCCTGAAAGGAAAATATCTGAGGGGTGATGGAACCTGGCTTTGTCACTGGCTGGTTAGGGGAACCCGCGCTTCTGTTTCCTCCGCTGTTAAATGGGGTTAATCACCCTTAGTCCGCCTGCCTCCACTGGGTTCTCAGCAAGGTAAGAGCCATTCCCAGCTTTCATTCAGAAGTGACTGAGAACCCTCCAGATGGCATGCGCTGTGTCAGAACTAGAGACAGAACAGCAGCGAGAACGGCAGCTCTTGTCCTTGAAGGGCTTTTACTGTTCGGAAAGGAAGCGACTGACAGGTTAGCAAACTGATGTGTTAAGATGTTATTACCGATACAGCAGAAAACAGCTGTTCCGAGTATGGTACAAAAGAAAGGGTGCTTCTCACTGGAGAGCTGAAAGCACAAGTCAGTGAGAGCTAAATTTTGAAAATGCATTTTCAAAGGATTTCAAAGATACGCATCTGCCTTTAAAATCAGCTTTAGGTTGCAAACCACAAACTTTGACATACTGTGTTTTTTCTCTTAGTTCAAAATATTTTCCATTTTCCCCGTGACTTCTTTCATCTACAGATTATTGAGAAATATTTTGTCTAATTTCCAAATATTCGGTGTTATCCTACTTCTGTTATTATTATTTCTAACTTAATCCTACTGTGGTCAAAGAACATACATAGGGCTCTTTCTTCATTTTTCCTGTATGACTTCAATCCCTTTAAATTTATGAAGACTTCTTCAACTGCCCAGTAGGTAGTTGATCTTGGTGACTGTACTCACGTGCACAAGAAAAGAAGGTGTGTTCTGAAATTGGGTGCAGGGTTCTAAAAACGTCAATTAATGGAGAAGGAAATGGCAACCCACTCCAGTATTCTTGCCTGGAAAATCCCATGAATGGAAAAGCCTGGTAGGCTACAGTCCATGGGGTCACAAAGAGTCGGTGACTTCACTTTCACACAAAATGAACTACGGTCCAAAACTAAAAATACTTAAAAAAAATAAAATAAAAAAAATAAAAAAATAAAAACGTCAATTAAGTCAAGGTGCTTAATAGTGTGGTTCGGATCTTACGTCTTTATTGGTTTGTTGTCACCGCTGACTTATTTCTAATTGTCGTATCAACTGCTGACACAAGGGTATTAAAACCTTCAACCATGCTCGTGGATTTGTCCATTTCTGTCAAATTTTCTCCCCATGTATTTTGTAGCTCTTGTTAGGTACGTATATTTTTAAGGCTATTCTATCCTCTGGATGAACGGCCCTTTGGATCAGTATGAAATGGCCCTCTATTGCTAACACTGTCTTTACTGTCACTCTATCTGATATTAATGCAACCATTCAAACTTCCTTATGCTCACTGTTTGCCTGGTATATCTTTTTCTGTCCTTATTGATTTTCTACTGTGGCTATAACAAGTTACCACAAACTTATGCCTTGTAACAGCACAAATTTATTACCTTAGTTTTGTAAGATAATAGTAGGCCAGCCATCTGACACTGATCTCATGGCCTCACTGGGCTTGACCAAGGTGTAGGGGAGTTCAACAGGCTCTTTTGGAGGCTCAAAAGGAGAATAATTTCCCGGCCTTTTTACAGCTTCCAGAGGCTACCTGCACTCCTTGGCTAATGCTAGACATATATATTATGCAATAATCACCAAAATCAAGCTAATGAGCATATCCATTTCTACCTTTTAATTGGAGTATTTAGTCCGTTTACATTTATTGATATGTTTGGGTTGAGGCCTATCATTTTGCCATTGTTGCTGTTTATCTCATTTGTTTTTGGTTTTCCTGTTACTCCTTTCCTGCACTCTTTTGGGTAAACTAAATACTCTTTAAAATTCCATTTTAACTTTTCTATACTATTGACTTTTTAGCTATTCCTCTTTACATTATTTTTTAGGTCTTTCTAGGGATTTAAATATACATTCTGAACTTTGCACAGTATACTTAGAATTAATGTTACACTAATGTAAAATATAAGAACTTTACAACTGCATAAATCCACTTCCATCCTAATGGTATAGTAGTTCTATGTATTATATATTCTCAGTACAATGCCATATTGCGTGTCTATTTTTTAATTACAAAAAGCCTTTATAATTACCCACATGTATTTATCCTTTACAGCATTTTTCATCCCTTCCTAAACACCTGAGTTGCCTGGTGTCATTTTCCTTCAGACTCAGGAACTGCCATCGGCATTTCTTGTACATCAGGGATGCCAGCAATAAATTCTTACTCTTCTTTTATTAGAATATCTTTGTTTTGCTTAACATACTCAAAGGCATTTTTTCCCTGAATAGAGAATGCTGTTTTTTTTCTATCAGTGCCTTAAAAATGTTGTTCTACTGTCTTCTGGCATCCACCGCATCTGACAGAAGTCAGCCATCATTCACACAATCATCCGCTCTATGTAATCTTTCCTCTGGCCACTTTTAATATTTTCTCTTTTTCTTTGGTTTCCAGCAGTTGTGACCATGATGGGCTTAGGTGTGGTTTTCTTTATATTTATCCTGCTAGGGGTTTACTGGAATTCGTGCATGTTTAAGTTAAGGCGTTTCACCAAACGTGGGACATTTTTGATAATTATTTCTTCAAACAGTTTTTTCCTGTCCTACCACTCCCTTTTCCCTCTCCCTCCAGAATTCTGATTATACATATGTAGACCTCTTGTTATTATCTCACAAGTCACCAAGGCTGTCGATATTTTTCAGTACTATTTTCCTGGTTTTCAGATGAGATGATTCCTACTGGTTAGTTTCCAAGTCCAGCAACACTTCTGGTGCTGTCTCTGATCCACCTGTAATCTCATCCAGAGAATTTTCTGGCTGGGCCACGCAGCTGGCAGGGTCTCAGTCCCCTGACTAGGCACTGAATCCATGCCCCCTGCGTGGGAGCGTGGAGTCCTTACTACTGGACCACCAGGGAATTCCCTCATTCAGTGAATTTTAAAACTTTATTTCTAGGACTGTAATTTCCATTTGGCAAATTTTTGATAATTTCCATTTCTCTGTCTCCATTTGTTTGCTCTTTTTATCCAACATTCCCTTTAAGTCTTTGAACATATTTTTATAACAGCAACTCTGAAGGACTTGTCTGCTAGTTCCAACTTCAGAGCCACCTGTCTACTGATTTTTTTCCCTTAAGTATAGGTCATATCTTCTGACTGTACATCCATGAATTTACACATTTGACATTGTTACGATACACTCAGAGTCTGGATTATGGTGTCTTCCTTTAAAGGTGTTGAGTTTGTCCTGGCGTTTAGGTAAATTATTGGCAGGTCCTTTTAGTGCTATCAAACTTGGATTAATTCTTTCTCAAGTTCTAGTTCCATTCTGAATTTAGTCCTAGGGTATGTCCATTTCTCAAGGGCATAGTCCTTATTCCTAAAGTGTAGCTGTTCTGAGGTCTCACCTGGATGCCTCGGTGCTCAGTGAGGCCTCTTCATTTGGGTTGACAGGCATCTCTAGCATCTCCCAGCACTGCATGACCTTTGGCATCATTCAGCTCTCAGCCCTAAAGAAGGCTATCTGTGCTGGGTCTCATGGAGAGTCTCACTCTACTCATTCACAGCCAGCCCCCAGCCAACAACCCGAAGTGAATCCCTACACAAAACTCAACCTGGCTCCCTCTTCCCTATTTCCTTGCCCTTGCAACATCCAGCTATTTCAGGAGCTTGGAATTGCAATATCTGAGTGCTGAGCTCACTAAGATCAACTTTTAGCTTGGGTACCACCATTCTGTGCAAGGACCAGAAGGAAACTCCAGGTAGAAAGCTAGACCCATGGTGGGGCTTATCATGGGGACTTCTCCACTCAAGAGCACTGTGCTGCCTGTTCAGTGCCTGACAACTGTTAAGAATTTAATATTTCATATGAGTTTCAATATCCTTCATATAGTCAGGAATTTTATATGTTTTGTTCAGTTTCATAGTTGTTTCTGTCAAGATGACAAGTCTATAACAATTACTCTGTCATAGCCAGAAGCAGAAGTTCATTATGATTATTAAAGTATCAAAGGGCATTATTTTTCATTTCCTGAGCATTTCCTAAAGATACCAGTCTGAGTTTAAATATCATTATTGTGGAAATGTGCCTTTTACTTTCATCCTTCATTTCATCTGTTTTCCAAACATGTTTCTACTCTCTTTTCTTGGCTTCAATAAATAGGTAACAGGTAAGAGTGAATTTTGGGGGGCATTTTAAAAAAAGCCTCTACCATCTGGCTTTAATACAGCACTTGAATGGTAGAATTATGAGATGGAGCAAGAAATGTGGAAAGATCTATGGCCAGAGCATTTTGAGATATGGACTCCAGGCCATGCTTCATTATTGGCAACTTATACATCCTTGGGCATTCACTTCCTCCACTTTTGACCTAGCTGCCTCATGTTCAATGAAAGGACTGGTTATGTTAATAACTGTGGGTTGCAGGTGCAGCACCAATTTCTAAGTCAACTGCCAGGGAAATAGAAAATGTTGGAAAAATAGGGTAGGGGTTGTTGACACTTGAAGAGCAATTTAGTGAGACAGTTAAAAAATGTCCTGTTTAAGGTAGCACCTTATAATGTGTTACTACGAATTGAGCGCAGCACCTAGTAATGCCGTTCCGAATATACTAGGCACAGGGTAGGTGCTGACTGCATGAATAAATATATGAAAAAAGAAATGAAGCCAAGGGGCACCAAATCTCACATAGGATATTAAATGCTAAGGCATATGGCTCTTGATCATGCTCAATAAATGACAACTATACTGACTTGAATTGAAAGAGGTATTTTCTACGTGGCTAGATCCCAAAAGGAAGCAGAATGGTTGAAAACAAATGAGGGAGCTATACTAAAAGATAGCTTACTTAGGAAATGTTGTTAAGATCTAGTTGCTGTGTGGTTTAAGTCATCTGTTGATTTTAGTTTCCTTTTCTCTAAACAGACTAATCTCTCTTCTACTCAGTCTTGGTGGGATATTTGAGCATAAAAGCATCTTTGTTTAATAAGAAATACAGAAAAAAAAATCATGCTTATATAATACTGGCTTTTCATGAGAATTTGTGTTAAAAAGAAGGCAGAGTGTTCTGTGTAGAAGGTCCTTGTGTCCTAGGAGTAGAGAAAAAGAGGGCAGAGAAATGACTACACAGAATTAGTGACCATCACTGGTGCCCTTCTCCTTCATTTCTTTATTCATGTATTTGTTAATGAAATCAGCATCTACCCCGCACTGACTATACCCTGAGCAGCATTACTAGGTGCTGCGCTCAATTCGTAGTAACACATTATAGGGTGCTTCCTTAAACAGGACATTTCATAACTGTCTCACCAAATTACTCTTCAAGTGTCCAGAGCAATTAGCAAGGCTCATGACCAACTGCAGCCAGACTTTGTCCTCTAAGACCCAATTTACATACTGCCTCTTTAATGAGGCACTTACTGCCCCCCATGCCCCCAGAGAAAATCATTCCTGCTGCTGTTTCCTCAGCACTTAGCAACATTAGCAACTGAGTTGTCATGGACGATTTCCTTTAGGTAGGAGCTACCATGTTTTATTCATCTTTTATAACCACCTGTGCCCAGCATAATTTTTGGTGCATAGTAGGTGTTCAGAACTGTTCTGCTGCAGAGACTGGCATTAAAAGACATGAATTACTGGTGGTACAGAGAGGATATAGATATGGTCTTGCTTTTCAAACCTAAGCATTTGGAAAGGGAAGAGCTGGGCTTTGTCTATATGACTATGGTGATCTGCCCAAGGAACTTCCATTTCAACTAAAGTGAAAGTGTCAGTTGCTCAGTTCTGTTTGACTCTTTGTGACCCCACAGACTGTACCTCTATCCAGGCAAGAATACTGGAGTGGGTTGCCCTTCCCTTCTCCAGAGGGTCTTCCTGACCAGGGATCAGACCTGGCTCTCTGCATTGCAGCAGATTCTTTACCATCTGAGCCACCAGGGGAGCTTATCTCAACTAAGCTCCTGGCCAAACTCATCTGCAACACAAGCTGCAGGACCAGCGGGCAACTGAACATTCCGAGAAAACAATGAACTTGCAGGGAAAACTGTAGTATCGCTAAGAAGTGTAAGCACTGTAAAACAAAGATTTAAAAGAAAGGCTTCGTTTAAATGATGAAAACTGTGATATATAATAAGAAATACATATTTCCTTTGTCCCTGTCTCTGGCTCCGTGCTCTCCAAATTCTTGGAATTTCCAGAGTATAAGAGCAATGGAAGCATTCCTTGTTATAATACTTGGTCTTTTAGTCTTCACTTCCTGAAATAGCTTTGTGTGATAAAAGTGAAAGTCTTTTGTTATTGATAACAAGCACCTTCCAACCACCCCTGAGTTTAAGGTAACGAAGTGACTTTTGGAAAGCCCCTAAGGGAACCACCTTAGGTTGTAACTTAAAATCCACAGCCTCTGCTTCCAAGAAGGTTGAGTTCAGTAATCACTGGCTACTGAAGCACTCAATCATGCCTATTTAATGGAGCCTCCATAAAATCCCCAAGGGCAGGGTCCGGAGAGCTTCCAGGCTGGTGAAGAGAATGTAGCCAGAGTTGGGAGGGTGGGACAACCTCAACACGAAGATAGAAGCCCCTGTGCTCAGGGCCCTTCTGGACTCTACCTTTTATGTCTTTACATCTGACTCCATCTGTATCCTTTCATCTCCTTTGTAATAAACTGGTTTTCTGAGTTCTACTAGCTCTTCCAGCAAATTAATTGAACCCCATGAAGGGGATATGGGAGCTCCCCATTTATAGCCAGTTGGTGGGAAGCCAGGTAATAACCTGGATTTGTGGCTGATATCTGAAGCGGAGGTGGGGGTGGGTTGTGTGGTGACAGTCTTGTGGGACAGAGCCCTTAGCCTGTGGGATGTGACGCTATCTCCAGATAACTGTAGGACACCCAGTTGGTGTCACGGAAATTCTTCACATGTGAAAACCTCACACATCTGGTGTCAGAAGTGAAGCAATGGTGGTCTACAAATAACAAATGTTGGACAGGGTGTGGAATAAAGGGAACCCTCCTACACCTGGTGGAAATCCAAACTGGTGCAGTCAGCATGGAGGACAGCATGGAGGTTCCTTACAAAATTAGAGTTACCATATGACATGTGATCCAGCAATACCACTCCTGGGCGTGTATCCGGAGAAAACTCTAATTTGAAAAAAATACACGCACCTCAATGATCATAGCAGCACTGTTTACAGCAGGCAAGACACGGAAGCAACTACGTGTCCATCAGCAGATGAACAGATAAAGGAGATGTGGCCCATATATACAACGGAATACTACTCGGTCAAAAAAAAGAATGAATTAATGTCATTGGCAGCAACATGGATGGACCTAGAGATTATCACACTATGTGAAGTAAGTCAGAGGAAGACAAATACTGTGTGATATCATTCACACGTGGAGTCTAAAACATGACACAAATGAACTTATGTAGGAAACAGAAACAAACCAACAGACATCGAAAATAAACTTACGGTTACCAAAAGGGAAAGACAAGGGAGGGATAAGTTAGGAGTTTGGGATTAACAGATACCTACTAGTATGCATAAAATGGATAAACAATAAGGTCCTATATAGCACAGGGAACTATACTCTTAACTTGTAATAAATAATAATGGAAAAGAATCTGAAAACACACACACACATACATACATACATATATATAAAACTGAATCACTTTGCTTTACACCAGAAACTAACACGGCATTGTAAATAAACTATACTTAATAAATAAAAATTTAAAAAGTGAAGCAGTGTTGTAGTAGAGTAGTGTGGGAGTAAATGAAACACATAGAAGCTTTTCTTGTGGACAAACCATACCATAGGAAACACTTTGAAAATTTAACAAGCATAATAAAATCATTGGAAATACAAGGGAAGATATAAGGTGGAAATAAGCTATGAGAAAGAAGAACCAAGCAATTTTTTAGTGTAAAAATATAATTGCTGAAATAAAAAACTCAATGGGCAGCCTCAGCGGAAGAACTGACAAGAGATGAAAAACAAAAAATCAGGCCACACAACTGACCCAGGCTCCCCTGGAGGCTGAGATGGTAAAGAATCTGCCTGCAGTGTGGAGGATCTGGGCTGGGAGATCCCCTGGAGCAGGGCATGGCAGCCCACTCCAGTGTTCTTGCCTGGAGAATCCCACGGGCAGAGGGGCCCGGCGGGCTACGTGCAGGGGGTCGTAAAGAGTCAGACACGGCTGAGCAACTAACACAACACAACGCAAGACACATCTGGAAGGGAAAACAAGGAAAGGAGAAAAATGCCAATTCCCGTGAAAAGGGCAGTCGAGAAGGAAAGAAAAAAAGATGAAACATCTGGAGAAACAATGACGGAATTTTTCAGAATCCAAGACAGACCTAACAGCTTAGACTGAAAAGGCTCACAGGGCAACGTATAGAACTGATAAATAAAACACGCTAAGTGTGCATGTGCACGCACCCAGGTTATAATAGTATTTACAAACATCAGACAAAGGGAAAATTCTAAAAAGTTTTCCAAGTGTAAAGTAAGATCACCAATAAAACAACGAAAATCAGACCAAACTTCTACATCCTAGCTGCAGTAAGTCAATAGGATGTTATCTTCAGAATTCTAGACGGAAAACCTTCGATACCTGCATTTCATACCAAACTAAACTATTATTTGAACATAAGAGGGAAATGCATTTTCAGGTATATAAGATCTTAGTTTACTAGGTACAGATCCTACTTTGAAGAACTTTTACTGGATATATTCCAGCACAAAAGAACATTTATGAGGGAAGAAATAACCAGCTACAAAAAGTGGGAGCATATAATTTAACACTGTTCAGCCATAAAAAGGAGGCAGGTACTGACACGTGCTGTGGGTAAGCCTTGAAATCATTATGCTAAGTGAAGGAAGCCAGATATGAAAGGCCCCACACTGCATGATTCCATTAATACGCGAAATGCAAAATTCACAGCAATAAAGAAACTCAGAGATAGGACAACAGATTATCACCCTCACAGTGGTGGAATTTGTGTCTGAATCTTAATCAATAAAGGTGACTGAGCGACAACAGTGCGATTGAAAGAAAAGTTTAATGCTACTCACAGCTTCCCCCGAAACAAAAGGTCTGGTACTGCTGAGGCTCCCGTGCTGCTCCGCAGGCAGGAAGGAGCGAGCGGAAGGCCAGGGGCTGCAGCCTTTCTCGGAATTTCCGTGGGGAAAGCAGAGCAGGGTAAACAGACTAGGATTGGCTGGTTTGAATAATTCCAGCAGGCTGTGGGGCCCAGAGAAGATTTAGGGCAGGAAGAAACACTGGCTTCGTGTGTGAGTCAGACAGGAGGAGATTGAGAGTATGGACTGCAGACTGGCTGGTATGTATACGAAAAGTGGACTCACCAACAAATTTACTGCCTTACAGGAATTAGCCAGCCCTGGGAAGGGCACTCTCTCCTCAACCAGCAAGAGCCCCCAAAGATGGCAAAACATTTAAAATAAAAAATTTAAAAATATAGTTAATATGGGGGGAGGGGAGGGAGGTATGGGAAGAGATGACTTAATGAGTATGGAGTTTCCTTCTGAAGTGATATAAAAAGGTTGTGGGGGAAAAAAAGGATTTTGCAACTACAGAGTAATGACGGTTGCACAGTGTTGTAAAAAATATCACTGAACTGCAGACTGCAAAATGATTAAAATGGTTTTTTAAAATAGTTAGAAAAATGGGGAGGGGGGCAAAAATCTGATAAAGTTTCTTACAACCGGAGGTTTAATTATGTTTGAGTAAGCAATGATAATCAGAAACCATTTTTTAAGGGAGTGCATTTATAATTCTGAACAAAAACTGCTTGTGTGTGCAGGAATGGAAAGACCAGACCCTTATCGTCCCTCCCGCCCCATGTTGTAACTGTTAGTGGAACAGTATATCCTGTCTCCCCTCCCACCCCAGAGGGAGAAGGCATCTGCCCTACTCCACCCCTTACCAGTATACATGCCTCATCCAATCAGCAAACAACCCCAAGACCCCTATCCCACTCCCCGTACCCTGGGTGTAAAAGTGGACTAAGGACCCCTGTTCAATGTCAGTTCTCCCTTGAGTGGGCCTGCTGTTTCAACAGCATCTCTTGCTCTAATAAACTTTATTTCCCTCTCATTTTGTCTCATGTCTGGAAATCATTTCCAACCTGCACCTGGACCAGAACAGGAAGTGGTGATTACAAAGGATTTAATACTTAGAAACATCAAACATGGTTTGTGTGCATTAAATATGCTAATATTTATAAATGCAATTTAAGATGTGAGCTTAAGTTCTTTCAGTTTATGAAAAAGGTCTGTCCTCAAACTTCACTGACAGAGCCTGTCTGCTCTATCAAACTGTCCAGTCACATCAGTTTCACTTTCTACTCAGAAAAAACTTGACTAATTTTCCAACTCTAACATGCTTATCCATATCACAGCAAGAGAGTTCTTACTTTTAGAACAGACAACTAGAGAGGTAGGGGCGCGGCCATCTGCACAAAACTGGCAGCCTGGATGAAACAAGAGCTGCCCCTTCACTATTTCCAGCAGATGCTGTCTTTACTTGGCTCGCGGGAGGCTCCTTCAGGGCCAATGAATTCTCAAATTACTCCTCTGTTTGGTCACCGAAGGTTACTGTATCCTGAGGCAACGGATCTTCATAAGATCTGGGAAGGGCAAGCGAGATGCCTGCCTCTCTCCACACAGTGAGAAAAGCGGAACCGCGAGGGGTCGTGTGAAGAAGGGGAGCCAGCACACCCCAGGCACACAGAACTGGGAGCTCCGGAAACTGATCCCCTCCAGGCCGCCTTTGCCAGTGCAGCCCTGGGAAGGCCCGAAATCCCCCCAGGAATGACCGTGCCCCAGTCTGAAAACGGCTGCGCTAACAGTCATGACCAAAGGGGTTGAAATCACTGGTCAACAGACAGGGAATACAACACGTTGGAACTGATTTAAAAAAAAAAAAAAAGCAGAGTTATCCAGTCAACACAAGCCAGTTAAAACAAAAGGATACTTTGAGATTGAAAATAAATGGAAAGTTATAAGGCAAATATAAATAAAAAGAACACTTGTTAGCAATTTTAATATCAAATAACAATTGAAGGAGAAAAAACATGATGAGGGATCCAGGGGAATATTAAACATGAAAAAAAATCATGAGCACATACATACGTAACTATGTAATGAAAAAATGATGGGGAGAAATAATTAAATAAACTATCCCAGGGAAATTTTAGAAATATATGATTTACTAGATTTTTCTTAAAACAGAGAGATACAAAGTAAAAAAAAAAAAAAAGTGGGATGCATTAATTCTCCACTCAGATATTCCTTGCTTTAAAGTTCTATTTATTTCAAGTTAGAAAACTCAAAACCATAGAAAGATACCAAAGATAAATTAAGGTCCCACCCCTCTCCTCTCCTCTGCCCTGCACTCCCCAGAATGTCTGCATGGAGTCAGTTCAGTTCAGTTGCCCAGTCGTATCCGACTCTTTGCGATCTCATGAACTGCAGCATGCCAGGCCTCCCTGTCCATCACCAACTCCCGGAGTCCACCCAAACCCATGTCCATTGAGTCAGTGATGCCATCCAACCATCTGATCCTCTGTCATCCTCTTCATCTCCTGCCCTCAATCTTTCCCAGCATCAGGGTCTTTTCAAATGAGTCAGCTCTTCGCATCAGGTGGCCAAAGTATTGGAGTTTCAGCTTCATCAGTCCTTCCAATGAATATTCAGGACTGATCTCCTTTAGGATGGACTGGTTGGATCTCCTTGCAGTCCAACGGACTCTCAAGAGTCTCCTCCAACATCACAGTTCAAAAGCATCAATTCTTCGGTGCTCAGCTTTCTTTATAGTCTGACTTTCACATCCATACATGACCACTGGAAAAACCATAGCCTTGACTAGACAGACCTTTGTTGGCAAAGTAATGTCTCTGCTTTTTAATATTCTGGAGCTCAAAAAAATAAAGTCAGTCAGTTTCCACTGTTTCTCCATCTATTTGCCATATGAACTCATGGGACCGGATGCCATGATCTTAGTTTTCTGAATGTTGAGCTTTAAGCCAACTTTTTCACTCTCCTCTTTCACTTTCATCAAGAGACTCTTTAGTTCTTCTTCACTTTCTGCCATAAGGGTGGTGTCATCTGCGTATCTGAAGTTATTGATCTTTCTCCCACCAATCGTGATTCCAGCTTGTGCTTCCTCCAGCCCAGCAGACATCATGATGTACTCTGCATATACGTTAAACAAGCAGGGTGACAGTATACAGCCTTGACGTACTCCTTTTCTTATTTGGAACCAGTCTGTTGTTCCATGTCCAGTTCTAACTGTTGCTTCCTGACCTGCATACAGGTTTCTCAAGAGGCAGGTCAGGTGGTCTGGTATTCCCATCTCTTTAAGAATTTCCCACAGTTTATTGTGATCCACACAGTTAAAGGCTATGGCACTGTCAATAAAGCAGAAACAGATGTTTTTCTGGAACTCGCTTGCTTTTTTGATGATCCAGCGGATGTTGGCAATTTGATCTCTGGTTCCTCTGCCTTTTCTAAAACCAGCTTGAACATCTGGAAGTTCACGGTTCACGTATTGCTGAAGCCTGGCTTGGAGAATTTTGAGCATTACTTTACTAGTGTGTGAGATGAGTGCAATTGCGCGGTAGTTTGAGCATTCTTTGGCATTGCTTTTCTTTGGGATTGGAATGAAGACTGACCTTTTGCAGTCCTGTGGCCACTGCTGAGTTTTCCAAATTTGCTGGCATACTGAGTGCAGCACTTTCACAGCATCATCTTTCAGGATTTGAAATAGCTCAGCTGGAATTCCATCAGCTCACAAATCTCACTTATCTCAGTGATGCCTCCACTACACCTCTGTCCCCGGGAGGGCAGGGACTAGAGGACGCGCTGCTTCTCGGACAGACTTGTGTAATTCAACATCTCCAAGAGTGACACATGGACAACATGCAGGCATCCCGAACACCTCGGGCTAGGAGAGAGAAGCCCATCACAAAGAACCACACATTAAAAGATTCCATTTACTGAAATGCCCAGCATAGGCAGATCCACAGAGACAGAAGTAGCTTGGTGGTTGCTGGGGGAAGGGACTGGGGGGAAATGGGAAAGGACAGCTAAGCGGTACAGAGTTTCCCTTTTGGTGACAAAGATGTTCCAAAATTCATTGTGGTAACAGTGGCAAAACAGAATATATTAAAGTGTACTGAACAGTACACTTTAACTGGATGAATTTAATGGTATGTAAATTATGTCTGACATAATTTATGATTTATGAGCTATGATTTAAAAAATACTCCCAATACAGCAACTGCAATGCTTCCAAATGGGTTGGTTATGAATTGGTCGGACTTGGAGGCTGTTGAAGAAAATCACCTTACCATTCCGGCTCACATCAGAAATAATCCCAGTAGAAAGGACATCAGGGAGGCTGATAAATCTCAAGTTATGTCAGCCTTCTAGAGAACGAAATGAAAATAGAATGAAATGGGATTTCTGACTAAAATGGCCTTCCCAGAAACCAGTTTTTGCAGTGTACGTGCTGTTTGGCTTCAAGGCAATTCCCATGAACCTGAACTATGCTCAGGCTTTAAGGGAAGTCTAGGAATTGGACCCAAGAAAAATTAACTTCTCAAGGTGTAAGTTGAGTATTTTAATGTTTCCAAGCCTTCCACCTCCTTTCAGTGACATCCAACGGCTTTAACAAGCATTTGAAGATAAAAGGACACATTAGCTAGTTTTGGTTAACTACAAATTGTAACTATAAATCCAAAAAAGTAGGAGAGTGAGAAACCATTTTTCATCATTCCAACTACTGGTGCTTTTTGTTTGTTCCTCTGAACTTTTGTTTTGCCTTGGTTTTGAGTTTTACTTCATTTGGAATGCGTTTAACACCTGTCTGGATATGAGTAACCATCACCACAATCAGATTGAGTTCCCGTACCCCCCCAAACTCCCTCCACTACCGCTTCCTGCTCATACCTCCCCCCAACACTTTCTCCCACTGATCTGTTCTCCATTGCCACCGTTTCCTTTCACAGAATGTTATACTAATGCAGTCTCTAGGCCTAAGATTAATGGGTTCTTTGCGTAACTTCATAAGAAGCTGCCAGTGGCACTGTCTCCCAGAGTAGCTGTTCCATTTCTATTCCTGCCAGGAATGCCGGAGAGCCGTACCCCAGCCCGCGCTTGGTGCTGTCAGGATTTTATTTCAGCCGTTCTAGTGAACGTCTTGTCATACCGCCCTGTAATTTTAACTTGCGTTTCCTAATGACTGATGATGCTGTGTATCTTTTCACATGCTTGTTTGCCATCTGTATATCCTCTTTGGTGAAATATCGATTCAATCTTTTGCCCACTTTTTAGAAACTGGGCTGTTTTATTACTGCTAAGCTTTGGGAGTTTCTCTGTACATTCTAAAGAAGAGTCCTCTGGGGTATGCAGTTATTTGTCCCAAGTCTGTCTTTTGCTTTTACATTGCCCTCCCCACCCCAGTGTCTTTTCACAGAGTAACAGTTTTTAATTTTAATGAAACCAAAATTATTTTAATTTGACTAAGTCTAATTCATCTCTTTTTTTCTTTTATGGATGGCTGCTTTTGGTCAAATTCTTTGCCTAACCCTAGGTCATGAAGGTTGTCTCCAGTTTTCTCCCAGAATTTTTATAGTTTCGTATTTTACATTTGGATTTAACATCCATTTTGAGGTAACTTTTGTAGGGCTTAGGTCAAAGTTCATTTTTCTGGCATAGTCACATCTAATTGTTCCAACTTGAACATCTGCTGAAAAGACGATGGTTTCTTCATTGAACCGCTTTTGCACCTTTGGCAAACACCAACTGTCCAATGTCTCCCGAAGTCATCTTGAAAAACCACGAGGTAATAAGCTTACTTGTATCGTACACACATCTCATAATCGGAACTCAGAACCTGAGTCAGGAACACTGAATGGGTATTTGATTCAAGTTATTTTGTGATACAGGCCGTGGAGTATATAACCAGGCCCTGTCAGGGCTGGAGCACAGAAGGAATGCTGAGATCAGGTTTTGGTATCACAATATGAGAGGTACTGCCCCCTGGAAACATTCTGAGAGGGTGACTAAGACAGTGAGGCAAACAGAAATCAGAACACATAAGGACTGGCTGAGAGATGAAAGGAAACGAGGGCACGACCTCTGGGCCTATGAAATGGAGCTCACTGGAGAGACGGAAGGCTGCTTTTATGGGATCCCGAGGGAGGTGATCAGGGCCAGTGGGCGCAAGCAGGGAATGTGCTCGATGCTGGAGTCCAGAGATGGACAAGCTATGCTTCCTGCTTTAGAGCGGGAAACAGTCTGAGTTTGACACAGGCCATCCGGTCAGTTTTAAGTGTAACGGCCATCTGTTTTATAGGAGACTGGACGGGATGATTTGTTTGAGTTTGATTCTGTGTGATTGCCAAAGCTGGCCCAATGGACTCTGTCTTTGGGTTTAATGACCTCATGAAGAGGCTCAGGTCACGTGAAAGAGATCTGCCCACGGTCTCAAAACAGTGGTTGCAAAACTGAATTTGGAAATCAAGCCTCATGATGCTTAGTCCATGATTCCTTTTTACTGTTTGTCAAAATGTTTAATCAACACTGTGTTTGCTGAAGACTCACTGGAAAAGACCCTGATGCTGGGGAAGATAGAGGGCAGGAGGAGAAGAGGATGACAGAAGATGAGCTGGCTGGATAGCATCATGGACTCAAAGGACATGAGTCTGAGCAGATTCTGGGAGATGGCGAAGGACAGGCTTGCTGCAGTCCATGAGGCAGACATGACTGAGTGACTGAACAACAAGAAGTAACAGAACAACAAGAAGTAACAGAACAACAAGAAGTAACCCAAGAAGTAACAAGAAGTAACCCAAATGCCTCCTTTTTGTCCACCTGTGTCCTGGGTTCTTCTGACTCTTTGGGTTTTCAGTCTTGCAGGCTCACTGTCTCAGAAGTCTTTAAAGAGAAAGGAATCCAGCATCTGAAATTTCAACACTTTTGTTTTCAATGACAAGGTGGAGGGAAAACATCGCATCACATCAGACATGTCTCTTCTCAAGATTTTAGTTCTGCTCTGAGCTGCTTCTGGGTGACCTACTGCTCTAATTAGGCTGGAAGTCAACTTGGCTTCCATGGGATTCAGGGTAATGGCTGGAGGAAAAAGTTGTCAAAACTGCTTAACATCATCAGGGCTCACAGTGGCCTCAGAGCATTCCAGGAATTCATCGATTCATTCCATAATGCATTCTGCTGGTTAACCATAAACACAGGCACACAGGGACAACAAACATCATGGAGTGATTTAGTCTTAATTAATACGCTCGGGACAGAACAAAGCAGACAAATGGCAACGCTTGAGTTTATTGCGAGTCCCTTCCCCAAGTTCCCCAAGCAGGGGCGTGGGACAGGAGGAAGTCACCGAGGACCTAGGCCGACTGTCCCACCTCCTCCTTTCTCCCGTGTGCTCAGCCACGAGAGGAGAGAGAAGGAACCCCAGCCTGTTCTGGCTGACAGAGTTCTGGTGAGGATCAGAGCAGATGATAGGTGCGGAAAAGTGAAAAAGCCCTGTCCTCAAGGGAAAGACATGTTCACTTAACAAGCACGTGTGGGACACCTGTGACATGACATGCACTGTGTGAAACATCAGAGATGTGAACTGAAATGAAACATACCCCGGCACTCGAGATGGTCAGATGCAACACGCTGCTTGCTGCTAGGACACTGCTGGGTGTCCTAGCACGGGTGACCTGAGGGCACAGGAGAGGTCTGTTCCCAGGCGGGGCAGTCAGGAACGGCGACTGTGCACATTCGGCCTCAACAGGGTATTAAGGCAGTGGACTGTTCTCGATTTCAGAAAATACTTCACTCTGTTTCACTTGATGCTCAAGATAATCTGCAAGGTGGGTCCTGGTTTTATGATTACCCTCACTCTATTCAAAATCAGTGAGGCTTCCCTGGGGGCTCAGCGGTAAAGAATCCGCCTGCCAATGCAGGAGACATGGGTTCAATCCCTGGGGCAGGAAGATCCCCTAGAGAAGGAAATGGTAATGCACTCCAGTATTCTTGCCTGGAAAATGCTATGGACAGAGGAGCCTGGTTGTCAGAGAGCTGGACAGGACTTATCGGCTGAACAACAACATTGTAAAGCGGAGGCTCCCAAGCAGGGAGGTTACTGGTATGGAGTAGGTAAGACCGAGGATGCTGTGAACATCCTGCTATACACAGGGCAGCCCCCACAACAAAGGATCGCCTGGGCCCAAATGTCACCTGTGCCAATGTGGAACAGGCCTGCCGTAAAGGAGACAGGCCCACGGAAAAGCAGCAGCTCGTTTAAAAAGCCACAGCGAGTGAGTGGAAAGGCTGGAACCCGAACGCAGGTCTCCTGGGACCTGGCACCTCAGACAGGCGTCCCAGGTCACACAGCCCACACTGCTCTACACCCGGGCAGCAGAGGAGACAAGCCCGAAGGACGAGGGCCGGGGCAGGAGCGCGACTGATGCTGGGGTCCTGGAGTCGGAGCAGCACCGACAGAGAGAGACGAGGGGCAAGAGAAAAGCAGAGGAGGAGGCAGGCAGGGGAGGTCTATTTCTGACTCCTAGCGAGAACAGCCTTCAGCATTTCCACAGTGATCTGCATTTAAAGAGGCTGGCTTCACACTCTCAGTCATCACAACAGCCTCATCAGTGCGGTCGGTTGGTGGAAGAGGCCAAGATAAAAACATATTTTCTGAAGCTCAGAAGGATGAAACACTTTACCCAGCATTCCTGAGCCTGCAGAGTGGGGCAGGCCTCGGTCAGCACCCTCTTGGGCAGCTGACAGGCGCCTCGCACCAGCTACTGCTCCTCGGCCTGCTGCAGCCCACGAAGGGGGTGTGGGGGCGGGGGGCAGGTCCCTCTGTAAGGGCTGAGCTGTGAAGGCAAGCACGCAGGCCCCCGGTGGTAGAGGCGGAGGCCCTGTTTGGAGGCCAGCGTCTAACTGCAGGGAGCCCCCGCCTCTCTGTGCATAGCTGCCTGTCCTCGCAGCGAGAGACCCACCAGTTCACCTTGAGGAGCCCTCCCTGCTCTGCAAACCAAGTCCAGTCTATTTTTAAATTCTCTATTCCACAGAAGCCAATGATGCTGCTTCTGAGTGTGGCCAATGAAAAGTGTTACTAGGGAGGCAGCTGCTATAGCTGAGCTCCTTAGCCTCTGCTGACAGGAGATAGAATTACTTCGTTAATGAGTTAATTAAAAAAAAAAAAGCCTTCTTAAAAAATATCTTTGTCCAAAAAGCCTGGCTGCTGTTTCAGGCGGTTCTGCTGCTGATGGCTTAGCTCCTGCTAACATTTCTCCTGTGACTGATGGCCTGACTGGGCGTCAAGGATGCACAGGGCAGGTATGGTGGGATGGGGGACACGCAAGCTACTCTCGCCAGGCTCCAGGTCTCAGGAAACGAGTTACCTTCCAGGACTGTCATCTCATCTTTTTTGAGGGAGCGGGATGAGCAGGCCCCCTGAGCAGTCAGCACTGACCCTCAAACCATTTTGAGTCTGGTCAGAGTCAGCTTCTTCGTTTCCACTCTGCTTGTGAAGATTAAATAAAACAATGAATGGGAAAAACTCCTGAAAAGCAGGACATGTCACTGTTGGAGAAGCTTGTCAGAGGGGCATGAAGCCTGGCACCCTGCTCTTGTAGTACACGGAAGGCCATTTATCCGGGTGCCAGTTTATTTGTTCACAGGGGCCTCCAGCAGTAGCTCTCAACTAAGGAATGCAGCTCATTCAGTGTGATGCGAAAAATTCGAGAGAAAATTCCACCGCAAGTAATTATGAAGTACCGACATTTGCAAAAACTACCTTTTTCCCCATCACCAAGCCAAATCAAAGTCACGCCACAACATCATTTTTGCTGCTGTACAGCGTGATCTTTTTGGCAGAGCGGTGGAATCACATTCCATACAACCCTGGGTTGGCGCTTCCTGGTTTGGGGGACTCTTCAACTTCCACTGAATTGCACTTCAATCTCATCAGTCTAGATCTAGCTAATAACAGAGTTCATGACTTAAAAATTAAAAAACAAAACCAAAAAAACCCCTATCATCTTGGCCTGCAGTCTGTGAACGAATGCACCTGTTTCTGACACACAAGGCCGCTGAAACTTCTGCATGCTAACAACAGGCCCGTTCGGCCTCGCAGCTCTGCCTCCTCTGGGTGCACACCCACTCAACACCAGCAGAGCGCCTTCGAAGTCGCTGCCTCGAAGTCATCTACATCACAGTGACTAGATCCAGCTTTTCCAGCTGTCAGGCCCTCAGGAGATCTTCAACTCCCGCTCTTCACAAAGCCTCTGAGCTCTAAAATTTTAATAATCTCGATTTCCCACCATACCAGCCTCTTTTTCAACACTGAGTTCATAGCCAGGAAATGATTAATCAAGGTGCCGCCCAAACTGACTGTGAACACACAGACCTGCCGCAAGGGAACTTGCAGGGCAGACGACACCTCGCTCCATCCGTCTGCGTCTACCGCAGCGCCGTGCGCTCCGGGAACCACCACCTAACTCAGCCGCTGGGCGGGACGCTGCTCCGGTCACCTCTGCAGCCCCAGGCCCTGACGCAGGACTGGACGTGGGCAGCTGTTTAAATGAAAGACTACTGGATAGAGTACAGTCCATGACAGTGACATGGCCTGACCCTGGGACCACAAGACGCAGACCAGCGCAAGCTCTGTCCTGGAGCGGCAGCGGGACCCCAGGCAGATCTCTTCACCTCTCTACCCCTGGCCCATTTGGCCACCTGTAAGATGATTTAATAAGGTGACTGATCCTTATGCTGCCTGGGACTGATGAGGCGACAGCCAGACCTAGAAGCCATGGGTACATTGTAAAGCAACTACAAAAGCAATGGGCTGTTTTTATACACATATATAAAGAAACCTCTTCTAGCCTGGCCTTTGGGATAGTAACTGTCACGCAGAACTTTTCCTAGATGCTCCTTCCCCTGCAAACACGAAGGATGCCAGGCTAATCCCACATGCTAGCAGTGTCTATAAAATCCTAAGCTCAAGAGATCTCCGCTTGGGGCACAGAGGAAAGAGCCCAGGAGGCACGCGACTTGGGCAGCTGGTCCTGAGTCTCCCATCCGTCCCCCATTGGCCTCGGACAAGCGAGTCCCCTCTCTGCCTCAGTGTCCGGACGAGAAGAGATCCCCTCAAAGCTTCCTCGTCTGGCTCCTGCCCCCCAGTGGTCCCCCACTTGCCATAGCCCTTTCCCACCCAGAGTTCACAGGCGGCTCTGACTCCATCAACCCCATGCAGGAGGCTCACCACCCTCGGATGGGGTAGTATCAACACACCGGCTGGAACGAGCTCCTCTATCATCGTCTCTGTGCCCAGCTTTTCTTTGAACAGTTCTGCTTTTCTTTTCCCCCTTAGGGGAAAGCGTGAATGCAGTTCCCGACAATCACAAATGATGCAGTTGCGTTTCCCACATTTGGGGAAATCGCAGGGGTCAGCACATCCGTAGTGCAATGGAAAGCCTCGCCCTGGGAAAACCACCTTCGTGATCATGGCATCTCCCCTGCCAGGTAAGTGATAGTTTCTACTTTAATAAAAGCTCCTATAACTTATTTGACAGGCAACCTGGAAATCCTTTTCTATTCCTCATTGAATTATTTGCCAAGAACTGATAGCCCAGATCAAACCCCGGGAGTTCTCACCTGGACTAACTCACCTTCCTAACGGGCTTCCCTGTCTCCAGAGAGAGCGCCTTCAAACCCACCTCTCACAGTCCGTTCCAAGGCTAACTGGATAAAACGCAAATCTGACAACCTCAGGTCCTCACATAAACCCCTCTGAAGAGGACCGATTTCCTGTGGGAAGAGGTGCAAAGCCTGCCTGAGCTTCAGCGCTGGGGAGCTCATCCCCGGCACGTGCCCCGGCCAGTCTCACCCCGTGTCTGTCCGCCCCTGTCCCACCACCCCCACCACGTGGGAGGACTGCTTTCAGGCTCTGTCTCTGCTGGAACCTTCTCAGCACACACGTGTCAGGTCCCCCGACCCCAGGTCTGCAGCTCAGATTCCACTGCATGGTCTGTTTCTGGGTCTGTCACTGTGGGTTCTGGGAGGGGACTCACCAGGTTTGACTTCATCTTCCCCAGCGCCTGGCAGCCTGGAAGTGCTCAGCCCATGTTTATTTTCCTATGGCTTTGTATGAAGCTTTCTGGACAGTTCTTTCTTTCTTTTTTTTAATAGAAAGTGCATCCTCTTTTTTTTTTTTTTTAAATATTTACTTGAGGCACACAGGATCTTCAATCTTCCTCCGGGACATGTGTGACCTAGTTCCCAAACTAGGGATTGAACCCAGACCCCCTGCAGTGGCAGCACAGAGTCTTACCACTGGACCCCTAGGGAAGTCTCTGGACAGTTCTAACATGGGATTCTGGAAAGAGGGGTTGTTGCCGTGTGTGTGTGTTTAAGCAAAATTTCTGTGTTTAGGAAATGTCGCGCGCGTGTCATGAAGAATTCAGTTCAGTTCAGTTGCTTAGTCGTGTCCGACTCTTTGCGACCCCATGAACTGCAGCATGTCAGGCCTCCCTGTCCATCACCAACTCCCGGAGTCCACCCAAACCCATGTCCATTGAGTTGGTGATGCCATCCAACCATCTCATCCTCTGTCATCCCTTTCACTTCCTGCCCTCAATCTTTCCCAGCAACAGGGTCTTTTCAAATGAGTCAGCTCTCCACATCAGGTGGCCTAATGGAGTTTTAGCTTCATCAGTCCTTCCAATGAATATTCAGGACTGATCTCCTTTAGGATGGACCGGTTGGATCTCCTTGCAGTCCAAGGGACTCTCAAGAGTCTTCTCCAACATCACAGTTCAAAAGCATCAATTCTTCGGTGCTCAGCTTTCTTTATAGTCCAACTTTCACATCCATACATGACCACTGGAAAAACCATAGCCTTGACTAGATGGACCTTTGTTGGCAAAGTAATGTCTCTGCTTTTTAATATTTTGGAGCTCAAAAAAAATAAAGTCAGCCACTGTTTCCACTGCTTCCCCATCTATTTGCCATGAACTGACAGGACCGGATGCCATGATCTTAGTTTTCTGAATGTTGACCTTTAAGCCAACTTTTTCACTCTCCTCTTTCACTTTCATCAAGAGGTTTTTTAGTTCCTCTTCACTTTCTGCCATAAGGGTGGTGTCATCTGCATATCTGAGGTTAATGATCTTTCTCCCGGCAATCTTGATTCCAGCTTGTGCTTCCTCCAGCCCAGCGTTTCTCATGATGTGCTCTGCACATAAGCGAAATAAGCAGGGTGACAATATACAGCCTTGACGTACTCCTTTTCCTATTTGGAACCAGTCTGTTGTTCCATGTCCAGTTCTAACTGTTGCTTCCTGACCTGCATACAGGTTTCTCAAGAGGCAGGTCAGGTGGTCTGGTATTCCCATCTCTTTCAGAACTTTCCACAGTTTATTGTCATCCACATAGTGAAAAGCTTTGGCACTGTCAATAAAGCAGAAACAGATGTTTTTCTGGAACTCGCTTGCTTTTTCGATGATCCAGCGGATGTTGGCAATTTGATCTCTGGTTCCTCTGCCTTTTCTAAAACCAGCTTGAACATCTGGAAGTTCACGGTTCACGTATTGCTGAAGCCTGGCTTGGAGAATTTTGAGCATTACCTTACTAATGTGTGAGATGAGTGCAACTGTGTGGTAGTTTGAGCATTCTTTGGCGCTGCCTTTCTTTGGGGAATTAAAAGACTTTAAATTAGAAAGTTCTCTCCAGGGGCAACTGCAGGTGCCACCTCTGCGTCTGTTCCCTGCCGCCTGCCCTGCGTGTGTGTGTTGTGAGCCCCCCAACACTCCCCCACCTCGCAAATGGGTCCCAGCCGCACGCCTCGCTCGATGCTGGGGGTGTGGCAGCCTGGCTCCCGGATCCACGTTCCCCCGAAACTGCACACAACGTGTGGCCTGAGCACATTGGACTTTCTCCGCGACTGTGTTAATCATCTCCATTAATTTTTCAAAAGGGCTCCGAGTTGCCAAAAAGAGCCTTCCCTGCTCCCCCAACAGAAGTACGGGGGCTGCCTTGAGCTCGGGGGCTGCGGCTGAAGCCCTGTCACGGTATGTTCCTGCTTGGGGACCGCTGCCCACAGACTAGGGGCTTAAAGGGGGCAGAGTCTCCATGGTGTTCTTGTCAGGAACAGAAAATCAGGAGCAATTCACGGAGCGTTTGGAAACCTCCAAAAGCAGTGAAACCCAATACAGAGCAATGAGTACTGCGCAAATCTGGAAATTCCACTTGGCCCAGCAATTTCAAGTCCATTTGCTAAATGCAATAATATAACAGAGATCGGAGTTACTCTTCCTTCTCAGTTCAGGGGGACTCAGGCGCTGCAGGGTCCAAGGCCACGCCTCGAGGCACATGTGACCAGGAGCAGCAGAAACAGGGCCGGTCTGAGGAGGGATACTAGTGTAAAAGACACACCAGACTTCAATTACTTAGAACAAAAGTCATCTAATAATAGCTGATTAATAATTTCTCTGTTGATTACGTGTTGGAATTAT
This sequence comes from Muntiacus reevesi, assembly GCF_963930625.1. NCBI lineage: Eukaryota > Metazoa > Chordata > Mammalia > Artiodactyla > Cervidae > Muntiacus > Muntiacus reevesi. The sequence continues at coordinate 61,117,582 of NC_089263.1, read as the reverse complement.
AGTATTTTAGATACAGTACTTTATTTTTTATTTTTTAATTAATTTATTTTATTTTACAATATTGTATTGGTTTTGCCATACATTGACTTGAATCCGCCATGAGTGTACATGTATTCCCCATCCTGAAAAGATACAGTATTTTAGATATAGAGACTGCTGAAATTAATTTTATCTGTTCTTTTTACTTAACAGGGCAACTGAATATTTAAAATGCTGCACATGGCTCCCATATGCAGCTTGGGTTCTATTTCTGTCAGCCAGGGCTGCTCCAGAGGACACGCCACCACTGTTCACGAGTCTGATTGGATGCACTGTCAGTGCTTAAGGAATTGATTCCCACCTTAGAAATGTTCCACTCTCTGCAAACCAGAAGCAAAGCTTTCAGAGTTTTCTAAGACAGACATTAGCATTTTCACAAAAATAAAAAACTGTTCGCCAAAGAGTATCTGGAAAAATACACTAAGACAAATTTATCCATCAGGTCCAAATCCATGGTGCAAGCCATTTGGCGATATACGATTGAAAATGTCATATCTGGGGTATACAGCTAATAATAATTTCTCTCTAAAGACATTTACTGAGCACCTACTGCATACTGGACTCTTCAGATCTATTATCACTATTTATATTTTAAATACGAGAGAACTGAAGCTAGGAGTGACTCAAGGCCACTGGTAGGTGGCACGTCACCCTGAAGCCAGGTCATGGTACACGGCACGCTGTCCCCCCCTTCTCTCCCCGCAGCTTAATGAAGGCACAAACATCACGCCGCTAATTAAGGAAGCTATTCTGTGAGGCAGACGTGGGAGGTTATCAATCACCACGTTGAAGGAGGGCACTCAAAGCCTGTGTGAAGGGCTTGCCCACACCTCACAGATCGGCGAGCAGTCTCACACCCAGGAGTTCTGTCTTTTTAAACGCATCCTCTCTATGCTACTAAACACCACTCCCTCCTTTAATTAATACTGTGTCCTTGGTCTTGCAATTAAAGGGGACAACAGAAGGTGGACTATTATTGCCAATAATAGCCATATTCACATTCAGTGACAAAACATATACAACTATATATTATATATTCCTACATTATGAATGCAGAAGCTGAGACATAAGACAGCTGAGTGACTTTGATGAACGGAGCTACTATGGACCAAATGAGAATTAAACGTGAGGACAACAAAGAGTTAAACGGGGAAGCCTTTCCTCTTGGTCTCCAACTCCAGGGAGGGTCTGACTGACGTATGAACTTCGGTGTAGGGAGGAAAATGTCAAAGCAAAAAGCGCAGGAAGACCGATAGAAAGGGAGGGAAGGTCTGGTTTTGTTCTGCCTCGTGTGGGCCTCAGGTCCTCAGCCTCCCTGGGTCTGCACGTCCCCTCCTTACAGGGCAGGGGGCGAAGGGCAACACAACAGGAGCCGTCAGACTTGAGTCCTAGGCCCAGCCGGCTCTGCTGAGAGCTACCCTGGCGATCACGCCCAAGTTGGGACCCTTTCCCGCTCTGCTTCCGCATCTGTAAGAGGCAGCTAATTCCTAACTTGCTGAGTGTGGTGTTAATTAAATAATGTATCCTAAATAGAGCTCTTGGCACTTAGTAGCGGAATTTACAGACGCTGTCCCAGCTGTATCCTATGGTCTAGCTCTGAATGATAAACGAGGATATAATAACTATAAATTGCCCAAGACACAGAGGGTGTTCAGTAAATATTACTTCCCTTTCCCACTGGAAATGCCTCAAGGGACCCCGTTGAAAATGAAAAGTATTTAAATACTGGGTCCAAAAAAGTGGCTCCTAGCGCGATGAACCAGAGGAGAGCTCGAGTTTTTTCAGTTCTAAAGGGGCTTTTTCGTCTTCTGGAGGCACCCCCCGAGCCCTTCACAGACTGACTTCAGATGAGATCCTGAGTTCCCTGAGCATCCTATCCTGTTTTAAATGTGTCTGCATCAGTCAGTTTGGGTGGCTGTAATGAAATATTGTGGACTGGGTATCCCAGCAGTGACAATTCCCTTCCTCGGAGGAGGAGGCCGAAGTCCCGATCGAGGGTGGGCAGGCGGCTTCCTCGAGGCCTCTCCCCTGGGCAGTGGATGCCGCCCCCCCCCCCCCCCCACCCCGGGCCTCACGCAGCCTTCCTCTGTGCGAGAGCTCTCCTGGAGACTCTGCTGTTCTTAAAGGAGCAAGTCCCAGTGGACGAAGCCTCCAGCCTTATGACCAATTTGACCTTCAGTACCTCCTTAAAGGCCGCATCTCCAAATACAGTCACACTGGGGCTGAGAGCTTCGACCCACACATTTAGGGGGACACAATTCAGTCCACAAGTGTCCCAGACCACAATCCTCTGTTGGATGCCTGATAGATACAATCCGGTGAACGTGATCTGACAGTGTTGAAGATTACCAGGGTACTCAACTCCTTTAGAGGTAAAAACAGTACAGGTTTTACTCTTTTTTATTTATCTTACATGGTTTTCAATTATTTGGGTTTCTTTAGGTTGTAAGTGACAGACACTAATGGGAAAAAATGGAATCAGTTCATATAAAGCAAAAAAGAGAAGGCTCTTGGCTAAGTCTGGATTAAGCAGGATGGCACGTGGGACACACAAGCTCAACAATGCCAGAAGAATTCAGTTTCTTTGGCCTTTGCTGAACCCTACCACCCTCTCTGCCTTCATTTTCAGACGGTCTTTCCCCACATGGTAGGAAAGAAGGCTCAGTGAGTTGAGGCTTTCTTGATCCCACCAGAGAAAAGATGGCACCTTTCCTAAGGGCTCTGGCCCAGGAGGGGTCCCACGGAGGACTCAGACGTCACCCTGCACCTGAACCAATCACCATGGCAGGGGCTGGGTCGTGGCCGGCCCACACAAACTGCATGACCGGGTCAGGTGACCACGGAACAGAGTGCTAGTTCCCCTCTGCCCAACCCCCCTCTCCAAAAACGGCGGCTGCGCCCAACACAGCCTCTCTCGAGGAGTAGCAGTGCCATTCCAGGAAACAAACAGGTGTGCTAAGACATAACTTGGTGGTCTCTCGCTTTAAAACTCTCTTGGAACTTCCCTGGTGGTGCAGTTGATGGGAATCCACTTGTAACGCAGGGGCCATGGGTTTGATCCCTGGTCTGGAAAAATCCCACAAGGTACGGAGCAACTAAGCCCTTGAGCCACAACTACCGAGCCCGTGCTCCACAGCCCGAGAGCCACTGCAACGAGCAGGCCGTGCGCTGCAAAGAAGAGCGGCCCTGCCTGCGGCAACCAGCGCGCCCGTGCCCAGCAGCAAAGACCCGGCACAACCAAGAATAAACCAACCAAAGACCCAACTCTCCATCTTTGTGCCACATCTGACCCACTGAAATGACCTGAAGCTCATCTCTGTCTCTCTGGCCGGGTGCTGAAACGCAACTCCCCTTCATGGACCGCAGGCCTGTGGCGGCAAAGGGGCTTGCATCACTCGGAGAAGTGATGGGCCACACTGCGCAGGGCCACTCAGAACGGATGGGTCCCGGAGGAGGGTTCTGACAGAACGTGGTCCACTGGAGGAGGGAATGGCAGACCACTCCAGTATTCTTGCCTCGAGAACCCCGTGAACAGTATGAAAAGTCAAAAACATATGATACCAGAAGATGAGGTCCCCAGGTCAGAAAGTATCCAGTATGATACTGAGGAAGAGCAGAGAAATAGCTCCAGAAAGAATGAAAAGGCTGGGCCAAAAGTGGAAATGATGCTCAGCTGTAGATGTGTCTAGGGGGTGAAGGTAAAATCCGATGCTGTGAAGAACAGCATTGCCTAGCAACGGAATGTTAGGTCCCTGAATCAAGGTAAATTGGAAGTGGTCAAGCAGGAGATGGCAAGAGTTAACATTGACAGCTTAGGAATCAGTGAACTAAATGGACAAGAATGGGCAAGTTTAATTCAGACGAACATTATACCTACTATTGTGGGCAAGAATCCCTTAGAGGAAATGGAGTAGCCCTCATAGTTAAAAAATACAGTACTTGGGTACAATATCAAAAATGACTGAATGATCTCGGTTCAATTCCAAGGCAAACCATTCAACATCACAGTAATCCAAGTCTATGCCCCAACCACTAATGTCAAAGAAGCTGAAACTGAATGGTTCTATGAAGACCTACAAGACCTTCTAGAACTAACATCAGAAAAAGATGTCCTTTTCGGACTTCCCTAGTGGTCCAGTGGCTAAGATTCTGTGCTCCCAATGCAGGGGGCCCAGGTTCAACCCATGGTCAGGGAACTAGATCCCACACGCTGCAGTTAAGATCCAGAGCAGCCAAATTTTTAAAAAAGTAAATATATATTTTAAAAAATGTCCTTCTCATCACAGGGGATTGGAATGCAAAATCACGAAGTCAAGAGAGCCTGGAGTGCTGTAGCCCATGGGTTGCAAAGAGTTGGGCACTTTAATGATTGAATAACAACAACAGGAAACACAAGTGACTTATTTGAAGTTGATGAAGAACGCTCTGACATGTTGGCACTCCCCCACCTGCACTGGTGTGCAAAATTACAGCAAGTTTCTTCTCCCGACAGCCCTTTAAAACAGCTAGACTTTATCATGGAAACATCAAGACTAACTACATCAAGAGGCTGATATATTAGAAATCCCTTAGAAAAAGAAACCACAGATGGGCACATCTGAGAGAATCAGCAGTGCTATTAAAAAAAAAAAAGTCACCACATGCACACTGGTGAATGAAATTTACCATTTTGGAACTGTCCAAAAATTTCTAGCTGCCAGGGACATATCAGAAAAACACAAAATAAACTGCCTTAGCAGTCCAAATTGGAATACAACAAAGTGAGTGAGTCTTGATTTTCCAATTGGGTGACTTCATTAAATTTCAAAAACAGAAAACCTAGCAAAAATACAATTTAGGGGGACGTCCCTGGTGGTCCAGTGGGTTCGATCCCTGGTCAGGAAACTAAGATCCCACATGCAGCAACAATTAAGTCCACACGCCACAATGACTGAGCCTGCACACCACGACTAGAGTCCATGAGCCACAATTAAAGATCCCATATGCTTTGATAGCCAATGCAGTCAGATAAATAAATATTTTTAAAACACACAAAACACAATTTAGAAAGAAGATTCAAGAAACAAAGTCTCACAGTAAAACATTTTTCACGTGTAACACACCAGCTACAGAACCCAGAGACCTAAAAGACAAAATCCATTCATTTATCCAACAACTGTTAACTGTTCTTCAAATAGCTGGCAGACGCTGTGTTGGGTACTAAGAGTGGAAATGAACTTGGTAAACACCAATTGAAAAAAGAAAAAAACGAGTTTTACTGTTAACAAAGCATTTCTGCATATACAATCACACTTTTCCTCACAATAATATTTTACAGATAAGGCAAGTGAGACCCAAAAAGAATAAAAAATGATTTGCCCCAAATTACAATACATAGCCAGTAAGAGCAGAAGCCTGAACTCATACCTAAATGAGACTTCAAGTCTCAGGCCTTATTATCTTCTCTCATTTATGTATTTTCCCCTGAATACTTTCTTCTCCTGGCATACTGCAGTCCACGGGTTTGCAAAGAGCAGGTCACTAAAGGAGTCCCTTAGTCACTGAACAACAACAATTCTCTTTCCTCCCTCTTCTAATTCCCAGGCTCAGATTCTCCTTCCCGGACAGCAGCATTTTCCAGAGTTTAAACTAAAAATTAAGTGTTAGGCGCTATCAGTGGAGAACCTGCCTGACAGTGCGGGAGATGCAGAAATACTCGGGTTCTATCCCTGGGTGGGGAAGATTCCCCTGGAGGAGGAAATGGTAACCCACTCCAGTATCCTTGCCTGGAGAATGCCATGGACGGAGGAGCCTGGCGGGCTACAGTCCATGGGGTTGCACAGAGTCAGACATGACTGAAGTGACTTAGCATGCATGCAAATGTTAGGCAGCAAAAATCCCTTCATCAAACATCCATGAGAAACTCAGGGGCAAAATTCACACATGTAATTGCTGCCCCTGCAGAACTTATCAGAGTCTTCATGCTACTCTCCAGGGGGGATGGGCTGTGCAATTCTTATTAACCAACTGACCACAGAACTCTTCAGCCACAAAGCCCCTCGTGTGACTAAGACAGTAAAGGCACAGGTCCCAGAGTCAGATGGTGCGGGGTCAAGTGCCAGCTTGTGTGAAGCTGGACAAGCTGCGGAATAGACACGACAATGCCAGCAGACATCTCGTAGGACCCTGACGAGGAACATCCTGCACGTGTTCACGCGAGTAAAGTTCTCAGCAGGTCCCACTGATCACAGTCAGGGTTCAACAATGCGATACAGTCACTTACCAATGAAACATCGCATAAAGCACACAGAGCCAGATACCTCACAGACTTTGTTTTACAAAATTAGGGTTAGAATGATAAAAACAAGCACTGAATTTTTAGTTAGAAGACATAGATCAGATTTCCAGCTTTACCGATTAAGCAGATGTGTGAGAAAGGGATCTAACCTCTCTGAAATATAGGTGCCCCTTAGATAAAATAGTAGAAATAATGCTGAGCTTCGAGGATTGCTGGGAAAATTAGAGATGATAACAAAAGTGCCTGGAATACAGCGGGTACAACTGCACACGTGTTATCTTGTTTGCATTTGAATCCAGAAGAATCAGAAGCTTTTCATTAAAATATATAAGGACTCTTTAAACTTCACGTGCATTTTTACTAGCTCAAACCCTTTTAACTCTCTACAGCTTTGAAAACCTACCACCTGGTCCTTTCAGGCCTTTCTCCTGATCGCCTGCCCATGCACAGCAGGGCCTGCTCCCCAGATTGAGGGCCTCTCTCGAAATCCCAATCTCGCCTTCATGCTCAAAAGTGAACAGACGTCAAAAAGGCAGCAAATTGGCCTTTTTCCTGCCATTTCCCCTTCTTGGCCTATAACAATGACTGGCATATGGCAGGAGGTTTGAAATAAGTAATAAAAATGAGTAAATAAAAAGTGCGGAGAAGCCAGGCTGCATCCACTCTGCTCAAGTGTGACAGATGGAACGAAGAGGATGTTGCTCTGCCTTCAAGTATCCTCAACTGAGTCAGGAAGATGAGAATGAGAAGCATGAGCTATTAGATTGGGTGTGCGACAGCCTGAGTGCTGCATGGGAGTTTAGTAAAAAAAGGGAAAGTTTATCTGGGCCACAGTGGTCAGAAAAGGCCCTAAAGGAAGAGTCTGCAGTGCTGGGTTTTGAAGGGTTTCGTAGGAAGAAAACAATGGTTTTGACAGGGACGCAATAAAGGGACAGAGTGGGTGATTAAACAGTTAATTCCACTAGGGAATCGTAGGTAGAGAAAAAGGTATGGGAGACCCTGTGAGTTAATGATCACTCAAGAAAGCAAGTCTGCTTAACCACCAAAGCAAGCAGGCTTGCTCAGCAACAAAACCATGCAACAGAATATTGAGACGTGCCCTAAACAGTAAATAACTGATGGAATGAGACCCACCTCCTTCCCCGGGAGGGGTCAGGAACTTAATGATTCCTGGGATATGCTCCTTGGCATGCAGGAAGAAGGAAAAATATAAGGAAAGGGTGAGATGACAACGGAAACCGGGAGGTGGTTACCACCCTTCGGTGTATGTGACTGTCATTTTGCTCACGTCCATAATGCCATTGCAGTCCAGTCTGGCCATCGGGGGACAAGAAAATCCCCTGGCCGACAAGGAGGAGGAGCTGATGGTGGAAGTGTGGGGTCTACTCCAGAGTGAGGAAGAAGGTGGTCCTCTCCCCCTCCCCACTTTTCCTGTGATGATAAACCCCTGGCCCGCCTGCTTCTCTCTCATATAAGTGTCCTCTACTCACTGATAAACCCTTCCTTTCACCGAATTCTTTCTGTGCGGAGCCAGAAGAACCTACAACACTCTCCTAAGTCCCAAAACAGGCTCTGCAGTTTCAGTTGAGAGACAGGGAAGCTGAGTAGAACGTGCAGATCTGTAACTATATCCGTCTAAGGAGCAGAGGGAAGACTCCTGGGCGTTGAGGGTTAAGGGAGCGCGCGCAGTCAGGCCACAGAGGGCAGCAGCTGCAGAAGGAGCTGGACTGGCTGTGGACGGAGCTCGGTAAAGGACCGGCCCCCGAACACCAGGCCGTGTTCCTTGGCTCTCCCACCTTTCTGAGAGGCCAGGCTGTGTTCACGGTTTTCAGCCAGGGTGGGGTGAGCTTCATTCACAACAGGGACCTGATGATCGTAACGCCCCAACAAAGACCAGGAAAACAAATAGTTTTACCAAGAGCAGCACAGCGGATCTGCCTGCCTCCACTTTAGGACTCTCTACTGCTCTCACGCCTCGGTAAGTTGGTGGAAAAGGAAAATACCCAGTCTTCACTCTGGCTCCAAGGTTCATTTGACTGTGAAAGCATCTTCTCTCCAGGAAAAAGAATTTCACCCCTGAGCCCAAACATGCCTTTAAAGCGTACAGTCTGCCTGGTGTCCTGTATATCCAGTCACACAGTTTTACCCATCTCTCCCTTCTCCAGGGCATCTTCCCCACCCAGAGATCGAACCTGCAGGGTCTCCTGCGTTGCAGGCAGGTTCTTTGCGGTCTGAGCTGCTGGCTCCACCGCACACAGGGAAAGAGGAAGGACATAGCTTCTGAACAGCAGGGAGCGGGCCCTGGAGGGACACCCCCCTTCCCGCTCCACGTTCTCTTTCTTTCAAGCCTGTGCTCTGGGAGGCCCAGGGGTGCTCTCGGAGCTGGAAGAGCTCCCGGTTTCCGGTTTTCTCCTGGGCCTCCACAAGTAGACACGGGCTGTCTCTGCTCTCTTCCAGCCCTTGTGCTGATGAAGATGGAGGCCGGGCTAGTCTCTAAGACACACAGCGGGATCAATCCTGGCGTCTGGCTGGCCCTGAACTGGTGGACTGGAGTGAAAACACTTCCTCTCACCTCTAACTGGGTCTCGGATGACTTCCTGACAGCCACATGACCAATTACCAAACCCCACAGCCCACAAACCAGCAGGAGGTCAGTTCCAGACTCAGGGTTGTGTCTGGACGAGCCATGCACACTCAAGACACGTGGTTCAAGCTGCGGCCGGAGGCGCCAGGCGAACATGACAGCACACGTTAAGAGCACCTGTAGTTATCCAGGGCTCCCGATTTCCCCAAGCTCCTGCGTGGCCGTAATCTTGTTCTCTCTGAACCACTTCTATTTTCCAGGTGGACAAACTACATCCCAGTGAAGTTAAATGGCCAATCAAAGGTAACACAGTATCATCAAAACCTAGCGTCTGCAGGTGCCTGAGTTCGGGTTCTCCCCGAACTCAGCTAGGGCCGGGAAGCACTGGTGGGCTGGGGAAAACAAAACAAAACACGCGTGCACGAGCTCCTCTTCTGAGCACCGGGACTAGGCGGGTGTGAGGAGTGACCTGGGCTCCGTGCTTCCGTTTCGGCGGCCCGCCCAGGAAGGGGCTGTTACGGAGGACCTCCGGGTTGAGGTCTCCGGTGGCTTCTGATGCCCGAGCGAACTACCCCGGGAGGGACCCCACCACATCCACGACTGCCCCTTCTGGCTAGAACGGTGCCCTCCACCGAGCTCCCACCCGTAATTCCCTCTGCCGCCCCCGGAAGGGAGCTCACACCCTCAGCCTGTCGTGTCAGCTCAGCAGACAGCCACTGCTTCTGTCGGTCTCGGGGATGCAGCGACGTGACCCGGGCTAGGGACGAGGGAGGCGGGCGCCGGGACAGCTCCGACACTTGGTGATGGGCTCCGGCTGCGCTCTTATCATTAGCCAGAGAGCACGCAGGCCCAGTGTGTCAACTGCAGGGAACTTAATTAATCTCTCAGCCCAGTGAATCTGTGCGTCAACCAAGCCAAGATCCAGGCTCTCGGCTGATTAGTCACATCACGGTCGGTTCACTGTGTCATAAACATTTCGGCAGCAAACAGGATTATTGTCCAAGGACTGACTGCTGGAACTCTGCGTCTGAATGCCAAGGAGACGGGGGCAGGAGAGGCGTTCCTCGTCCTAAGAGGGGTCAGGGCTCTTTCCTGGCTCCTACGTGACTTCTAACCCAGGATGAGGGTCTGAATTAAATGCCCTCCTGCTTAAGGTAAGTTAAAGGACTGAATTTATTGAATATCTACTAAGTGCCAGCGTGCATGTGTGCTAAGTCGCTTCAGTCCTGTCCGCCTCTTTGTGACCCCATGGGCTGTAGCCTGCCAGGCTCCTCTGTCCATGGGATTCTCCAGGCAAGAGAACTGGAGTGGGTTGCTGTGTCCTCCTCCAGGGGATCTCCCCGACCCAGAGACTGAACCCCAGTCTCTTATGTCTTCTGCAATGGCAGGTGGGTTCCTTAGCACTAGGGCCACCTGGGAAGCCCAGTAAGTGCCAGGAGCCCTGCCAAATGCTTCATATAAATGATCTCATTTAATCAACACAGGCACTCTAGGAGGTAGGTAATACCCCCACATCTTATAGACTAGCAAACTAAAGCAGGAAGAACTGAAATAACCTGTGCAAAGTAATAAGCCAGCACTGCAAAACGTGTGGCTTCCCACAAATTAAGACGCACACTCCCTAAAGGTGAAAAAGCAGTGACCTTCAGGGCAGAGAGAAGTGACCATCGTGAGAAAGACAACCAGACCGGGTTATTGCCCTGAAAAGAATGAGGAAAAGCCTTCTCCTCAGGTTCCATCAGCCGCCATCGGGCTAGGAGCACAGCACCGCGGCTCCCAGGCCTCAGCTCCTGCACGGCTGCCAGCAGTCCCTCCTTTCTTTCCGCTGCCTCCCTTCCAAATCCGACGCTGCTCTCAGACGTGCTCCAGAGACGCCTCCTCCTGCAAGTCTCCCTAGTGTTCACGGCGGCAAAACCTCGCCTTGTCCTCCTCCCAGCCCACAGCACCCTATCTGAAGCCGTCTGGAATCTCTCCTGGTTTTCCCTGGGTTCGTTTTGTCTTTGGCTACCCTCACCCCATGCTTTTGATGTTGGTTCACCACCTTCCCAGGACTCAGGATGACACAGATTTGCATCTTCTACTTAATAACCTCAGATACGCAGATGACACCACCCTTATGGGAGAAAGTGAAGAGGAACTGAAGAGCCTGTTGATGAAGGTGAAAGAGGAGAGTGAAAAAACTGCCTTAAAATTCAACATTCAAAAACTTAAGATCATGGCATCCGGTACCATCACTTCATGGCAAATAGATGGGAAAACAATGGAAACAGTGAGAGACTTTATTTTCTTGGGCTCCAAAATCATTGCAGATGGCGACTGCAGCCGTGAAATTAGAAGACGCTTGCTCCTTGGAAGAAAAGCTGTGACCAACCTAGGCAGCATATTAAAAGGCAGAAACATTACCTTACCAGCAAAGGCCTGTCTAGTCAGAGCTGTGGGTTTTCCAGTGGTCAAGTACGGACGTGACAGCTGACCATAAAGAAGGCTGAGCATCGAAGGCTGATGCTTCTGAACTGTGGTTTCAGAGAAGACTCTTGGCAGTCCCTTGGACTGCAAGATCAAACCAGTCAATCCTAAAGGAAATCAGTCCTGAATACACATTGGAAGGACTGATGCGGAAGTTCCAAAGCTCCAATATTTGACCACCTGATGTGAAGAGCTGGTTCATTAGAAAAGACCTGATGCTGGGAAAGATTGAAGGCAGGAGGACGAAGGGACAACAGAGGATGAGGGCGTTGGATGGCATCACTGACTCAATGAGACATGAGTTTGAGCAAGCTGTGGGAGATGATGAAGGACAGAGAAGCCTGGCATGCTGTTGTCCATGGGGTCAGGACATGACTGAGTGACTCAACAACAACAACTGATGTTCAGCAAGTGGTTTGTTAGGTGAACAGATATCCTAACAGCAAAAAGGCCCTCCCGCCTCCAACAAGGCACCACACAGGTCTCTGAACCTACACAGCTGGAGACTCTTGTAATCATCCTAAGTAACTAGCAAGTCACACAGACCCAAGCTGGTCTCTTGTTCTACAGCTCCTTCCTCTGGGTCATGAGTGCAATTAAATCTTTCCTCTAATTCAGTTTTATTTTGTTGTTTTCCATATAAGAGACCACAATGCTAAGCAAAGAGAAACGGGGGATGGAAACAGTTTTATAAAGCAGAACCTTAACCGGGTAACGTTCAAAAGTACAAGCATTTATCACAGTGTTTTATCATTTACACACTGCTTTCCAGTATGTTATCCTCAGAACAGCCCTCTTCCTCTCTGTGAGGTAGCTAAGAGATGAGATGGAATGACTTTCTCAAGGTCTCAGCTTTTACATCCACACTGTATGGACTGGACTGGAGTCTGGTTCCACAACATCGCTTCTCCTTGAGTGAAACTCAGCAACTGTGACATTTATTTATTTATTTATTTAACAATGGAGGATAGGCCGGCATTTTTTACATGTATCTGTGTTGCCATCCTACAGTTAAATTATTTGTCTCCCAAAATAACTTTTGCTTGTGGCTAGTCAGACCAGCAGCAGGTGAAACTGTCAAGTCAGTGAGACTTGTCTGTCCTTTCATCTCTGCTGCTCTACTCTTCCCTCCCTCCGCCTGTCTCCCCACATCCTCCAACCAGGTGTCCCTACCGTCCCCTACTAGGGGCCTGTGTGCTAGGAGGCCCCGGGGGGTCGGACAGCGCCCCCCCACCGTTAGAAACTATGACTTCATTCAGTTGAAGTTACTCTAATGGAAGTACTGGGGCTTCCTGGGTGGCTCAGTGGTAAAGAATCCGCCTGTCAATGCAGGAGACGCAGGTTCGACCCCTGGTTCGGAAAGATCCCCTAGAGGAGGAAATGGCAACCCGCTCGGGTATTCTCACCTGGAGAATCCCAAGGACAGAGGGGCCTGGCGGGCTACAGTCCATGGGGTCGCCAAGCATCAGACACGAGTGGCACCTGAGCACAAACAAGCCCTGCGAGAGGGGATTCTGGGTTAACAGCTGGTGCTGCGGTACGATGATCAAGACACGCCTCCTGGCCTCAGAGGGCTCATCCTTCAGTAGGGGAGAGAGACGGGAAAGAAACTTACAGTTACACTGTAGTAAGTACCACACAGATACGCGAGGAGGAGCCAGGAGCTGGAGAGCTGGGAGGCTGGCTCGAGGGCCAGTTGGTTCCGCCCTGCGAGCGACCCTCTGCTCCTTTTCTGCCCCCCACCCTCCCACACCTGGGGAGGTGAGCCGAGCGCCTGAGCTACCACGGGCTCTGGACTCAGAGGAGGGACTCAGCAAGGCCGTGCTGGCTGGGAGACACAAGGTCACTTCACGGGATGGCGTTCTCAGCGCAGGGTAGCTGAGAAAGGACTGAAGTGAAACTGGCCAGACCCCCACAGCCGGGTGGCTTCAGGCAACCTCTCTGAGCTCTGCTCTCATCCCTCATTCACTTAGCAAACGCTATTTCTGCACTGGAGGTATGTGTTTTGGGACTGTCCGTGTCCCCACAGAATGACACTCGGATTCAAGTTACGAGGGGCAGAGCAGGTAGGAGATGATCTAGCTTCTCCACCGCCCCCTCCCCTGCCCAGCACCGACTCAGCGAACGTGAGCCTGAAACTCCGGCAGACAGTGAAGGACAGGGAAGCCTGACCGGCTGCAGTCCGCGGGCTTGCAGAGCTGGGCATGACGTAGTGACTGAACAACAACAGTGTTTCTTCAAGAGACTGCAGGACCCTGGGCAACGAGAGGCCCTGAGCTGGCATGGGCTCTGGACACCGGGCGTCTCTTGGTTCGTGAACTTCAGGGCTTCCTGATACCACTCATTTTAATTCATTTCAACATTCCAGTGAAAGGGCAAGAAAAGCTGTAACACTTCCTAAGACTAGATGTAAATCGAATTGTCAAAGAACGAGTCTGACTTTGAATCCCATCCTTCCATAATAATGTTTTATTTAAAAATAAAACACAACAGACTCAAAATAGTAACCTCCCATTTTTACGTGATCGACACATTCCAACTGTGGATTATAAAGCCTGGAGTTGGTACTGGAAATAAACACAACAAGGAGCAGGGATTCTGAGAAACAGGGGCTTCTGATTTGGGTTCCATTCTCATCTGGGGGACCATGAAACTGAAAGTCACATTTCAGACTCTTTCTTCTGGGGTTGGTAAGGGCAGGCAGTCCCTGCTCAGGATCTAGGGATGGAAGAAAACCAGACAGTGTTGTACAAAGCCGTCTCCAGAGGGGCTCAGAGGACGGTCTCTGCGGGGTGTGGGGACAGGTAAGTGCTGACTTAAACTATTACTTCAGCACATCTCTCACCTACGAAGTTTTTTTTTTTTTTCAGAAGCAAAACCTCAAATGCAGTGTGTCTCCCAGCACAGCCAGCTAGAGCGGCTTGCCTGGTGTGAGGACAGCACGGTCTTGAAGCCAGGGGAAGCAGGGAAAGGCCCTAAGCCGCAGGGAAATGCTGGCCCAGCCTCACGTCTCCATGTCCCCGCAGCCCTCCAGGCTTGCACCCTGACCCTGGGGAGTCCTGACCACTGTCACCACGGTCTAGAGTGAGGTCATGTCAGAGATTCCTTATAAAATGAGGTCGGAGTTCTCTGGCGCTCCATCAACAGGGGTGTGCTGTGGACACTTCTCATTTTTCTCAGGAGGTCAGATGTCCACTTTTCGACACGCTCTTCTGAACCGGCACCAGCAGGCACTCAGCAGGCATCCCAGGCTGGCACCGAGCTAGCCAGAGAGCTTGCTTGCTTTTTCATCTGTCTTAAGTCCTCCTGAAAATGACTGTGTCCACCACTTACTAAGGCCTTACTGTTTCTCCAGCAGCCTTAGGCCCTAAGGAATCAAAGTTAGAAGCAGCCGGGATTGACAGACCGGATTAGAACTCACAGTCCAGTAGGGAAAGAGGGCATGTAAACGTGTCTGTCAACCAGACTTCCTGTTCAAATGAACGTGGCCTTGGCGCCCTCAGAGCTAGGTGTGCGTATGGAGGGCTGTGTCCACAGATAACCTGATGGCGCCCCCCACGGTCCTCTCCTTTTACACTCACGGAACAGTTCACGGCAGCACCAGAAGCACAGACCAAGCTTCACGGGTGCTCAGCCCAGCATTCCTTTCCAATGTTCTCAGGCCTCCCCGAGAGAAAGGCAGCTGAGACCGCGTGGCCCGAGTGTGATCTCCTCATGAGTGCCCCCGACCCCACCCCACCCCACCCACCTGCCTGTACCTGAACTGCTGTTTCTGATTCCAGCTGTACCTCCGACTTCCTATCTCAACGATAGTCTGTCCGCTTTCCCTAAGCCAATGGTTCTCAAAGTATGGTCCCCAGAAAACCTGAGAACTTACTGGACGCACACAGGTCCTCAGGCCCCACCCCAGACCTACTAGATCTGAAACTCTGGGATGGGTTTTTGTGAGTCCTCTGGGGGAATCTGCTGCATGCTACAGCTTGAGAACCAAGCTGACTTAAACTAAAAAGCTAAGTGAGCTCCTCTCGAGCACTGAGCCCCATCACGATGCCCTGGACCCCATACAAGTCCCCTGACTACAAAAGAAAGCCATCTATCTGGCCCCATGCAGCTGTCACAAAACGCAACCATGCTCAGCAAAATTCTTCAGGGCCGGCTGAAGCCGAAGCTTGAAGCAGGGCTACAAACCTTCCCCTTCTGCTCCATCTTCCCACTCCTCAGCTCGGCAGAGCAGTGGCCTCTAACTGGAGCCCTCCCAACTCGTCAGACCCGCTCGAGGACCAGGCACCAATGCAGTGGGGGTAGGTCTCCCTATCCCTCTGTTCTCCCTCCGAAAGGCAAGGAAAGGCGCCACGTCTGCTCAAGGCCGGAGCCTGGGGTTACTCCATCTAGATAGAACAAGTACTAGCCATAAAACATGAACCTCACCCTTGTACTACTTTCTACAATTTACGATGCTCTTCCTAATTCTCACCAGGATCAGGAAGCCTGGACTAGAACCTGTGACTCTCGACTCATTCCCAATGACCTGTCAACTCTTAACCTGCCAGGCATTAAATAAATTCCTGCTGGTTACCTAACAGAGCTACCATGAGCAGTAAGTTCTGGTCATGGTGTCACCTCATGTCATCAGAGCATCTTGCCACACGGAAAGAATGCTCTCTGCTCAAACCCCGTCCATTAGAAATAATGCAGAGGCACGCTCTTAAACAAAGGACAACTTCCTGGATGCAAAGTCCCAAGTTTACAGAAAGGGCGGGAACAACCTCTGTAGCCCCACTTTTCCTTACAGAAAGCCGAACAGTCTCTCGTCCTCTCCCTCGATTTTGATGAAAAGGTCTCTAGTTTCCTCTTACAAGCCATGAGAGGTGGTAATTCTATTCTTATTTTAATATCTACTGCGGCTGCATTTGGAGGGAATAAAAAAGGCCTGTGGAGGTTGCCACACATTCACTTCTCTGCCCGTCAAGATGGTATTTATGTTCAGTTCTAAATACACAGAAATTCCATCTGAGAAATGAGAAGCTGTCAGAGGTGAGACACAGACCCGCTGTCCTCCATATGCTCTGAAGAGGTGGAGGCCCGCACCAGAACGAGCCGGGAACCCCCCTCATCCCACCTCCTTTAGCCTCATTTCTGAGAAACTCTCTTTTCTGGAGCCCTCTCCCCACATTCATACCAGGGACAGATTCCCAGAGGAGAGATGAAAGAAAGAGAGGGAATAAGATTCACAAAAGACTCTAATTTGGAGCATTCATAATTACAGCAGCTGAAAAGCTTACGAAAGCAAAGAAGGAGCCTGTTCACGAAACACCATGAGGGCGCTTGCCAGAAAACTGCCCAGCCGCAACGAGATCACCGTCCACAATGAGCAAAATCAGAGCCGAGATCAAATTGCGACCCAGCAGACACACTTGCAGGGTTTCCACCTTCATCGCTGCAATTAGAGATTTTTTTAAAGAGCTGTAAGCCTCCAGGAGTTTGACAAAGGAAGAAAAACAAAAGGCAGCAAGAGGCTCCATCTGGATAAGCAGTTCCTCGTCGGTATTCAGAACTCCACACCGGCACCAGTACAGCTCGGATGAAGCGCAAGGTGGGGTCCTCGCCACCTTCACACATCATCAAACCGATTACCATGCTGCCTGGGTGCCTGCAGTCGACACCCCAGACCGGCACCGCCTCCGCACGACCACCCCCACGACCGGGAGAAACCCCACCGTGGAAAAGAACCCTTCTTTTGTGAGGACCAGCCGGAGCCTGAGCTGTCATTACACAGCAAAAACCTAGCGAGAACAAAAACCCAGCGGCAGGCTGATGGAGATAAACCCAGGACATACCTGAATTCTTCAAATGCAAACATGACCTAGTCGGAGACAATTTCCTCAGACTGTCTGGGGACCTTTCTGGTTCGGAGGACCACCATTTAGTCAGTCAGATGGTGCAAAGGTGCAGGAAAAAGAGGCGGGGTTTGCACACCCCCCAATATTCTGAAGTGAAAGGCTTTCTGCAGACAGGGGCCTGCAGCCTCCAGCTCCGCCAGCTGCTGACGAGCGGCAGCTAACAGGGGAGGCAGCTAAGGACCATGTGATCATTCCAGCAAGTCTGATTAATGCAGTGAGCACCGAGGCTCCAGGATGGGAGCTGGATTAGCCGCGAGAAACAAGTGGAACCCCGGGCACGCCTGGGATCCTGTGGGAATCACAGAACACGCACGCCCCCACCAAACTGTATGGGGCCAGGGCGGGGGCCGGAGCCTGAGCTTAACGGAATGAGAGTGAGCCCTGCTCCCCTGAGCCCAGCCCGCTCACCCGCCCGCGGCCACTGTTGTGCTCAGGTTCAGATGTGAGGACCACCGTGGCTGGTGAACGTAGTGGAGACGGATCCCAGGCTACGTTTTACTGAAAACTCTTCAGGACTCTGTATTTCACCCTTCCACCATGAAAACGTTCTTTTAGCACAAACACAGAGGCCACTCTGGAATCCCAGGAGTCATGGTTTCCGGCCAGCGCTCTGCCACGAGCATCACCCTGTAGGTCAGCCGCGAAGCGTGACCTCATTTTTCTCAGTCCTTGTTTACTGAGTATTTATCTCAGTATTTGTTTCCATACATAATATGGACCAAGCTTCAATTCCTTGAAGTACAAAAGCTGCTGTAACAGTTTCAGAACAGAAGTTAAGAAAAAGGAAACAAGATGTCAGCCAAAGAAAGAGGAATGTTTACTGGAGGGCAGGGCCCGAGCTGCTGAGATCTGGCACGTGAGCGGAGGAGGCTGTGTTCTGAAACTCGCCATCATTTGCAGATCTTTATAAAACAAGGAAGACAGATCTCAAAGGAAAACTCGAGTCACTCCTGATGGTCTCTCTCCCTCACAGCACAGACAGAATCAGGCGCCGGCTCTGACCCTGCCCAGGAAGATTCCCCGGGGTCGGCCTCCCCGCTCGCGGCCCCGCTGCTTCAGCCCTCCCCCTCAGCTCCCCGCTCCCCCCTCACGTTAGTGACTGGTCTTCCTCGGTCCGTCCCTTCTCTAACCATCTGCCAGAGCCACTTTTCTTAGTCTGACTTTGCTGCTGTTCTTGTTCGGTCACTCAGTTGTGTCTGACTCTTTGTAACCCCTCAGACTGCAGCACGCCAGGCTTCCCTGTCCACCACCATCTCCTGGAGTTTGCCCAAATTCACGTCCACCGAGTCGGTGATGCTGTCTGACCATCTCATCCTCTGCTGCCCCCTTCTCCTTTTGTCTTCAGTCTTTCCCAGCATCAGGGTCTTTTCTAACAAGTCGGCTCTTCACATAAAGCCAAAGTATTGGAGCTTCAGCTTCAGCATCAGTCCTTTCAATGAATATTCAGGATTGATTTCCTTTAGGATTGACTGGTTTGATCTCCTTGCAATTCACAGGATTCTCAAGAGTTTTCTCCAGCACCACAGCTCAAAAACATCAATTCTTTGGTGTTCAGTCTTCTTTATGGTTCAACTCTCACACCTGTGCATGACTACTAGGAAAACAACAGCTTTGACTATATGGACCTTTGTTGACCAAGTGATGTCTCTGCTTTTTAATATGCTCTATAGGTTTGTCATAGCTTTCCTTCCAAGGAGCAAGTGTCTTTTAATTTCATGGCTGCAGTCACCATCTGCAGTGATTTTGGAGCCCCCCAAAATAAAGTCTTTCACTGTTTCCACTGTTGCCCCATCTATTTGCCATGAAGTGATGGGACCGGATGCCATGATCTTAGTTTTCTGAATGTTGAGTTTTAAGCCAGCTTTCTCACTCTCTTCTTCACTTTCATCATGGTGAAAAATTGCCAAAACCTAGCACCAAGTATATGTGAGACAATTTTATGTGAATCCTCAATTTACTGACAAGATGGTTAAGTAACTTGCCCATGATCATATGGCTACCAAGTGCAGAGCAATGACCGTGGCCAAGGTAGGTTTAATGCCAACGTTTTTAACCCTTGTGCCCGCTTCAGGTCCCGACACCAAAGAGCCAAGTGCCTCAGGCCACCTCCAGAAGAGGATGTGTCCTGCTAACTGGCAGGCAGCCTGTGGTCCTGAGACCAGACTGGGATGTGGCACCCTTCCGGCCAGTCCTGGTAAACCCCAGATTATACAGCCAGACGGGAGACCACTGAGGGCTGACAGAGGGGTCTGGCTGCCCAGGAGGAAGGCTGAGAACCCGAGGTGACAGGCCTTGGGACCAAACTGGGAAGGAGTCTGCCTCAAAGACTGGGCACCTCCCCCGACCACTTGACAACCGGCGACCCCAGGGGTCAGGAACAGGGACCGCCGAACGCTCCACTGCTCTTCAGAGGGCGCTTCTGAGAGCACACGGTGCGTAAGAACGAGGTATCCTAGGCCACTCGAGGCTCAGATGAAGCATGCCCCTGCTCTGGACTTTCACTCCCTCTGCAGCCTTCGTTTTTCTGTATCATGTAACTGGGACACGGAACTGATATGAACACAGAACGGATAAAAACAAAAGAGCCCCAGACTCCCTGCTACCTGGCTTGGCCCTCCCTCCACCAGGAACAGCCCCGACTCCTCCTGGAAATACCGGGCCTAAGAGACCCGGCAGTCCCATCCGTGCTAGACTTTGGGGGGCGGGGGGCTCCCCAAACTACACGCTGTCAAGCTCATCCTCGACACTCTGAACTCCCTTCCTCTTTCCAGGTTCACCCTAAGGACAAAGCCTCTTGACCGGGCCCGGCTATCCCAGCAGAGCGCTGACCTGCTGCACTTACTGGCTGTGCTAGCCGCCTGAGGCGTCCCCAGAGAAACTGACGCGGGGACGACGGGCTAAAAACACGGTCATTAAGAGGAGGTGTCCCCAGGTCCCCGACAGTCTTGGAAAGCTACACGAGCAGGATGTCTGAAACCCGGGTCTGCGGCATGCCATGCACATGCTCAGAGTGCCTGCAGCCTGTCTCTCCATGTGAAACGGCCCATTTCCCAAGAAAGGGAACTCACGATCTCCTCGCTGGCACTGAATCCGCATCCCAGCTCCTGTACAGACAAGCTGGGTTTCAGGCCCGGAGGCCCGGTGAGCCTGGGACCTCACACCAATGTTTCCTCTCCTGCTTGTCTTAGGATGTGAGGTTTTCAGGTTTACAGAACTGTGACGAACGTGCAGCAACATAAACAGGGCATCCGAACAGAGGCTAGCGCCCCCCGCCGTGTGAGCGGGAACGCTCTGACACTCTCGGGCCTGCTCACCTGCTGCTGAGCTCCGCACACACCAAGCAGGAGGGGACGTACGGGAAGTCAGCCACAGGCAAGACTGAAAACCCAACTCCGGTCTCCCGGCCCGGCCGCGCGTGCTCCTCTGAGCAGGCAGCTGAGCCCAACAAGGTCTGTGGCCTTTCTGGTCTCCCCCCCGGCTCCCTAAGACTCTCCCCCCACTCACCTCCCTGCCCTCTGACCCCTTCCTGCAGTCACCCCAGCACCTCCCGGGTGAACCCCATAACCCTTCCTCACTGTCTGCAGGATGGAGTCAGCACCCAGCCCCACCTTCCTCCCCGACCCACCTCCCACCCTGTCAACCCGGGACCCTGATGCAGGGGGTCTCCCCACCTCCGCCCCACAGAGGTTATGGACAGTGGGGTTCCGAGCCCAGTTCTCTGACTACCTGCCTGGGGAGCCTTGGGAAAACAAGGCTCTTCCCCGTCTGAGCCTCAGTCCTCTGACCTGAGAAC
Source organism: Muntiacus reevesi (assembly GCF_963930625.1). Lineage (NCBI taxonomy): Eukaryota > Metazoa > Chordata > Mammalia > Artiodactyla > Cervidae > Muntiacus > Muntiacus reevesi. The sequence goes on along the minus strand of NC_089263.1, from coordinate 61,096,523 downwards.
GGGGATGACAGCGGGTGTAGGGACGCTGCAGAAAGGAGGTGATGGCACACCTCAACTCCCTCCATGCCGGTGACATGATTGCGCATTCCCCTCCTGACCATAGCCAGCCTACAGGAAGCTCAAAACTGCAATTCCTATGACAACCAAGAGCTATTTTCTAAAAATCTCACAGGGCATCTGGTGCTGACGAGTAACCTCTGTCCTTCCTGTGTCCTAGGTCTCTGACCAGGCGAGAGTCCCTGGGGATGGGGGGAAGGTGGCTGGCAAGAGCAGAGACAGAAGGAGCCTGGCGCCTCACCAGCTCCATCAGGAATGTGTGGACGATGCAGGTGAAATGACATGTTTGCTGTGCGAACACAACTTCAAGAGAAACTTGTCACAATCTGGAGCCACCAGCTCGGAACCTTATTCTGAGCTGGTGGGGAGCCCACGGGTGGTGACCCTGTTTTCAGTCCTTTCTAAGCCTTCACAAGGCAGAACACATTCCCAGCCATAGAGCAGGTCTTTGGTCAGAAATGTTCTGAATGCACTTTTGTTCCAGTTGAATTAACCTTTCAAAAAAATTAAAAACAAACAGAACCCCCACTTTCTTGAACCAATAGGAAACGTGTGAGTCCCACACTCTGAACTAATTCCTCCTCCCCAAATCATGTCAGTCACCTGAATTCCTACACTGACACCTAACTTTAAAACAAAAGCTTTAAATAGATAAAACCATCCCTTACCTCCATTTCACGAATTCTATTTTTTAAAAAGTACTCTACCATTAAGCAAACAGAATCACAATCCATTTTCATCTACCACTGCTCACAAGCAGTGCACCTGTAATCACTTCTGCATTCCCGTCTTCATCAACCTCTCACCCAATCAGCACTCTCTAAGCACCAGTACCAGGTTACTGAAAACTATCCTTGCATTCCCTCAACAACTTTCTCAGGGAAAAGCTAAAGCCCCTAGTCACACATTCTAATGAAGAAAGTCAGACAATAAACGAATAAGATAAAGATGGTAAAACAGGGTTAAGTACCAGTGTGACGGAGGGGCTGCTGAACTTAGAAGAGGTGACAGGAAAGGCCCGTCTCAGTGAGGGGGCGCTGAGCTGAGATCCAATGACTAGTGGGGACAGCCGTGAAAATACTGGGGACGATCAGCATCAGCAGACAACACAGCCGGTACAGAGGCCCGAGGCGGGAGGAGACTGGCTTGGTTTCCGCCCCCTTCCCCAGCGTAGCTGGACCAGGAAGGGAGTAGAGGGAGATGGAGACAGAGGGGAAGCACGGCTTTAGGACAGGGAAGCTGCTCAACAGTCTTAGACAATGGCCTAACAGGAGCTGATTGTCGTTTTTTGGGGGAAATGGGAGAGGCTTCCCAGGTAGCTCAATGGTAAAGCATCAGCCTGCTCATGTAGGAGATGCAGATTCGATCCCTGGGTCGGGAAGATCCCCCGGAGAAGGAAATGGCAACCCACTCCAGTATTCTTGCCTGGAGAATGCCATGGACAGAGGAGCCTGGTGGGCTACAGTCGACACTCTCACAGAGTCGACATGACTGAGCACAGAAGCATGAGCAAGTGGGAGAAGTGGCAGGCCCTGTGCAGGTAAGAGGTGATGGAGTGTGGACTTGGGACGGGGGTGGGGACGGGCAGCGGGCTAGAGAGTAGTGAATGGGTTTGGAGCATGTTTTAGAGTCTTTTTAGAGTTTGAGTAGGCTCTGGGAGTTGGTGATAGGGAAGCCTGGCGTGCTGCAGTTTATGGGGTCGCAAAGAGTCAGACACGACTGAACTGAACTTAAGAGTCTTTAAAAAATTTTTTTTAATTTATTTAACTTTTGGCTGTGCTTGGTCTTTGCTGCTTTGCTCAGGCTTTCTCCAAGCAAAGTGGCGATGGGACTACTCTTCGTGTGGTATACAGGCCTCTCACTGCGGTGGCTTCTCTTACCGCACAGCACAGCCTCTGGGTGCATGGGCTTCAGCAGTGGCAGCACTCGGGCTCCAGAGGGTGGGCTCAGCAGCGGTGGCACAAGGGCTTGGCTGCATCTGGGATCTTCCTGGACCAGGGATCGAACTCACAGCCCTGCGTTGGCAGGAGGATTCTTACCTGCTGTGCCACCAGGGAAGTCCGTAGTGTCTTTTTCACAACTCAGTTGTTTCATGAATTACTAATGAAGCAAAGACTGAAAATATTTCAACAGAAATACTAAGACACCACCAGGACCATGAACGGAAGGAAGAGTGGAGGCCTGGCCTAGTCTTTACTGCAGGGCCTGGCACAGAAAGTCAGTCAATAAGTATCTGTTGAATTAACAAATCAGCAGCTGGCAGATTTAGAGATTTCATAAAAAAAGATGGAATTGGGTCAAGTCAGCAGTCCTCTTTCCGGTGCAAGCGTCAAATCAAAGGGCAGATTATTCTTTTGAATGAACAAGTGCAGCTGCACCAATGTCACCCAGATAGGCAGAAATTTGCCAAGAAGAATCTTACCAGGAATAGAGGAGATCAAGATATAAATGCGTATAAAATCAATGTCCCCATTCAATCAAGAAGTGTCTCCTGGGTACCCGTTGTGTGTCCAGCACTGATCCACCCGAGTCGGGGGCTGGGGGGCAGGGCGGTGAGGGAAGATTCAGGCACATCTCAGGTCTCTCCAACAGTCAGGAACAGACCACACAGACTCCAAAACTACAGCCTGAGAGTCGCAGCAGTGACGGCGTGACCGCAGTCTGGAGCCAGGCTGCAGGTCTTTTCCCTACCTCAGTTCACTGTTCTTACCAGAATCCTCTCGAATCTGGGTTCCATCTTGTAGCTGCTGACGAGCGTGGAGTGGGAAGGGCTGGGCTGTGGTCCCAGCTCCACTCCTCAGCAGCCAAGCACCCGTGACTTCACTGGAGTCTCAAGGTGCTCACCTGTAAAGTGGGAACAGCCGTTGCTGCCCCGCTCCCTCACAAGGAAACAGAGAGGATCAGATACAACAGTGTGCCAGTGTTCTGTAACGTGCTATGTAAGTCAGTAACCATACTGGTCTTCACAACAAAAGAAATGACCCCTCTCTACTCTGGGCCATCTGAGATCTTCATAAAGCAGGAGTTTCCATAAATGCAAAGTACTACCTGGGTGACCAAGAGGATTCAGACTGTGGGAGTCCAGGGCTGAGAGGACCTAGACCCCCACTCCTGGGTGAGCCACCTGAGACGATCATCTCCTCCACATGCACTCTCTTCTGTCAAAGTATAGTCTTCAAAAAGCTAAATAGTTAACTCTCAGGCCAATATACAGTATGCATGGATCAAGTCAGTCCTTCATGAGGGAAAAAGCAGGATAGCAAAGATGGTTCAAATACAACAAAAGAAACACATATGAACTTGGTGGGAAAAAAAGAATGCTGTAATAATCTTGCCAAGTTGATACAAAACTGGCTAATGTCTTACAGAGCAATTAAACTATAACCTTTGAGGTTATCTTTCCTACTGAACAGAAATCATTAAGCTCTACTGGACAATAAAAATCACTTTTCACTTATCGATTTTTTTACAAGTTAAAGTCTAACTTTACAAAAGTCAGATACTCATTAGATCAGCATACTAGATAATGCTCTTGAGTGACCTTGGAAAGGCACAAAATAATCATTTTGCCTTTTCTCCAAGTTTTAGGTAATTTTCCTAAAGTATCTCTACAATATTTAAACCTAGCTTATTATCCATTCCAACAGACTGGTTGTAATGGATAAGAAGCTGTTCTTTCCTACCTGGTCCATTTTTGCTTCTGCCTCATTTACATCCTCTTAATTTATAAAAAAAAATAAAATAATAATAATCCTTCAAATAATTGAAGTCAGTTCTAAATTATTGCTTAGTCTTCCTAGGTCAAATTATCTTGAAATTTGGGGGGCCTTGTTTTCTAGCTTTTCCAGTTTTCAGTGCTTCTCTGAATTCTCTCCACTACCGCATTGTGAGTCGTCTTTAAAGACAAAAAGGGAAATGTGATTCATCAGAGCTGATTCAGAGCCCCCTCCCCCAGGCTCTGGCTATTCTCAGGCAGTTACCATAATTAACTCTAATTTCCTAACTTCACATACCCACCCCATCACTCCTTTCTTTCCAATGTAACAGTGCTTGGAAGTCACAAACCAAGCCCACTCCAAAGAGGCACATATAAACCCAACCCACACAAACTGGCACAATAATATGAAGTCAAAGAAAAAAATCGAATGAATCAGGGAATGTCTTGTTCATATCTGTATTTTCCACAGAGGCTAGGGAATTAGCATGAATAAACAAACAGATTAATTAATTAACTGTTCTAAAGAACTGAAAGAATGAATGGATTCCAAAGGCTTTGGCGTGTTAAGTGTCTCTTAAGAGCCTAAGTGAGGAAGGGAATTTCCGGGGACTGGTCTAGTGGGAGCCTTCAGAAGCGGAGATGGTCTTAGCGCCTCCGGCTGGCGTACAAACAGTGTCCGTCTCCCACTCCTAGAGGCTGGGAGTCCGAGGGCAGAGGGCCAGCGTGGTCAGGCGAGGTCCCTCTTCCAGATCACGCACATTCACTGTGCTCGGCCCTCACAGAGTGGACAGAAGCAGGGGGCTCTGTGCAGGTCCCTCACAAGGGCACGGACCCCGCTTCTGAGGGCTCCACCCTTAGGCCCCACCTCCCTGACACCATCACATAACGTGAATCTTGGAAAGAAAGAAAGTGAAAGTGTTAGTCATTCAGCCGTGTCTGACTCTTTGTGACCCTGTGGACGGTAGGGCACCCGGCTCCTCTGTCCATGGGATTCTCCAGGCAAGGACACTGGAGTGGGGTGCCATTTCCTTCTCCAGGGGATCTTCCCAAGCCAGGGGTCGAATGCGGCTCTCCCACACTGCAGGAAGACTCTCTGCCCACTGAGCCACCAGGGCAGCCCTGGTGAACCTTGAGGGGGAACAGATATTCACGTCACAGCAGAGACCCAGTGAGTGCACACCGGGGCTTCCAGCAGCTTCTGGCAAGGCAGGGATGAAGACATTTTACCTGGGAGCAGGGAAGTGACAGACAGGGGTGAGCGCGTGTATGTAAAAACCACCACACAGGTCTGAAGGGACCCATGCCGGCAGTTGTCTCTATGTTGTGAACACCTCGGGTCTGCAGTCTGGGCTCCAACCCTGGCCACTCGAATCCTTCCTAATCTACAAGGACGAGAAAGGAAAACATTCATTTAACAAACATTGATGGCAGCGATGATGACAATGAAATTGCATGAATATATGCCTAAGAGACGTGTCATTTCAGAAGTCCTGCTTCAGATAAATGCATTTTTACCCCCTCTAAAAGCTAGTCTTTCTCATGTATTATTTCTGATAAGCTTTCTCTATTTCTGATTTCCCACTAACATGTACAGGGTGGTATTTTTCCTCATCCAAAATAGCACTGCTTCTTAGTTTCCAAAAGAGTTTCATCGGCATGAATCTTGCAGTGGTGTTTATATTCCTTCTTACAAAGAGCTCCGACACTCAGCATAAAACCCTGGTGTTTAAATTAATAGGTATGAGGACAAACTGATTAAGGGCCTTCCCATGGATTACTAATGCTGAGCTGGGATTTGTTAGGTAGCTGACTAACTTCGGAACTGCAGTTCTTTTTTAAAAGATGTATTCTTGCTAACATAAAAAAATGAGCACTTGACCATTTTCTAAGCCTCACTCTCAAACCATTCATCTCTCTTAAGATACTACCTTCCGTGGACCCCACAGTAAATACTGAATAAAAGAAAGAAAAGAGGGCAAAAAGAACCCAGGCATTAAATGAACCAAATCTCAAGAGCCACTGTCTGCCAGGAGTAGGACACAGATTTTGAAGGATTTCATAGTTTTCACTGATAAGAAAAATGGTCTAAGAAAAATGTAAGCCTGATCTTCTCACTTTGACCAAAGAGAAAAACACAGCACCCCATCTAGGGTCGGGCTTCCCCGGTGGCTCAGATGGTAAAGAATCGCCTACCAAGGCAAGAGGCCCAGGTTCGACCCCTGGGTCGGGAAGGTCCCCTGGAGAAGGGAATGGCCACCCGCTCCAGTGTTCTTGCCTGGAGAATCCCAGGGACAGAGGAGCCTGGCGGGCCACAGTTCCACGGGGCGCACAGAGCCGGACGCGGCTGAGAAACCAGCCCCGCCCCTTTGCTGTCTGGGGTCACTGGCGACTTCAGAGCTGGGACTGGACCTGAAGTCTGACCACCCTTCAGTGCTTTCCTTCACATCAGTGGCTCTCAAAAGCGGGGGTCCTGGGCCAGCAGTGTCAGCATCACCCGGGAGCTTGTCAAGGAGGAAACCCTCAGCCCTCTCCCCAGACTAAATGAGTCGGAGACTTTGGCAGGATGGAACCCAGCAAGCTGTATTTTTAACAAAGCTATCCAGGGGAGTCTGATTCGTGGTCAGGTTGCAGAACCACTGACTGCTCCAACACCAGTGATTCTCACCTGGAGGGTGGGGAGGGGGCATTCATTCTGTCCTTCCCCTCTAAAGAACAAGTTAGGACCCAAAGGGCATGAAGATGTTGATTCCTTTATTACTTAAAATAGCAAAAAACTAGAAATAAACTAGGCATACTCAACAAGGGACTGGTCAAATAAAAGTACAGTATACACAAAGAGAGAGATCTACATTAACCGCCAAGACATTACTACTGTTGAGTAAAAATATTAGAGGATTATTACAAATTGTGAATTAGTGTATGATAAACACCTCCTCAAGCCACACAATAAAGCAAGTTATAGACAGGCATGCAGTGTACTGTCTTATGCGCCACCACGCACAGGCACACCACGGAGACCCTGGGTGTTCAGCTCCAGATCACCGCAGTAGAGAGAATATCCGAATAAAGTGAATCACCCAAATTCTGTGGTTTCTCAGTGCACATAAAAGTCACATTTACACTACAGTTTGTGAAGTGTACAATAGCACCGTCTGAAAAAAATGTACATATTTTAGCTTAGAAATACTTCATGACTTAAAAAACGCTAGCCATCATCAGAGACTTCAGTGAATTGTAGCAGAACAAAGATCACTGACCATGTAACAAATACAGTAATGATAAGTAAAGTGTGAGATACTGCGAGAATTACCGAAATGTGGCAGAGACATGAAGGGAGCAAAGGCTGCTGGGAAAATGATGCCAAGAGATCTGCTTGGCCCAGGGTTGCCACAAACCTTCCATTTGTAAAAAAAAAAAAGAAAAAAAAATGCAGTATCTGCAAATTGCGGTAGAACAAGTTCAGCTTGTCCATCACATACAACAACCCAGCATAGGACTTACAGCTCAGTCTTCAGATGCAGAGCTCCCCACCATGGGGCAGGTTACTGCACTACTGTCAACGTCAGCTTCTTTCTGAGTAGAGTGGGGTGACACTGTCATCTCACGGGGTTTAGGTGAGAATCAAACAACACGTTGCATGTGAAGCCACTAGGAAACAGCTCTTAGGCAGAGCTGCTACATTATTATTGCGCTTTTTTCTGCATATATGGGCCTAAAGAAATGTTTGGAAGTGTGTTGGCCAAAATGCTAAAACTGTTTATCACCAGGGGATTGACATGCCCTGTAATCTGCACTTCATTTTTTCGTGTAACTTCCTATATTGCTGAATTTTTACAATGAATAGGTATGGTTTTTATAAAAACAACAACACTAATTTATATATATTCTCCTCGGTTGAGTCACTTCATCGTGTCAGGCTCCTTGTGACCCCATGAACTGCAGCACACCAGGCCTCCCTGTCCATCACCAACCCCCAGAGCTTGCTCAAACTCATGTCCATTGAGTCGGTGATGCCATTCAGCCATCTCATCCTCTGTTGTCCCCTTCGCCTCCTGCCTTCAGTATTTCCCAGCATCAGGGTCTTTTCTAATGAATCAGTTCTTTGCATCCAGTGGCCAAAGTGTTGGAGCTTCAGCTTCAGCATTAGTCCTTCTAATGAATATTCAGGACTGACTTCCTTTAGGACTGACTGGTTGGATCTCCTTGCAGTCGAAGGGACTCTAAAGAGTCTTCTCCAACACCACAGTTCAAAAGCATCAACTCTTTGGTGCTCAGCTTTCTTTATGATCCAACTCTCACATTCATACATGACTACTGGAAAAATCATAGCCTCATACAGATAATGCTCTCGATTCTAACAGATTTCATGAGACAGGCAATATCTCAAATTAGAGCAAGTTGTGGAGCCTGAGACTCTAGGCCTGAAACACTACCAGGCACAGAATAAACACCTGTCGAATGAATGAAGGAACAGACGAATTGAGAGTGCAGCAGTGCTGAGTTCTGGAGCCACACAACAGCTGAATTTAAATACCAGTTCTGGGGACTTCCCTGGTGGTTCAGTGGCTAAGACTCCACATTCCCAATACAGGGGGCCTCGGTTCGATCCCTAGTCAGGGAACTAGATCCCACATGCTGCAACTAGGAGTTCACAAGCTGCAAAGACGACTCAGCACAGCTAAATAAAGGGCTTCCCTTGTGGCTCAGAGGGTGAAGAATCCACCTGCAATGCAGGAGAACTGGGTTTGATCCCTGAGTTGGGAAGATCCTCTGGAGAAAGGAAAGGCTACCCACTCCAGTATTCTGGCCTGGAGAATTCCACGGACTGTATAGACCATGGGGTCACAAGGAGTTGGACACGACTGAGCAACTTTCACTTTCACAGCTAAATAAATACTTGAAAAAAAAAAATCCAGATTTTCAAATACCAGTTCTGTCACTTCCTAGCTGTTAAGCTTGAACAACTTATTTTAACCCCTTTAATCCTCAGTTTCTTCATTTGTATAATGGGATTATACCAACTCAAGACTATTATGTGGATTAAATAGTGAAGGACAGGGAAGCCTGGCATGCAGCAGTTCACTGGAGTCACCAGGAGTCGGACACGACTTTAGCGACTGAACAACAAATGAGGCAGTGAACGGGAAAGCAGTTTGCATTTAGCAGAAGTTCAGTAAAAGTGAGCTCTTCTGTCTGCGAGTGCCAGGCCTGCTGATGACAGACTGTGTGACACTGGACAGGTTGTTTCTCTGTCTGTTTTTACAGCTATAAAGTGAGTATAATGTTTACTTACCCTGTGGGATGCTGTGATAATTATGTAAAAGTTTTCTGTACAGTACAAGGCACTATAAATGGGAAGACTTATTACTATGATTATTATGGGAGCTTTTTGGGTCGATTTATTTTACAGCCTCTTGGCTCCAATAAACTTAAGTAGCCTTTAAAACCTGAGAACCATTCGGATTTTATTAATTAGGACTAATTTACTGACCTTAATGAGCTTTCCTAGAATACCCTAACCCCTGTCTACCTGAAAATAAAGGCTGCCTTGACCTGACTGGAATCAGAGTCTCTGAAGAAACCCTGGTCCAGGTCAGGCCGCACAGCACGGAACCGAGGGGCCGCCGCCAGTGCGGGGTGCTTGTGGTTCTGCTCCGATGCTAACGGTTCTCCTTGCTTCCTCCCGCTGTTTAAGAGGAAGGACCACTGATCCTGGGGGCCTCCGCTGAAACCCTTACTTCACAGACACACCCAGTCTCCGGCTGGGAAGCACCTCAGTGACTGCCGGCATCCACAGCACGCTTCAGAGGCATTTCTCCAGCACTGTCTTCCGTGGCCAAGGAAGCCCCTGCCACAGCGAGCAAGGTGGGGCTGTCATCCTGACTGTTCCGAGGGGGAAGCCACAGACCCGAGGGGTGAGGAGGTTTGCCGTGGCCAGAGTGGAGCCTTATTCTGCCAGCCCCGCTTGCTAACAGAAAGGGACCTCACACAGAACTTCCATTTGGGAAAGGTGTGGACAGGGGGAGAAGAACGCACACCTTCTGTCCTACGTCATCGGGGTCAGGCTCGAGGCTGAGCCCAGGAGCGGAGTCTGCAGCTTCCTTCACTCCTCCCGTTGATCACCTCACGCTGACTTACTCTGCCCTGACTGTGGATGTCCGGCACCCTGAAGAGCTCTGTTCTGAGTCAGAAAGCTCCACAGAACCACAGAAGCCACACTGTAATGGGCCTTGGACATCATTTAGTTCGATCCTCTCCTTTCACAGATAGATCAGCGCTTGATGATGAGGTTCTGAGGAGGGAAATGATTCACCAAGACCACCAGTGAGTGTGAGCAGAACCCAGGTCTCCTGCGTCCATCCTTAGCCTGTCTCCATGACAACCTTACTTCATCCCTGCTCCCTATACCCTCCCTGTCCTACCCCTTCTTTCCTCTCCCAGAACCCAGGTCAGTGGACACTGAGAATATACCATATGCCCAACTGCGGCAGTAACCCCCCAACCTCCAGATCGTGACTGTTACACGTAAGGGATGGGCCCACGCGCTGATTAGCACGTACAGGACGCCATCACCCTGCCCTTCAGGCAGGAACAGCAACCGATACAAGAAACGGAACTGTCTTTTCCTTCTGCTTCTCAACTCCCTCAAAGGTTGAAATACTCAATGAGAAGCCAATCCGTTATACATTAGCCACACAAGAAATGCCAACAGAGTTACATTCAGGTAAACAATTATGTTTACAACCAATTTAAAAAAAATGAATGTGACAAAAAACACAGGGACTATCAAGTACTAACTGAAGGCAAGGATCACAGGTTACCCAGCGTCTGGGGCTCCAGCACTGCCGGGTCTGAGCTGTACCGGGCTGGGACTCTCAAACCTGGGGCCTGCCGGGGCCCGTGCTGCCTACCACGCGGGCAGCTCACTGGTCTCTTTGTGCCCAGGCTCCCCAGCATGAAGAGAGAATGTGGCAGCACCTAAGCTACCTTCTGCGAGAACCATGAAGATAAAGAGACGATGCTTCAGTGTTGAACAGGGAGGGCATGTGAAAAGTACTCATTAATACAAGCTACTACTGCCCTTTATTATTACCATTTTAAACATTTTACTTATTTATTTGGCTGCAGTGGGTCTTAGCTGCGGCCCACAGGATTTTCATCATAGCACGGGGCTCTCTAGCTGTGGTGCACGGACCTAGCTGCCCCGTGGCATTCGGAATCTTAGTCCCTGACTAGGGATCGAACCCGAGCCCCTGCACTGGAGCGCGGATTCTTAACCACTGGACCGCTGGGGAAGTCCCTGCTATCCTTCTCATTAATAAGTACATTAATGGTGAAGCAAAGTTCAGATCTTTCTAAGCTGCACTTTTACATTTAATCGTATTTCCACAAACTATAAAACAGGATTAGATTACTGCCCCAAGAAAGCTGACTTCAAAAGAGAGAGTAGTAGAGGAAACTTTTGGTCTTCAGAAAGTTTTCTGAACTTTGCTGATATCCTAGTACACGCTAGACGACATTTTCTCCACAGTTAAAGCACCTACTCAATCGTGGGTCTTACGAAATTTTCACCAGTTAGGCACTCTTAACAGTTATCACTTATTTTCCCAAATAAAGAGCCAACCTTGGGGGATGGGAGCAGGTAAGAGCAGGACCGCTCCCCTCCTCCCGACTCTCTACAACACCCTCCTCCCTCTGCTACCCGGCATCAGTAACTAGGGTGGCAGCCGCCACGGCAAGGGCACTGTTCCAGAGTGCTTGGTGAGTGAAGCCGAGAGGGGCAGAGGCAAGGAAGAAAAAACAGACGGTCTCCCGAGGCTCCACAACGATGAGAAATAACGACCTGCTGTTTAAGCCACCAAAAAAAGAATAAAATAAAAACGAGAAGTTTGTTTTATGTTGTAGCAAATAATGCGAGTAGACAAATGACTTGCCACAAAGGTGCTATGGCAGCTCAACGGGGAGAGGACAGTCTTTCCAACAGACAGTGAAGAAACAATGGAGAATCTGCATAAAAAATGAACAGAGACCCTTACCTTCATACAACACTTAAGAATTACCTCAGAGATCCCTAAGTGGGTCACAGACCTAGTGTAAGAGTTAAAACCATAAACTTCTAGAGGAAAATATAGGCGAAAATCTCCCAGATCTTGAGTTGGGTAGAGAAGGATCAGAGAAGAAAGTGTTGGTGGGCTGGACTTCATCCAAATAAAAGACATACGTGCTTCAAGATACCACCAAGAAAATGAAAGGGCAAGCTACAGATGGGGCAAATCACAGAGCTGATAAATGGTTTATATTCAGAATGAGTAACCAGAAGGGAGATTTCTGGCTTATACCCAGAAATCTCAAAACTCAACAATGAGAGAACAACCATAATATAAATGGAGAAGAACCTATATATCCAACAGTGAGGACTGGTTAGATAATCTAGATACCTCCAGTCAACAAAATATTAGCAGTGTTACAAGATAAACTCTTCTGAAAGAAATAATGTGGACCGACAGGAAGATAGGTGGGTAAATGGATGGAGAAGTGACAAAGCTTATATAGTGGAATGGTGGTAGAAATATATGCATTTACTAGATAATTTGATTTTTTGAAGTCTGAAAATTTTCATAATAAAATGTTGAAAAAAGCTAAGCTCTAGAATATTTCACAACACAAGTATGCCATTAAACAGGATGCACTGGTAAATAAAAAAGACCACAAAGCTGTATGCACAGAACAAATCCACAAGATATACATCTTTTTTTAACGTGTGGTCAGAAGAAAAGGATCCAGAGCAGAAAGTCGACAGTGACCCTCCTGGGTGACGTGATGAGACTGCTTTTCCTCTTATTTTTGCTGACCCATTGCCTTTAAATTTTCTACTATGATCAACTATTTTTGTGATTTAAAAACAGAGGTGCCTTAATAGCAGTGAAGCAAGAAATACTTTCAGACAAGAATTTACTTCTCAAAAACTTGGTGACAGCAAATGCTCCCCTCCAAAAAAAAAGCCTGAAGAATCTCAAGCTCATTCAACGTACTTTCTGTGAAGAATTCTCTCAGGCTGCTCCTGCCTCCTCACTGGACTTGGACCACGCTCCGAAACGCACGGCAATCAGGGCTGCACAACCTGAAGCACGCCTATCAGACAGGGGGCTGGTCAAGCCCTGAACTCTGCACTGGTCTCACCACAGCCACCTCATCGCTGCAGTCGACGTGTGAGAACCACTGACACACCAGAGTCTGTCCTACACGGCTCGAGATCGAGGTGTTTCACCCGGGGCCAAGTCGAGGAAAGGACCGCCACAGCCTAGTAACCTGGGGGCTGTGATGGGCGAGGCAGGACGTGGGTCAGGTAGTAGACGTCTCTCAGAGAAGCAAATACACACTGGATGTAAGAAGGGAGACACGCCGAGGGCGGGCCAGTGACCTAATAACCCAGGGAACACCTAGCCACCAACACTGTCAGAGCAGACGCCGGGTGAATTCCTGTCAGATAATGGCTATGAGCGCATTCATTCACTCAGGAAACATTTACTGAGTGAGGATTCATTCATTTAGTGAGTGCTTATGATGCAGTCATGGAAATTCCATAATCTGTGCTGTCCCACACGGTGCCACATGGGCCGGCAGACCACCTGAAACTGGCATTACAATCAGAAGGACTGTCACATACAAAGAACATGAGACGGTAGGTTCCTTAGAAACACGGAGAACAGAGGAAACCAATCTGAAAGGCAGAGAGAGCCTAGTTCATCCAAGACTTATACACTGTGCTAAGAAGTTATAACTTTATCCAGAAAGACACAGAAGTATTCTGACGAAACTTAGGAAGAGAATATTAACTCAGAGTTGTGTATTGACAATTTAACAAAATACCAAGGAGACAATTAAAGAGGTCAAGAAGGAAAGTGGAATGTGACTATGGCACTTTAATAATGATGAAGACCTATTTACGTCAGTATCACAGCTCTGGAAAAAAGCGAACAGACAAAAGAGGATTTAAGGAAGAAGAAATGATAATGACGCATCCACCTGGATCTGGGGGGAGGGAATGAATGATTCCATCAAGCCTCCAGGTTTCATTTTGGGCCACAGCTCACAGCTCACTGAGAATGGGGATTCTGGAAGAAAAGTCTGGGAAGGAGAGCAGTTCGTTCAGTTTTGTTTTTTTTAGCAGATTTATTTAGAAAGAGATTCTTATTCCATAGAAGTAACCCATTTAAAGCACAGAGTTCAATGACTCTTTAGTATATTCACAAGGCAGTGTGACCATCCCTGCAGTCTAATCTTACAATGTTTTTATCACCCCCCCCCAACAAAAACCTCATACCCATCAGCAGCCACTCCCCATTCTCACCCCTTAACCTCAGCACCTACTAACCTACTTCCTGTTTCTGCAAACTTGCCTCTTCTGGACATTTCATATAAATGGAGTCATATAGTATGTGGTCTTCTGTAACTGGCTTCTTTCGCTCAGCATAATATTCTCAAGGTTCACCTATGTTTTATGAGTATGGGCACCTCGTTCCTTTTTTATTGCTGAATAATATCCCACTGTACCACATTTTATTGATCCATTCATAAGGACGTAGACATTTGGGTTGTTTTCACTGTTTGGCTACTACAAATAAATCTCCTATGAACATTCATGTAAAGTATTGTATGGAGGTACATTTCATTTCTCTTGGGTATATGCCTCAACATGGAAATGCTGAGACATACGGAAACTCTATGTTTTAACATTTTGAAGAACTACCAGACTGTTTCCCAAAGCAACTGTACATTCTCCCCAGGCAGTGTTTGAGGTTTCCAATATGATATTTATCTACACAGACACTTACCCCATGTGTGAAGATTAATTACCCACATCCTCATCAACATTTGTTATTAGCTGTCCTTTTATTAAAAAGAAAATTCATTTTTGGCTGTGCTGGGTCTTCTCTGTTGCAAGCAGGCCTTCTCTAGTTACAGAGAGCAGGGGCTACCCTTGACTGAGGGACCCGAGCTTCTCATTGCAGCGGCTTCTCTTGTTGCAGAGCACAGGCTCCAGAACAAGGGCTCAGCAGCTGCGGCTTACGGGCTTGGTTGCTCTGAGGCAGGCAGAGTCTTCCCAGACCAGGGATCGAACCTGTGTCCCTGCAACGGCAGGCAGATTCTTTATCCCTGGACCACCGGGGAAGCCCTCATCTGTCCTTCTGAGTCCAGTGACAGTACAGCGGGAGCTCACTGTGGTCTGGTTTGTACCTCCTCGTATCCAATGATGCCGAGCACCTGTTCGTGTGTTCACTGGCCATGTGTATCTCTTCTCTGGAGAAGTGTCCATTTAAATCATTTGCCCCCTTTTAAGGTGGGCTGTCTTTTTATTACTGAGTTGGAAGACTTCGCTGTGTATTTTAGATGTCAATCCCTTATCAGGTACTTCCTTACATTCTGTGAGCTGTCTTCTCACTTTCTTAACAGTATGATTTGCAGCACACATTTTTAATTTAGATGAAATCCAGTTTTTTTTTTCTTTTATGACTTGTGTTTTGGTGTTACATCTGAAAAACATTGCCAGACTCAAGATTTACTCATATTTTCTCCTATAAGAAAGTTTTAGGAAGTCCCCAAGAAATGCTCCAATCCTGAACTAGACTGGTGAGGTAAGTAAGGCCTGACTTAAACGTACTTTCAGATTTGTGCTTCGGTTTTTACCTTCATTTTATGTCTTCATAAAAATGTAAACATGACAAAAAAAAAAAAGAAAGACAGTTTTAGCAGGCGTCCCTGGCGGTCCAGTGGTTAAGAATCTGCCTTGCAATGCAGGGGACGCTGGTCTGGGAGGATCCCACATGCCGAGGGGCAGCCGAGTCCACGTGCTGCAACCAACGAGCCTGCGTTCTGGAGCACCCCGGCCGCAGTGACTCAGCAATCCATGGAGGCCCCCGTGACGAGAGGCCCCAGCACCGCAACTAGAGTGGAGAGAGCCCTCCCGCAGCAGCGAAGACCCAGCACAGCCCAAAATACACGTAAGTAAATAAAGACATATTCAAAAGAAATGGTTTAGCTTCAACATTTAAGTTCATAATCTAAAAGTTAACTTTTGTATATGGAAGTAGGGGATTCAACCTCTATATGTTGATAATCAGGTCCCCCAGCATTTGCTGAAAACGCTGTTTTTCCCCATTGAATTGTCTTGGCATCTTTGTCAAAAACCAACTCCTCATAAAGACAGTAGTAGTGAGTCTAGTTTTAGACCCACTGAGTGTGAGGTTTGGCTCTAGCTTCTTGGCGATAAGCTACATGTGTGGATAGCCATGTCTTCTACCCACAGCCCAGCAATCAGCACAGTGAACGCGATAAAACTCAGAGAATGATTCTGTGCACCTGTGCGGTCCCCAGCTCCACGGCCTGCCTCCTCACCCACGGTGCGGACGCTCCAGGGCACCTCACGCTCTCCTCCCGCGGGGGGACCAGGTGCTTGTTCTTCTAGCCGGGACTCTGCCTTCAGTGTGCTGTTTACACTTACACACTGACACAAATCCAGGAGGGCATTTTCCTTCTTCCTAGGACAGGGAGTCCCTAAAAATGCTCAGTCAGAAACCTCAGCTAGCACAAGAATGTAGTGTCAATGGGTACATTTGACTTTCATCTGTTTACAGGCACAGAGGCTCCAAGTGTGGTGTTTCTGTTTTGTCTAAAGGGTTTCAATTGAGTGCCAGGCCCAACATTTTTCTGTGTTCAGGCTAACGTTAAGAGAATTTAAATTTTTAAATGCTAATGGTGTCCCTTGTGGCTCAGCTGGTAAAGAATCCACCTGCAATGCGGGAGACCTGGGTTTGGTCCCTGGGTTGGGAAGATCCCCTGGAGAAGGGAAAGGCTACCCACTCCAGTATTCTGGCCTGGAGAATTCCATGGATGGTCCATGGGGTCACAAAGAGTCGGACATGACTAAGGGACTTTCACTAATGACGTCAGTGGGTCAGAGCTCAGTGAAAGGGAAGCCCTCAAAAGGACTAATAATTAGAGAAAAATCATGAATAACTTGAAGAACCGAGGACATTAAACTAAATTAATGAAAGACGTCCTGCAGATCATTGTCTTGAAGCGATAATAAACTGGTACAAAGAACTGCAAAACAGAAGAACCAACACAGAAGATAAAAGACCCTAGTCAAGCCTATTACAAATGCAAAATATAAACAAATACATAAACACTGTGTTGGCCATACCTGTTTTCTGGCACTTTCACCTCAGATGCCCCATCCTCCCCTTCTTGGCTACATACTGACACCCAAGGCCCAACTCTCACTTGCCTGATCCCTAGTACCTTTCAAGTACTCAAAAGCTACCTTTCAAGTAAATTTTTAAGCAGATATGCTACACAAAAATTGATAAAGAGTAGTCATGCATTTATAAGAGAAGTCTATACTTAAAAAAACAAAACACAAAACTCACATTTACTCCAGTAATAAATTTAAAATTCTAAAGTATTTTTAAAGCAGTCACATTTAGGGAACTGCCCGGCTGTCCAATGGTTGGAACTTGGTCCTCTGACTGCTGGGGGTCCAGGTTTGATCCTTGGTTGGGAAACCTAAGACACCACGTGCTGTGTGGCGTGGCCAAGAAAAGGGTATTCACATTTACTGAAATGATGTTTTCATTAAGTGTTTAACATCAGTTCTACCATGTAAAATAACATCCATGTATGTTCACATGGATGCCTAAGCCAAGCTCAACAATGTACATGTCTCTCAAAGATAAAAACAAAAGAGTCCAAATACTGACCTCCAGGGGCTCTTCTGGTTCTAAGATCTAAATGCCCACAATCATTATTCTAATTTCTCTCCTGTCCTTACCTCAAAGCTACATAGTAGAGGATTAAACAGCGATGATTACAACCATGCAAACGTGCCCAAGGACAACGGGCAGCCACACACAGCCAGTTGTTCACGCGGGCCCTCCACGAAAACTACAAACCCTCTTGTCCAGGAGTCTCAGTTAGCCTCTAAGCTGAAATGACCATGGTGAACAAGAAAAGGCTAAACACAACCTAGCTCCTTAAATATACTAATCATATTTCTTATAAAATCCAAATCTGATTATTTCATTATGTCTATTTCTATTGTCTCTTTCCCCTTCGTTTTGGCTTAAGTCTTCTCACATATCTGATAATTCTTGATTGAATGCCAGTCACTGCAGATGAGAAGTGCACAGATTATTCCAGGCTCCTAGAGGATCTGCTTTTGTTCTGACACAGGCAGGTCACAGGCACAAACGACTCCAGGCCACCTTAATCTAGCAGAATACAGAGACGAGACAAAGCAGCACTCCAGCTCCTGAGAGGGCCAGTCCGTGTCCAGTTCTCTTGTGTCCCTAAGAAGAGTCCTTAGGAAACCTGGGGTGTTTACTAGGGCGTCCCCTCCTCAGCAACGGTGTGCACCAACTTTTAAAAAATCTCCTGTCCCATGAATCTGCCTAAAACTCTAATCATCTTCTGAGTTGACAATTTCAGCACTGACAATTGCTTCAAGGAAAGAAATGGTGCCAAATGTAGGGTCACCTGACAACCCTCTACCTACAGCTCGGCTCTGAAAATTCTTTCTGCCTTGTGGCTCTCCTATGCCCTCAAATGGACAATTCTTTCTCAACTTTTCATTTGTCTTGTTCTTAGTAGGACTTACGTCCAAATGACCTGACAGAACACCGCCAGAAGTAGAACTCCCAATCCAGTACAAAAGCCTTGTTCAAAATTGAACCAGACGGCAACTTTCTAACAAAATACTCATCTAATTCGAGTTTTCTCTAGCTGACTTCTACAACTTCTACAGTTCTGAAATTTGAGTTTTTTCCCAGGGAACTAACCAAATCAGGCGATGAAGCAATCTGGAGTGTGAGAAAACAGAGCTGGCATTGCTGTTGACTAACAGAAAACCATAAAGCCCTAATTAAAACAAAGCATCAATCAAAACTAATTTCATCATGCCCTGTAATCTAAAATCTAACAGGCCTCACGGCTGGAATGGGAGGCATGGAGCTTGCTTCAAAAAATGACACAGCTGGAACCTAGGAGCTGTAAACCCCTAGACCTGGAGCCCAACACACAACACACACAGGAAGGCCGTTCCCTGGGCCCTTGCTCCTCCTCCCCGTCCCTCCCTGATCCCCACCAAGAGGTGGGCGGACACTAAACACAGGCTGAAATTTCAGCATGGTCCAATTCTCTCACTACAAAGTCTAAGGCTCATTCTCAAGTTTCTGCTGTACTGAACAGGAGCAACTGGGGTTGAGGTCATAAAAATGAACTCGAGAATCAAGAGAGCAAATGCTCTTGCCTACTTTGGCCTGTAACTGAAGAGGAAATCATGGGTGAAGAAGAGTGAAAAAATAAGAAATCTGAGCTTCATGCCCCTGGCTCAGATGGTATAGAGTCTGCCTGCAATGTGGGAGACCTGGGTTCAACCTCAGGGTTGGGAAGATCCCCTGGAGGAGGGCACGGCACCCCGCTCCAGTGTTCTTGCCTAAAGAAGCGCCATGGACAGAGGAGCCTGGCGGGCTACAGTCCGTGGGGTTGCAAAGTCGGACACGACTGAGTGACTAAGCACACAATATGTGGCCGAGGCAAGGCCTCTGGGGTCTGAGAAACAGGCTGTTTCTCATGAGACATAGGGGGCTCATGCGCTAGTCGGCAAACATTTACTGAGCACTTCAATTCAGTTCA
Source organism: Muntiacus reevesi (assembly GCF_963930625.1). Classification (NCBI taxonomy): domain Eukaryota; kingdom Metazoa; phylum Chordata; class Mammalia; order Artiodactyla; family Cervidae; genus Muntiacus; species Muntiacus reevesi. Next base: position 61,077,055 of record NC_089263.1, on the reverse strand, counting down.
GTTCAGTCGCTCAGTCGTGTCTGACTCTTTGCGACCCCATGAATCACAGCACACCAGGCCTCCCTGTCCATCACCAACTCCTGGAGTTTACTCAAACTCATGTCCATCAAGTCGGTAATGCCATTCAGCCATCTCATCCTCTGTCGTCCCCTTCTCCTCATGCCCCCAATCCCTCCCAGCATCAGGGTCTTTTCAAATGAGTGAGCTCTTCACATCAGGTGGCCAAAGTATTTGAGTTTCAGCTTCAGCATCAGTCCTTCCAATGAACACCCAGGACTCATCTCCTTCAGGATGGACTGGTTGGATCTCCCTGCAGCCCAAGGGACTCTCAAGAGTCTTCTCCAACACCACAGTTCAAAAGCATCAATTTTTCAGTGCTCAGCTTTCTTCACAGTCCAACTCTCACATCCATACATGACCACTGGAAAAACCATAGCCTTGACTAGACAGACCTTTGTTGGCAAAGTAATGTCTCTGCTTTTTAATATGCTATCTAGGTTGGTTATAACTTTCCTTCCAAGGAATAAGCATTTTTTAATTTCATGGCTGCAGTCACCATCTGCAGTGATTTTGGAGCCCCCCAAAATAAAGTCTGACACTGTTTCCACTGTTTCCCCATCTATTTCCCATGAACTGATGGGACCAGATGCCATGATCGTAGTTTTCTGAATGTTGAGCTTTAAGCCAACTTTTTCACTCTCCTCTTTCACTTTCATCAAGAGGCTTTTTAGTTCCTCTTCACTTTCTGCCATAAGGGTGGTGTCACCTGCATATCTGAGGTTATTGATATTTCTCCCGGCAATCTTGATTCCAGCTTGTGCTTCCTCCAGCCCAGCATTTCTCATGATGTACTCTGCATATAAGTTAAATAAGCAGGGTGACAATATACAGCCTTGACATACTCCTTTTCCTTTTTGGAACCAGTCTGTTGATCCATGTCCAGTTCTAACTGTTGCTTCCTGACCTGCATATAGGTTTCTCAAGAGGCAGGTCAGGTGGCCTGGTATTCCCATCTCTTTAAGAATTTCCCATAGTTTATTGTGATCCACACAGTCAAAGGCTTTGGCATAGTCAATAAAGCAGAAATATATGTTTTTCTGGAACTTTCTTGCTTTTTCAATGATCCAGCACTCACTACCTTTCAAAGAAACCACACCCAGTCTTGATCTCAGGACTAGGTCAGCAGTTCTCAACTCTGGGTGCATACTTAGAGATTTTAAATAAAGTAACAACAATGAAACACTTTATTTCCGATTAATGGACTCTCTAAGGCGGGGCCCTGGCACGGGAAGGGGGGGTTGGGAAGAAGGCCTTGTCAACTGCTTCCAACGCCCAGTGAGGGTGAAAAACCCCTGGGCTCAGAGAGTTTCTAAGTTTCTGAATCTAATTTTCCATGGTTTGACAAATGAATATTTTTTACAGGTAAAACCCTCCAAAATAAACCAGCTTCATTCATACTTTGGAGAGAGGGTGGCTGAGGTTAAGGGTGCCTTGGCTGTGCTGACAGTCCTGTCCCGAGGGGTCACACTGACTGCTGAGCCTCACACTGACTCCGGCCTCACAGATGCCTCCTAGAATGCATATTCAAAAGCCACACACGTCACATTTTAAGTGAGAACTTGTCCCAAGGGGCATTCAGATGCCTGAATCATGCCATTCTGGATTTGTTCCTTTGGGTTAAAGCACTATGTGGCCATGATTTTTGTCCTGTCTGTTTAACATGCGTGCTATTAATTGATCATTTTCTCTAAAATCAACTCACTAAAGCAGTAAAAGCATATTAGCCCTCCTAAATATTAAAACACACAATAGAGCCTCTTTAATCAAATGAGATATTGGCACAGAAATAAATACAGACCAATGAAAAATAAGATTGAGGGCGGGAGGAGAAGCGGACAACAGAGGATGAGATGGTTGGATGGCATCACCGACTCAATGGACATGAGTTTGAGTAAACTCGGGGAGTTGGTGATGGACAGGGAGGCCTGGTGTGCTGCGATTCATGGGATCGCAAAGAGTCAGACACGACTGAGGAACTGAACTGAACCAAAATGGAACATAACAGAAACTCCAGAAATGGGTCAAATTAATTAAATATAACAAAGGACAGAAGCTAAAAACACTGGGAGAAAATGGAATTTTTAATAAGACATGCTGAGATAACTGAAAAACGAGATGGAAAAGGCTAAAATTGGATCTAGCTCTCAAACCCATATATTTAATTCCAAGTGGATCAAAGAGTTAAAAGTTTTAAAAGAAAAAAGAAACGATACAAGTACTAGGAAAAAAAAATACATAGGTGAATTCAACCTGGGGACATAGAAAACTTTCTAGCTAGCTATGACTGAAAATCAAGAGGCAGTAAAGTAAAAAAATATTGAAAAAAGAAATACCCATAAAGTCACGTGCATTAAGCATCTCGTCTGCATCATTTCAGCTCCTCCAGCCTTAACTATTTTTATCCCAGCCATCCCTGAGGCAACCAGTTTTGTCCAGGCTCTGACCTGTGCCCAGTGCCTGCCTGGGGTGGGGAGGGTCTGCTGCAGCCCCCGAGAGCTGCACGTGTGCCCTCTCAGGACCCACTGAGAGCACCAGCAGGGGCAATATACGCCATGTGGGGCACTCTTCTGCCAAATGCAGACGGTACCTAATGGATGTATCACCCTTCCTTCCCCCAAATATCAATCCTATGCTCTCCTCCAAGCACACACGAGCCTTCATCGTGGGTAGTTTTCTATAGAACCCAGTTAAAATACCACTAATTTGATGCAGTGATTTTTTTTCTAATACACATTAATTATTAAAATTTAAAAAGCATTCATCAGAAGGATCACAATTCCCTACTCTTTAAGCATGGGCTACGAACAGTACTGGGCTTCCCTGGGGGCTCAGTGGTAAAGAATTCAGGAGATGCAGGTTTGATCTCTGGGTCAGGAAGATCCCCTGGAATAGGAAATGGCAACCCACTCCAGTATTCTTACCTGGGAAATCCCACGGACAGAGGAGCCTGGCAGGCTGCAGTCCATGGGGCTGCAAAAGAGTCAGACACGACTTAGTGACTGAACAACAACATGAACAAGGACTGTTTTGAAAAGACGACAGTATGAAAAGCGGAGTGAAAGAGTAACTTTACAAGGACGAAACCTTGACGAACACCGCTTCGGCCAGGTGATCAAGGTCAACGTCCACAGCGATAAAGCACGCTGCAGGTATGCACCGTCTGCGACGTGGGACGGAACGTCACTTTCTCTGTGATCTTCCTGCCCCAAACTAATAACCCCAGGCCAACCATGAGGGAAACACGAGACAAACTCCAACAGAAGGGCATCCTGCAACATACCTAAGTAAGTACATCTCAAAATAGCCAAGATCATCAAAAAATAGAGACCATCTGAAAAATTACCGTAACAGAGGAGCCTAAGGAGATTTAAGAACTAAATGTAACGTGGTATTCTGGATGAGACCGTGGAACAGAAAAAGGACATTAGGTCAAACAAACAACTATGGGCTCCAGCTATTAGTACTGTTATCAACAGTGGTTCACTAAATCCAACAAACGCACCATGTAAGATGTTAACAGTGGAAACGGCACCAGTGGAGATACGTGAATGGGAACTCTCTGTACTATCTGTTCTATCTGCTTGGTTTTTCCATAAGTCTAAAGCTGCTTTAACATGTAGATTCTATTAATAAAAAGAGAAAAAAACGCTTATGAAAAGCATTCCTCCGTCCCCAGGACTGGGGCCTGGGTCTGCATTTTGGAAGGACACACGGTGATTCCTATGCCCATTAAAGTTTGAGAAACACCAGGGACACTGAAAGTTACAGTGTATAATGTCCTTACAAAGGAAAAAAAAACAAGAAAAAAGTCATCCACACATCAGTAAACAAACCCTGTCTCCTGGCAGTCATGTGGAAACAGCAGATGACAGCGCTGTCACCCCAGTAATTCACTGAGCCCATAATGAAAGTTTCCAACTGGGGTGCCGGCATCTCCCATTTGGGAGCTGCCTGGAATGCTGCACTTGGAAGGACCATGACGAGGCAGAATGAGTGTCACGATTTACTGCCCGTTCGGGGAACAAGTGGCAGCATCGATATTCATCAAGCATCTGCCAAGCACCAGGCACAGCGCGAGGCTCTCGGGACCCAACAGAGATCGAAGTAGGTGTAGCCGTCTGTGAGGCGCAGGCTGAAAAAGGGATGTATAATAATTATAAAGAGTAACAGCAGAGGAAGCATGGAATCCCACAGAGCAAACAAAAAAGGGCCCTCCATCAGTCAGGAGAGGGGTCAAGGGCTGCCTCCCTGAGGAGGTGACATTTCAGTAAGATTTGAAGGCTAGGCGCTGAGCAAGGTGAAGAGGAAAACGAAGGAGCTGAACTCAGGTCAACTCGTGAGCAGGTCCATCAGACCTCTGCTTATTTAAGGATCCTGTGAGAGAGTATGGAAACTAGATGCGAGCGGCAGAGAGAGCTCCACAGAGAGCCCAGGATGGAGCACAGCGCCCAGAGAGTGTGTGAGGTGCTGGACGCTTTACGGAGCGCGCGCCCAGGGCGAATACACGACAAGGGGAAGGACTGGAGAAGGTAAGAGGTTTCCAAAACCAGCCCCTGTAAGGGACGGCGTCCATTTCCTCTAAGACACTCGGAACACGTGCCCCATCGGCTCCCACTGTCCATTCTGCCACCACTTCCGTGAATCTCACAGTCAACTGCTCAACTGCAGTAACTGTTTCGTCTACATTTTCTTAGTACAATTATCTTCTCTACCCCAAAACAATATGCCTGTTTTGTCTTTATTTCAGTAGTTCTATTTTGTGTCTTTTATAGAGAATGTCCCTGAATCATTTTTAGAAATTGAAGTATCAATAGCAACTGTGGTTTCTAAAGCAAAAAAATTATCACCTATGGTAGATAAGTTAGGTAGCAATCTGACAAAAGGGCAGAATATCTGAAATCAGAATTGTCCCAGATCTTCCAGGGTTTACCTTCCTCACAGACATAATAAGGTGAGCTGGTGGAGGTTAACAGCTAACTTTTATTGAACATCATACACTGAGAACTTTTTATGTATTCTTTTTTGAGCCTCGCAAACCTAAGAAGGAAGCAGGATTATCCTCATTTATATTTGAGAAAAGTGGAGGGTCATAAAGGTTAAGTAATTTGCACCAAGTTCGTCAGCTGGTAAAGAGTGGCTCTGGGGCAGAATCCAGGTCTATTAGATGTTAAAACCCAGGCTGGTTAGAATACGAGAGATAAAAGGTGGCCTAAATCAATATTTAAAAAAAGTTCATTCACATTTCTACTTTACGTCCAAACCCAAGAACAGACATCTTTCACACAGCCTTAAAGACAAAGACAGACAATCCACCTTCATACACAGTTGTTTCAGGGGACTCAGGACCAGGGCTCCCCCTACTGGCGAACAGGTGCAACCACACCATTTATTTCTAATTCCTTTTCTAATCCTTAAACTTTTGGGGAGAGGAACCTCCAAGTTAAAGTTAAGACCAGGAATAAAGTTCCTTTCATTAACATTATCTTTCTCTCTTTCTTGGTTAAAATTTACATTCTGATAAAATATATCAACAGACTTTGGTGTCAGTAATACTATTTTGCTACCTTATTTTAAGGAAATAATCAGAGATGTACTCTAAGATTTATGTGCAGTCATTATCATGTTGTTTACAATGATGATATTCTAAAAAGAAGCCAACTGTCCCAAACTTGGGATACTGGTAAATAAACTATGGTATATCATCTGATACATTATTCAGATAATGAATATATTGTTCACTATTCATCTGATACAGTATTATTCAGCCATTTTACATGTTTTCAAAGAACATGAATAACAAAGGGGAAATAAATGCATACATGTCGAATGCAAAAATGCCCAATACAAAGACAGAGTATATTATCAATTTTGTGAAAATGTCACTCTCACACATGGAAAAGATAAAGGAACTATACCCTCATGTTTAATGGGTTATCGTTCCTTCAGGAGTAGGATCAATGCTGACTTTGTCTTCTTTATACTTTCTATGTTTTCAAATTCTCCACATTCAATATAATTGCATTTAAAAAATATATTTATTTATTTGGCTGTGCCGGGTCTTAGCTGCATGTGGTATATGGGATCGAGCTCCCTGATCAGAGACTGAACCCGGGCGCCCTGCACTGTGAACGCAGAGTCTCAGCCACTACACCACCAGGGAAGTCCCACTTAAACCAGAAAAAAATGAGAACTGCTGACAGAAGTCATTTCTGTAAGGTCTTCTCCATTCAGGTTGGGAAAGGGAAACAGCTGTTTGCTGAGGGGACCACTGTCCTTCCCACCTCACCCAGACGTCAGCTGGAGGGCCTCTTCTTTAAGTTGTTGTACTTGGCTACTCAAGCATTTGTGATATTCACTTAACAACCAACAGTCATCAAAATCATAGTCTACTGCAAGGTTCAAACTTGGGAGAAGACGGATTCCCTTAAAGGGAAAAAAATCTTCCTGTGAAACAATGCTGGTGTAATTTATTTTCATGTAGCTTATTCAGGTGCAACTGAAAAAACTAAGTTGAAAATTTCTTATATTTATGTGACTAGATACAAACAAAAGTACCAAACCAGCAAAATTAGAAATGACATTGCTTCAATACAAAGATGATGTTGCCTATACTAAAAATTATCACTCAGGGACTTCCCTGGCAGTCCAGTGGTTAAGACTCCAAGTTTCCACTGCAGGGGGCGTGAGTTCAATTCCTGATAGGTAAGTAAGATCTCACATGCTGCACAGTCAAAGTGTAAATACTGAAAAAAAAAACAAAAAAAAATCACCCACAAGATAAATATGGTAATAACATAGATCTAAAAATAAGCAGACAGGACAAGAGAGAAGAGCCGAAGATACGAACACAGAGGCACCACAGCTCCACAGCTGGTCTCCCGAGATGACTTCCAAAGACACCTGGAGGTGTGCTCCTGTCTACTCCGCATCGACGAGCTCAGAGATGTACTTGGACTCCAACGCGTTAGCCAGTGCAGACTCACTGTGATAGGAAGGCCATGTTTGTGCCTGGGTTGCTCACGCTGTACCCTATGATCGCACTGCATTCTGCAGAGCTCCAAACGGATACAGTGCCCTCGGCCCAGAGGAGACAGTTCCCTGGTATACAACCAGACCTGTGAGATGGGAGCCTGACCAGCACACACACACAGCGGGCCCTGGTGATGGGAGGCTGACCATGCCTTACACACACACACACACGGCTGGCGCTGGGAGGCTGATCATGCCACACACACACACACACACACACACACACACACACACGGCTGGCGCTGGCAGAGACACACACAGATACACACACGTCTGAGCACTGAAGGTAATGCTCCTTAAAACGTTACCACGCATGCTGGAGTGGATTTGGGGATCCACATGTTTGTACTGCCGTTCAACATTCCTGGTATCTCTGCCACATATCTACTGACATAATCAAGTATCTGATCAGCAGTTCTGAAGAACAAATGTAGTTTTAATCTTTACTTCATATTCCAGACAATTTGAAGAATGCACTTTCTCGAAATTTTATATATAAAACGGAGAACAACTTAATACTTACCAAACTTCTAGACAAATGCTATCTTAAATATAAGAAAGATAGAAAAATTCCAAACAAAATGACTTAATAACATAAAAAAATCTTAAACTTCTATATATCAAATCTTTAAAAGATAAAAGGCAGGTAGGGAAAATGTTCACAGAAGAGAATCTTCCCAAGAGATAAACGATTAAAGTATATAAACAGAAATATTTTATATACTGTATATGTGGGTGTCTTTTGTTTTTAGGTAGAAAAAGGATTCGGAAAGGGGTCTATAAGTGTCTGTAAATCTTTTAGGGATGGGGACTACTTGGGGGAGGAGGTTTGGTTCCTTCTTTCCATCTAAACCAGTACCAGACAACGGTAAGGCCTCCAAAGATGATTTCTGAATAGATATGAGAATACATAAGGTCTGTTAGAAAAAAAGAAATAAGACTTCGGGCAACAGTCTAGAAAATTAAGAAAAACTCAATGTACTACGTCACTTCAATCGTGTCTGACTCTTTGCAACCCTACAGACCATAGCCTGCCAGGCTCCTCTGTCCATGGAATTCTCCAGGTAAGAATACTAGAGTGGGTTGCCATGCCCTCCTCCAGGGGATCTTCCCAACCCAAGGATCAAACCCACGTCTCTTACGTCTCCTGCACTGGCAGGTGGGTTTCTACCACCAGTGCCACCTGGGAAGCCCAAGAAAATCTCAGACACAGCCCTAATTATCCAAGTCAACTGATTCAACACAACTTTTTACTACAATATATGGACATGTGCCTCAGATGTTCAGTTTATTTGTTAGACTGCATCTCCAGCCCTACGCCTTTCTAAGATACTCCTGGATAGGGTCAGTTCAGAGGTTTCATTTCTGACACTTTTCAATCTGTGCACTCCCATGAGATTATCTAGCAAGAAAAATATGACATTTTCATTTAAAAAATTTCCTCATTAAACAAAAGGATTTTCACAGATGAGCCATACTGCTTATAAATATTTAAATTAAATGAGTTGACAACAAACATAATGAAAAGACCCCCCTCGACTCATTTAGGTCCATTTGCAAAAGCCTAGTATTTGAGGTACATGTAAATATACATGTATAGATGTTTACCTACAAACAGTCTGCAACACAGAACCATGTCAAACTGTTAGCAGCATTTTAAAAGAAAAAAAAAAATCCATAAAGAAAAAGGGTAACTGGATGACTCATTTTGGAAAAAGTATTTAAAAACTTTCATTTCTATATCCATGACTTGTCATCTGATCCCCCAAAATGGGATGTGAGAATTCTATTATAGATCAAAAAATAAAATGTTCTAGTCAAGCAGATTTATCAAACAAATGAAGGAAATCAAGACAGAAAAAAGAAATGACTATTAAAAGGGAGAAAAAGCAATTGCTTCCTTTGCTTTACAGTAATGATCTGCCGTTTTTTCCAGTTAATTACTTGCTAAAAGGAAATAAAGATTTATTCTTAAAGCTACCTTGATCCTAAGCGTATTTCACAAACTGAAATGCTCTAATATAGTTATAACACAAGAAAATACCAGTGTTATTCTCCACAGCTTCTGTAACCTGATAATTTAAGTCTCCTCCAAAACTGAATGCTGACTCAAACTGCCCTTAATATCAGGGGCTTTCTGCGTGCATGCTAAGCTTCTTCAGTCATGTCTGACTCTGCAACTCCATGGACTGCAGCCCACCAGGCTCCTCTGTCCATGCAATTTTCCAGGCAAGAATACTGGAGTGGGTTGCCATTTCCTCCTCCAGGGATCTTCCGCTCCAAGGACCGAACTCGAATCTCTCAGCTCTCCTGCATTGGCAGGCGGGTCCCTTACTACCAGCGCCACCACATCAGAGACTTTCACGTCCAGTAAACATGAACTGAGTAAATCAGAACAATCCTCCAGCTGGAAAGAACTAGAAAAGCAGGGGGGAAATAAAATACAAGTCTGCCTGGAGGCTTGAAGGAAGAAGGGACATCAGATGCTCAGGGAGATGAGATCAGTACTTGGGGCTACTTTTCACTGGAGGTGTTTGCCAACTCTAGGGGGAATCCTAAAAGCATGGCATTGGGTTGGGGGATAACAGGGCTAGAGAAGAGATGAACACTAGCACTAAAGGTCAACAGAACAGGTAGAAACATCCCAATCCTTGAGACTGCACCAAAGTGACTCCAGGTTATAAGTGCCCCATTTGTCTGGCAAAAGCAAATGTGAATTATCTCTGGAAGAGAAAAACATCATCTTGGGCAAATTACTTTCTACAATTTTGCAAATCCGATGTCCAGGAGAATCAAAACAAAACAAATTAAAAAGCAAAAACAATTAGACACATAAGGAGATAAGACAATATGAATGAAAGACAAGGAAAACAGACGTTGGAAATGACTTAAAAACACTGCCATAATGGGACAAACTTCAAGAATTACACATACTATATTCAAGGAGATGAAAGACAATACTGATAATTTTGGCAGATAGCTGGAAACTATACAAAGAAACTATAAAAAGAAAGCCAAATGGAAATTAAAGAACCAAAAACCATATAATAACTGAAATTAAAAACTCAAGTGATAGGAAAGATAAGTGAGGGGAGATCCAGAATGAAGGGTAAAGAGACAGCAAACACAGAAGGAAGGTTAAGAGACACAGAGACACAGTGAAAGAGCCTAGCGCGTATGACTGTAGTGATGGAAGGAAAGGTGAGAGAGAATGGGAGAGAAGCAATATATGAAGTCTCCTGGCACAAGACTTCCAAAACGAATGAAAGACATAAAGCCAAAGATTCAAGAAGCCCTAAGTTATGTTACTCTTTAAAAAAAATTTTAAAAAAATCCATACAGCACAGAAAATACTGTTGAAAACCAAAGACAGAGAACATTTCAAAAGCAGCCAAATGAACTTCCTAGGTGGTCCAGTGGCTAAGACTCCATGCTCCCAATGCTGGGTGCCCAGGTTTGATCCCTGGTCAGAGAACTGGATGCCACATGCCACAACTAAGAGTCCGGCATGCTGCAATGAAGATCAAAGATCCCACGTGCCTCAACTAAGACCCAGTAAAGCCAAATAAATAAATTTTTTTTAATAAGTAAGTTTTTTAAAAATTTAAATGGTCAGAGAAAAAGATGACTTTCAAAGAACGACAGACAAATGACTTCTCAACAGAAACAATCTTTGTCAGAAACGATGAGGTATCTTTAAAGTGTTAAAAGAAAATAATGGTAAATCAAGAATTTTGCAACTACTGAAAAGACCCTTCTAAAATGGAGGAACCTGTTCTAAAATTAGACTGTGGCAATGGTTTCATAAGTCTTCGAAAATAATGCAAGTGTGTGTGTGTGTGTGTGTGTGTGTGTGTGTGTGTGTGAAAATACTCAAAATCACCCAACTGTATACTTTAAATGGGTATTATTTTAGGATATGGGAATGATACCTCAAGAAATCTTTTTCAATGAAGAATAAATAATGAAATCTGTGAACACTAAGAATTTGCCACCAGCAGACTTGCACTAAAGAAATTATAAAGGGAATTCCTCAGATGGAAAGAAATGACTCCAAATGGAAGACTGGAAGATGATAAAGGTGGCACAGCAGAGTGATGGGGAAAAGACGTTTTTTCATAAATAGTGCTGAATAAATGGTTCTGGTAAAAATAAAAGAATTGACCCCCTTTTCACAAGTTATACAAAACTCACTTCCAAGTGGTCTGTGGATCTTACTTTGAAAGGCAGGGCAGTAAGATGTTATAGAAAACTATCTTCTTGACTTTGGCAGAGAACTCCCACAAATTAGGAAGAAAAAGATGTGTAAACCCCAAACAAAAACTTCTGAACAGATACTTCATAAAAGAAGATATCAAGTAAACATAAAAAGATGTTCAGCCTCATCAATCTGCAAGAAACCATAGTCCAAAACCACAATGGGACACCTCACCAGACTGCCTGCACAATCACTAGGATGGCTAAAATTCAAGACTGACAATACCACGTGTTGACAAGGTAGCAAAGCAGGAGAACTCTCATACACTTGCTGGAAGGAGTGTAAACTGGTACACGCACTTCAGAAATTTGGTGTACCTCTTAAAGTTGGAAGATACAGGTATCTTCTGACCTAGAAGTTCTACTGCTCAGACGGTAAAGAATCTGCCTACAATGCAGGAGACCCAGGTTTGATCCCTGGGTGGGGAAGATCTGCTGGAGAAGGGAATGGCAACCCACTCCAGTACACATGCCTGGAGAATCCCAAAGACAGAGGAGCCTGGAGGGCTACAGTCCATAGAATCGCAAAGAGTCGGAGGCGACTGAGCGGCTAACGTTTTAGAAACAAATGTCCTCAAATAGCGGAATGGTTAAGATGCAGTATCTTCATATAATGGAATATGACAGATTAATAAAAATGAGCAACAGTTAGGAGGTAATGGATGAATTTCAGAAACATCTTGAGTGAAAGAAGCCGGACACACAAAAGAATATACATTGCATGAGTATTTCATTTATATAAAGATCACAAAACGGGCAAAAATTAAAGACACTATAGTGTCTATGGGATATATGTTTGGAAGGTAAAATTACACAGACAAAAGGCAAGGAAGTGATTATCCGCAAAAGTCAGGATTGGGTGACCTCTGGAGAGACAGAATTTCGAGTTCCTGGTGCTGGCAATGTTTTTTTCTCGAACTGATAACCATCAATCCCCCCTGGCTGGGTAATGAACCACAGAATGGTACGTTGTGGGTCTTGCACTCGAGTGGCGTGCAAGAAGAAAGGAAATCGGGACGAGAAAAAGGGAGCAGGGTCAGGCGAGCAGCTCCAGGTGGAAGGACACGACCCCTTAACGTGCGAGCTCGGGGCGGCGGCACGGGGCGGCTGAGGCCGAGGGGACCGAGTCCGGGGGAGGGCGGCCAGAGTAGGGGGGCTGCTCGGGGCCCGGCGCGGCCACACACGCCCGCGGGGTCGCCTCCCCACCCGGCCGCCAGCCCCCCGCGAGTGCCTCCCGCGAGCTGCACAGGCGGGCGTCGCCCGCGCCGACTCCCCCAGACCCTCCCAGCGTCCCCGAAGCCCCCCCACCCCCGGTGCTCCCGAGGCCCTCCCGCGCTCCGCGCGCCGCCCGCCCGGCCTCCCCACGCGCCCTCCAGACTCACCTCATTGTCGCTGCCGGGGCGGGCGGGCGCGCGGGCCGGGGGGCGCGGCGCGGGGCGCGGGGCGTTAGCGGGGCAGCCGGCCCCGGGCGCGGCGGCTCCGCGTCTCGCTGGGCTGCGGGGGGCAGCGGGGGCTCATCTTCTCGGGGCGGGCGTCAGGGCCGGTAGCTGCGGGGACGGGCTGAGGCGGCGGCGCCTGACAGCCGGGCCCCGGCCCCTGCCATCTTGGCGGGCGCGTGCCCGGGCCGCCGTGTGCGCGCGCCGCCGGGGGTTGGGGGGAAGGGAGAAGGGGAAGGGGCGAGCGCCGTCCAGGTCCCGCCGGCCGGGGGGAGCGCGCGCGCCCGCCCGAGACTCGGGGCGCAGTCCCCGGGCGGGCGCGGGCGGCGGCGAGACCGTCGACGGAGACGCGGGCAAGCGTGCGAGTGCGCGCGCGCGCAAACTCAGCCCAGGAGTCGAGACTGAGGGGAAAGCGCGCGCGGTGCCCGAGCACCACACAAAAGGCGCGGGGCCCCACAGCCCGCGCCTCCGGCACAGCGGAGCCCGGGGCTGCGAGGGGCGGGGCGGTATCTAGGGGGCGTGGCTTGGGGCGAGGCCTGGCCGCGAGGAGCGGGGCTTCGAAGGAAGGGTGCCTTCGAGCGGCGAGAAGGAGCTCGCTAGGGGCCTGGCCAGGACGGGCGGATGTGGCGGGGGCGTGGCTTAGAGGAACGCGCGAGCCTTGAGGGGCGGGACCGAGGAGGAGGGCCGGGGCGGGCTTAGGGGGTGGGGCTAGGGGCGAGGTCTGGCTGCGAGGGGCGGGGCTTCTAGGGAAGGGTGCCTTTGAGCGGCGAGAAGGAGCTCGGTAGGGGCCTGGCCCGGACTGGCGGATGTGGCGGGGGCGGGGCTTAGAAGTACGCGCGAGTCTTGAGGGGCGGGGCCGCGGAGGAGGGCCGGGGCCAAAGTGGGCGGGGCGTCGCGCCGCTCCTGTAGCGCGGCGTTCCTTCCCCGCGCCCTGAGCCTCCCCCAACCACAAAGGAAGCGGAGAGCTTCGGCGTCCTTGGCCTTGATGGGAGAATTCAATCTTCCCCCCGCCCTGCGGTGGGCTCCGCCTGCTCGAAGCCGACTGACCTCTTGTCTTTGTAAATGCAGAGTCAAGGCTGGGACGGGGAGTCGTAGCTTGGAGGCAGTATCAACAACAGCTGAAGAATCTCTCAATCCATAAAGCCCCACCTGGCGCCCCCAAACCAAACACTTGAGAACAATCACACCGGCTGCGCTAGGTTTTCCAGGTTTTCTCTGATTGCTAAATCCCCAGCCCTTTCCAAAAGTTAGCCATTCTCGTTGCTGGAAGTACTAAACCCTCCGAGTTTGACTTTCCGCATCTAATTAGACGCTGTGCGTTGCGCTTTCGCACTATCGCCACCAACGCTCCCATTCTCCTCTATCACAGCAACAATGAAATCTGTCTTCAAAAAAATTGCATCTGAGCAAGAGCACGTGAATCGTTTAGCGGTGTCTGGCATGCATTAGGAGGGCAGCAAACGGGTCGCTATTTACTCCTGGCCGGCAGTGAGAAGTGGCTTTGTGAACCGAGTGGTTTTGCCCAAGATACAGGAAGTGGTGGCGCCAGTTCTCAAGCCAAGGTTTTTCTGATTCAGGATCCCAGCGCCCGTCCATTCTCATCTGCTTCAGTGATCATCCTTCTCACACGATACAGATTGATTCCCCTCCCTCAGCATCCACCTGTCCACAGACTTCCTTAACCCTTGGCCGTCATATCTCCACTTTTCCTTCCCCGATTTGTTTGAGCCGATGTCTTCAGACTCAAAGCGCACTTTGGTCCTCCACAGTTCTGTCCGAGCCCCAGAGATTTTCAGCCCTTCCTAACCTCATTTGTCTCTCTCTTCCCGGGGCCAAGACTGTCTACAGAAGAGACTTATTAGACCCTAAAAATTCCTAAATGGACAAGTCCCAGGTCCCCTGGAGATGTCCCAGTATGCTCTGCAGAGGCAGGGTCATCCCTGGTTCCTGCATAACAAAGTTTTGTGAGAAGAGCCTCCCAGGACATTGACCTGTTTGTTCTCGGCCTTGTTTGTTGAAGCACAGGGCCCACTCTGACGTCTAGATTGAACAGTTTCCCTGATGCTTTGGAGTCTGCAGCTGGAGGAAGATTTGCTGGGAGATACTGATGGCAGATATACAGTGCTGCAATCCATGGGGTCACAAAGAGTTGAACATGACCGAGCAACTGAACTGACTGATTGATGGCAGATTTCCTATAGAACGTTAGTACCAAAGGTGAGGGATACATGCCTTTGCCAACCTTTCCTGTTAACTACCAATCTCCTGGAGCAATAAAGACATTCAAGTTCCTTTAAGGTGCATCAGAGAATACGGATGCTAGAGAAGATCTGCAAATCTTCCTCTCAGTAAAGGGTTGGGGGCACAGAACACTGAGAAAGTGGCCCAACATCACTCACTGATCTGTGAATTCACTAGTTTATGAAATCATCTGTGTCGGGCTCCTGGAGAAGTTTTTTTCTTGCCTATGATGTTTGTTTGAGGGCTTCTTGAGCTGCGGGAAGGGCTCAGTAGGCAAGTAGGGACCCCTTGAGCCCTAAGTCAGGCCCAACTACCCCCTGAATGGGCGTTGGTGTTTTGTTTTGTTTTTTGGCTGTGCCAGGTCTTAGTTGTTGCACATGGGATTTTCGATCTTCGCTGTGGCATGTGGGATCTAGTTCCCTGATCAGGGACTGAACCCGTGCCCACTGCGTTGGGAACTCGGAGCATTAGCCACCAGACCAGCAGGGAAGACCCGTGGGCATTGGTCTTTGTCCAGCCAGCTGAAGGATGCTTGGGAAGCCAGAGCGCCCCATTTTACCTGGGAGCTCGGACCTCCCTGAGCCTCCATTTCTTATGGTAACACTATCTGGTAGGCACTCCTGAGAGTCAACAAAAGTCAGCTCCCAGAAAGGTCTTTCCTGCCCTCCTCCAGCCCCTCACTCTCACAGCTCCTCCTCCTTTGCCTTCGTGCAGACACCTGAAACCATCATCTATTAGTATCTTTCCCATTTACTGAACTTAAAAGTGCATGAACTCAGGTTTTCCATTCTTCTGATAAAAAGAAAGTATTTTTTTGGACCTGTGGCCTCTGAATGAAGTGTATCTGGAGGTCGCCAGTTTTTAAATTTGAAAAGATTGCTCAGCAAAGTCAGTGACTCCATAGTAGGGTTCGGGCAGGACACATGGCCAGGCTGACTACCCGAGGGTCAGTTCCCAGGCACTGCTAGAGTGGATTTCTCATTCATGGGGGAGGCAGGGAAGGTGAGGTTTCTACTGTCTGATGAGTCCAGGTTAGTCAGAACCACAGGTACATAACAGAGCTAAAAATCCTAAAAATGTACATTTACCCAGCCTCCCTGTCCAGAGGGTAGAGCTGAGGCCCTGAGAGGGCGCATGGTGAGTGAATGAGGACAAAAACATAATTGCAGTCTCCAAGCCCCAGCACTGCCCATGTTACCCCATGCTCCCACCCTGTTTCTAGAAGTTTTCCCAGCCTGGAGTCACTCATGAGGAACCAGCCCTGTGGATCATCTTCTCCATTACTTGGGGTTGCCAAAACAAACCTCACTCATCGCAAATAATCAAAAGAAACACAGTTGCTTTTGATGATTCACCAAATGAGACCATGTCTAGTTTACTTTAACAAGCCTAAGTAAATTACTAGTTCGTCTTAGACACCGAAGTGAAGACGACAGTGGTCTCAGGGGACTTGGGATCAGCCGTGACATGGCAGCTCTTTTTTGAAAATCCTCATTCATGCCATTAGTCTCCTTGACCAATTCAATTATAACCCACAGTTATTTTCCTTAAATATAACACAAGTTGCTTTCATCCAGTCGTTCATTCAGTGTCTATTATATTCAGCATCTACATGTGTCTGTCTCCTCTCATGCCCAGCCCACTGACTCAGTCCACCTGGCAAATTATCTTCAACTCCAGTCACGTGTCCCCCCTCCCTGGGACCCTTGGCACCACCTCCCACAGGGCTGTAGACACCATTCTCCAGATGGAGTTAAGGCTGTGGGCCCTGGCCCATCACACCCTTGTCATCCCATAGTGGGGAGGTCTTTTTGTTGGCTCCCCCACTGGGCTGTGAACTTCATGAGGGCAGCAGGCACATCTTGCATGCTTATCCCTCTTTGTGTCCCATTCTTGTTACAGCACAGAACAGACGTCTTATCCTCATCCAAACAGTGCTTGTCAGTGGGGAGTGGAGGTGGGTAGGGGGTGGCGGTGATAAGTCTGAAGGTATCTCATTTTGGAAACCAAAGCTCCTGTGTTCTGGTTCCATCTGTGGGAAACATAAATTGCTTCTGGCCCATCTTGCCTTCCATGCACTGAGGTTGGCCTGGGGCTCACAGCTAGAGCTTCTTTTTGACTCCATCTCTCAGGCTTCTCCTCAGAAAGCAACTCTCCTGACGATTATGTTTCACTCATTTTGGAGGCTCAGGAGGGGGTGACTCTTGGGAAGAAGGGCCTTTGGTGGTCATCCTAGGGATAACTCCAGCTTCCTTCTTGGGTAACTCAAAAACCTGGGCCAGGGACTGCTGAGTCGTCCAGTGGTTAAGAATTTGCCTTCCAATACAGAGAGTGAGGGTTCGATCCCTGATCAGGGAGTTAAGATCCTGCATGGCTCACGGCCAGAAAGTCGAAACATAAAACAGAAGCAATAGTGTAACAGGTTCAATAAAGACTTTAAAGACGGTCCATATTTTTAAAAAAAAGTCTTTAAAAACTCCTGGACCAGTGGTAAAGAACCTGCCTGCCAATGCAGGAGACGTTAAGAGATGCAAGTTCCATCCCTGGGTCAGGAAGATCCCCTGGAGAAGGAAATGGCAATCTACTCCAGCATTCTTGCCTGGAAAATCCCATGGACAGAGGAGCCTGGCAGGCTACAGTCCACAGGGTGGCAAAGAGTCAGACACGACTGAAGCAACTTATCATGCAATCTAGTGGAAGTTTGAGCAGATGTGTGCATGTTGGGGGGCTGAGGGCATCTTGGGTACCCATCCAGCGGAGGGTAACTTCTTAATGCCTGTTTGCACTGGGAGAGGAGCATCCAGGACCAAAGCTGAAGCAGGCATGCCTTTCTGAAGGAGCCTGGAACCAAGTCCTGCCATCCCGGGCTACCTGAGTATTCCCTTTTAACAGGATTTTAATTCTCCCACTCCTTTCTTTTCTCTTTTAAAGTCTTTGTTGAATTTGTTATAATATTGCTTCTGTTTTTTGACAGCAAGGCTTGTGGGAATCTTGGCTCCCTAGCCAGGGATCAAACCCACAACTCTGCCGCTGGAAGGTAAAATCTTAACCATTGGACCACTAGGCAAGTCGCCCCACTTCATTAAATTAAGAAGACTAAGCCTGGTGCAGACCAGCCTAGCCTGCAGTCCTGGAGAGAGTGCTCATCCCTGGGGAGCCTATGCCTTTCCCCAGGAGCCTTTAGACCTTTGGGGAAAGATGCTCTACCCAGCTGCTGCCTAGGAAAGTCCAAACTCCACAGCCATCCCAGCTTAGCCATCAGGTCCCAGTGTGGGGCAACTGTTCATGTAGCCTGGAAAAGGGACTTCCTGGTTACTGCTCCCAGTACGCTGTTTCACATCTGCCTTGGACATTCTGACAGCCTAGCCTTCGCGGGGAACTCATTTCTACAACAAGGCTGGCAGATCTGGACCTCAGAATCCATGAGTAGGCACTCTAGGGGGCTCTGGAAGTTTAAAGACTGCCATTCCTTTACACAACACTCTACCATCCTGAGCAGCCAGAGGTGATGTGTCTAAAGAAGGGAGGATAGAGAACTTATAGGGAAAGTCAGGAAGATTTTGCATAGGAACAATCTGAGAACAAAAAAATCATTCCTGGGAATTAAAAAATTTTTTCAAAATTTAAAAAAATTAATTAGAGGTAGCAAAAACCAGAGGGCTTTCCCAGGTAGCACAGTGGTGAAGAATCTGCCAGTCAATGCAGGAGACTTCAGAGACTTGAGTTTTATCCCTGGGTCAGGAAGGTCCCCTGGAAAAGGAAATGGCAATCTACTCCAGCATTCTTGCCTGGAGAATCCCATGGACAGAGGAGCCTGGCGGGTTACACTCCACGGGGTCACAGAGAGTCAGACATGACTGAACTACTGGGCAACAACAACAACAAACAGAAAAGACACTGATCTAGAACTTGGTTGGCACACTTTTCTGCAAGGGCCAGATAGTAAATATTTTTGGCTCTTTTGCAGACCGTTCAGTTTTCGTCACAACTATTTCTCTTGGCCATCACAGCCTGAAGGCAGCCATCAAGAATCCTTGGGCCACAGGTGGGATACATGAGTCAGGTGCTCGGGCCTGGTGGGCTGGGAGGACCCTGAGGAGTCGGGTGGGGAGGGAGGTGGGAGGGGGGATCGGGATGGGGAATACCTGTAACTATATGGCTGATTCATGTCAATGTATGACAAAACCCACTGAAATGTTGTAAAGTGATTGGCCTCCAACTAATAAAATAATTAAAAAAAAAAAAAAAAAAAGAATCCTTGGGCCAATGGATGTGACTGTGTTCCAATAAAACTGAAATTGATTGGTGTCATTTCAGGGGGGCTCCAAAGAGCTTGGTACCGTAGTCCGTTATGTCCCAGTGCAGAAAAGAATTCAGGGAGAGCAAAGTGATAGATAAGTGATTTGTTAGAATAGGATGCTTGTGAGGCTTACAAGTGTGGGTGAGTGAGGGGGGGTTGCACCGTGAGAACTTACTAGTGAGAAATGGAGTATTCCTGCCGTATCAGTGAACAAGGATGTCAGTGAAAGTGTTATTCACTCAGTTGTGTCCTACTCTTTGTGATCCCATGGACTGGAGGCTGCCAGGCTCCTCTGTCCCAGGGATTCTCCAGGAAAGAATACTGGAGTGGGTAGCTGTTTCCTCCTCCAGGGGATCCTCCCAACCCAGGGATTGAACCTGGGTCTCCCGCATTGCAGGCAGGTTCTTTGCCATGTGAGCCACCATTTCTTCCAAGGATGTCAGAGTCATCAGCATTTTGGCCCTCCAAAGGTGAATTTCTGGGGCCTGAGGGCACCCAGGAAGGAGAACAATGCGTGCAATCTTGCAGCCTTTGGGCTGCAGCCACTCCCTAAGGTGAGCACTGAGGAACTCAGGATGTGAAAAAACACAGGATACTGGCTGCAGATAGCTAGGATACATATGAAAGGAGTGATTTCAGTGAGCCCACCCAGACTCTTGCAACTTCCCATACACAGAAAAGTGCTAAGCTTCTTAACTTAGGATTTTTGTGGTTCAATTGCTAAGTCATGTCTGACTCTTTGTGACCCCATGGATTGCAGCACACCAGGTTTCCCTGTCCTGTACTGTCCCAGAGTTTGCTCAAACTGATGTCCATTGAGTGAGTGATGCCATCCATCTTGCATGCTAAGTTGCTTACTCAGGTCCAACTCTTTGTGGCCCCAAGGACTGTAGCCTGCCAGGCTCCTCTGTCTATGGGATTCTCCAGGCAAGAATATGGGAGTGGGTTGCCAATTCCTTTTCCAGGCTATCTTCCCAAACCAGGGATTGAATCAGTGTCTCTTAGTTCTCCAGCATTGGCAGGCGGGTTCTTTACCATTAGCACTACCTGGGAAGCCCTGCTATCTATTTGGTTTGCTTTAATTCACAAAATGACTTTTGAGGTCAGACTACCTTCCCTTTGCTGCAAAACTTCTATATAACCTGGCTCCTCCCCTTGCCTCCCCAGAGCAATTCTCTCGGGGTTACTTGAGATGCTGTCTTCCGGTCTTGAAGTCCTAAAAATTCCCACCAAATAAAACTGTCAACTTTTAGGCTGTGACTATTTTTTTTAGTCGACACTGGGCTACAGTTTTATAATCAAAGGAAAAGTGGGGAGGGGGAGAACGTCTTTGTCTCTCTTGAGCAGGGGTCATGCTTCTGTCATCAGGTCCTCCCCCAGGCTGGACAAGGGAGTTTTCCTGTCCCTACATGGTCAAGCTAGGTTCACAGACTATTGATTTTTATGTGTGCACAGAGCATGTTCTAGGGGTCATTAACTTACTGAGCTCCCTGGGCAGGATGTGGAACTCATCCCACCATTGTTTTATTGTTTGGGGGCACATCTCATGCTTCTGTTACATGGTTTTGTTGCTAAGCAAGCCAGCTTGGTTTTGTGGTTAAGCAAACCTGCTTTCTTGAGTGATCATTAACTTACAGGATCTCCCTTTTTTTTTTTTTCTATTTACAACCTCCTACTGGGATTAACTGTTTATGCACCTACTTTGTCCCTTTACTCTGCCCCTATCAAAACTTTACAAAAAACAGGTGGCAGGCAAGAGTGGCAGGAGGGATTGGGCCTGCAACCCAAGGACCTAAAAGATCAGATGAAAAAATTACTTGGAGAAGCAGAGCAAAAAATAATAAGAAATAAAAATGATCATCAACAAGATAAAACACATAAATGATGGATTCAAGAGATCTAAATTCTGAAAAAATAGGAGTTCCAAATGGGATGGAGGGAGGAGAAGCCATAATTGAGGACAAAATTGAGTTTTTAAGTTAAAAGAGCTGGTCAAAAGACTGGAGACTCTCCCCTAAGATCAAGCAAGGCCAAGTTACTGACTTTCACTGCTGCTTTTCAAGATTGTGCTGGAGGTAATTAGGCAAGAAATAAAAGGCATTTGATTGGAAAGAAAGAAGTAAAACGATCTCTGCTTGCAGATGACATAATCTCGTGTTTAGGAAATCCTAAGTAATCCACTGGAAAACTGTTAAAACTAATACATGAGCTCACTACAGTTACAGGATGTTATTGTTGTTTAGTCGTAAGTCATGTCTGACTCTTTTGTGACCCCCCTGGACTGAAACCTGCCTGGATCCTCTGTCCATGGGATCTCCCAGGCAGGAATATGGGAGTGGGCTGCCATTTCCCTCTCTGGGGATCTTCTTGACCTTGGGATGGATCCATGTCTCCTGCATCTCCTGCATTGGCAGTCAGAATCCTTACCACTGAGCCATTTGGGAAGTTCCCGGTTCCAGGAGACAAGTGCAATATTCAAAACATCAATGGTATTTCTATAAACTTGCTATGGACAATTTGAAAATGAAATTAAGAAAGCTTCTTTTTACAATAACATAAAAAAGAATAAAATACTACTTAGGAAAGAATTTGACTACTAATAAACTAATAAATTTGACTACTACTAATAAAATACTACTTAGGAAAGAAGTGTTAAGACATACACTGAAAACTGAAAATATCACTGGAAGATATTTAAAAAGGCTCAGATAAATGGGAAAACATCCATTCATGGGTTGGAAGACTTGATAGTACTACAAAGGCTAGAGTTCGCAGATTGATTGCAGAGTTGATGCAATCCCTGTCAAATCTCTTCTTTCAGAAATTAACTAGCTGATCTTAAAATTCATTTGGAAATGCCAAGGACCCAGAACAGCCAAAACAATCTTGAAAAAGAACAAAGTTGGCGGACACACATTTCCTGACTTCAAAATTTATTTAAAAGTTTTGGTAATCAAAACAATGTGGTACTGGCATGGATATATATATATCTACTGAATTGAGTTGAGAATCCAGACATAAACCCTTGCTGCTGCTGCTGCTGCTAAGTCACGTCAGTCGTGTCCGACTCTGTGTGACCCCATAGATGGCAGCCCACCAGGCTCCCCCGTCCCTGGGATTCTCCAGGCAAGAACACTGGAGTGGGTTGCCATTTCCTTCTCCAATGCATGAAAGGAAAAGTGAAAGCGAAGTCACTCAGTTGTGTCCAACTCTTAGCGACCCCATGGACTGCAGCCCACCAGGCTCCTCCATCCATGGGATTGTCCAGGCGAGAGTACTGGAGCGGGATGCCATTGCCTTCTCCTGAACCCTTGCACTTATGTTCAATTGATTGTTCACAAGGGCTCCAAGATAACTCAGTGAAGGAAAAAACAGTCTTCAATAAATGGTGCTGGAACAACTAGACATCCACATACAAATGAATGAAGTTTGGACTCTTTACATCATACACAGGAATACCTTAAAACAAATCATAGTCCTAAACAGGGAGGGGGGATCGGGATGGGGAATACGTGTAACTCTATGGCTGATTCATGTCAATGTATGACAAAACCCACTGAAATGTTGTGAAGTAATTAGCCTCCAACTAATAAAAAAAAAAAAAGTGCATGTAAGAGATAAAAAAAAAAAAAAAAAAACAACAACAACAAATCATAGTCCTAAACGTAGGAACTAAAACTATAAAACCCTTAGAAGAAACATGTGTGAATCTTCACTACTTCTGGTTATCAGGTAAGGGATAGCCAGCCACCATTCTGTTTGCACGTCCTGAGACAAGAGATAAGGGGGGCTTCAGTTCAGGAATTTACAGTCAGCATCCTGTTTGCTCTATGAAATGTAAGTAACAACAGAAACAGGGTAAATAGCCAGTCTTTGTCTCTTGTAAACATCTCGAGTAAATAACCACGGCAAGGACAAAGAGGGGTGCTGTCTAAGTAAAGAATTAAGGGATCTCCACTTCCCCCTTTTAGGATAAGGGAGACACGATACATGTGCAGAAAGGCTCTTTGGTATCAAAAGTCAGAGGATAATTCCGGGCCCTAATGAGCCTTGCCCCTCCCAGGAGCCTCCACTTCAAGACCCATCTTGGCTAAGGGGTGCGTGCACACCTCAAGGAAGGGTCCTGAGACAAATTAACTGGGGGGGGACAAAGCAGGATGATTGGCCTGAAGGACGATAAAGGCCCGGAAAACTGCCCGCTTGTAAAGGATTTAAACTTCTCAAAGCCTCGACGCTCTCTCCGAGCTCACCCATGCGCCTTTCTGCATGTAATTTTCTTTTCAATAAACTTGTTACTCTACTGTTTACCTTCTGCCTCCTTGCCTGAATTCATTCTTGACTAGGCAGGCAAGTTCTAGGGACTCTAGGCCTAACTGCTGGCTCCTGTGTCCAGTGGTTAGGACTCCTGGTCTGAGAAACTAAGACCTTGCTTCTGGCTACCACTCCCTGCTGCTTGCTGCAAGCTGCCACTAACTGCTGCGCACGTCAGAAATCAGTTAGGCAAACGTTCCCTAGACCTGATTCCAAAGGCACAAGCAACTGAAGAAAATGATAGATAAATTTAACTTTATCAACATTAAACAAATGTTGTGGCGAGTAATACCATTAGAGTGAAAAAACACCGCAGAGAAGGGAAAAAAATATTTAATAACATATATGTGAAAAGAGCCTTGTATCGAGAATATATCATGAACTCTTACAACTCAAAAATATAAATAAGCCAATTAAAAAGTGGGCAGTGGATCTGAAAATACATTTCTCCATAGAAGATACAGAAATGGCCAAAAAGCACATGGAAAGGTGCTCCACCTCATTAGCTATCAGAGAAATGCAAATCAAAACTGCAATGAAATACCACTTTATATCCACTGGGGTGGCTGTAAATTAAAAATCTTAATTAAAAAATGGAAATAAGTTATGTTGAAGAGGCAGAGAAATTGGAACTCTCATAATTTGGATGGAAGTATAAAATGCTGCAGTGAAAGTGAAAGTTGCTCAGTTGTGTCCGACTTTTTGCGACCCCATGGACTATACAGTCTATGGAATTCTCTAGGCCAGAATACTAGAGTGGGTAGCCGTTCCCTTCTCCAAGGGATCTTCCCAACCTGGGGATCAAACCCAGGTCTCCCACATTGCAGGTGGATTCTTTATCAGCTGAGCCACAAACACTTTGGAAAACAGATTGGTAGTTCTTCAAACTGTTCAAAAGAGTTATAACATAACCCAGTAATATAACTCTTAGGTATATATGCCCAAGTGAAATGAAAATATATGTCCACAAATGTAAATAGAAGTATTATTCATAATAACTCCAAAGTGAAAACAACAGAAATTTTCATTTGATGAGTGGATAAACAAAATGAGGTCCATCTATACAAGAGAATATTAGTTGCCAATAAAAAGGAATGAAGTAATGGTGCTTCCCAGGTTGTGATAGGGGTGAGGAATCCGCCTGCAAATGCAGGAGACACAAGAGATGCAGGTTTGATCCCTGGGTCAGGAAGATCTCCTGGATGAGGGCATGGCAACCCACTCCAGTATTCTTGCCTGGAGAATCCCATGGACAGAGGAGCCTGGAAGGCTACAGTTTATGGTGTTGCAAAGAGTTGGTCATGACTGAATGCCTGACTGAACACACACACGCAATGACACATGCTACAACTCTGATGAAACTTGAAAAAGGCTAAGTGAAAGGAACCAGTCACAATGACCACCACATGCTGTATGATTCCCCTTAAAGGAAACGTCCGGAAAAGGTAAGTCCAGAGACCTAAAGGAGTTAAATGGCTGCCGATAACAGGGAAGAAATAGGGAATAGCATCTGTTATGGACCGAACTGTATTCCCTCAAAATTCATTTGTTGAAATCATTCTCCCAGTAGGTACCCCATGTATTTAGGGATAGGACTTTTATAGAGGTACAATTAAGTTAAAATCGTTGGAGCAGGCAGGTAGCTAGGTCTGAGCAGAAATGGGGCCAGGGGCCAGGTAGCAGGAAATCACGCATCTTTTTAACAGTGGGGGTCCACGGGCAGATGAAGTAAAGCAGGAACCTCCAGCCTGACAGTAAACCGCACGTTTGGGTGATAAGGGTCTGGGTAGCAGACAAAGAAAGGTGGGGAAAGGCGAGAATCTTCTGCTTCCGAAAGTAACCTTTTGTTCATTATGCTCTCATTACAATAAAAAATTAGCCTTACAGGTAAGAAACACTCATTATGCACCAACACCATGACACTTCTCCCCTCAGGAAATTGGAACTGGGAATACAATCCCTAAAGCCCTCCTTCTCCAGTGAATATTCCAACCCTTCAATTGTATCACCCCATAACCGGTTTCCCAAAGGGACCCAGGGTAGCAGCTCCTCACCCCTCCACCTGTTTTCCCTCTGAGACCGTATCTTTGCTTAAATAAACTACATTCTTAACCTCTCTGCTTTGTCTCCAAATTCTTTTAGATGAAGCAAGAACCTTTAATTCACTGACAAAAAAAAACGAGGCCATTAATATGGGCCCTAATCAGATCTGAGCTTCCCAGGTGGCTCAGTGGTAAAGAATCCACCTGCGATGCAGAAGATGGCAGGTGATGAAGGTTCCATCCCTGGGTTGGGAAGATCCCCTGGAGGAGGACATGGCAACCCCCTCCAGGATTCTTGCTTGGAAAATCCCATGGACACAGGAGCATGGCGGGCTACAGTCCACAGTGTTGCAAAGAGTCAGACACAACTGAGTATGCATGCATGTTGCCTGATATGGTAATCTAATCTGACTGGTGTCCTTATAAAAAGAAGAGATTAGAACACAAGGAGACACCTGGAACAGAAGAAAGATTCTTTGAGGACACCTTGAGAAGGCAGCCATCTGCAGGCTCCAGGAAGAAGCCTCAGAAGAAACCAAACCTGCCGGCACCTGGCTCTTGGACTTCCAGCCCCCAGAACAGCGAGGAAATCAATGTGTGTGATATCTTGTTATGGCAGCCCTAGTAAACGAATATACTGCCAATGGGCATGGGGTTTCTTGTGGGATGAAGAAAATGTGAAATTATATCCTGATGGTTACACAACTCTGAATATACTGAAAGCCATTGACAGGCATTCCTTAAATGGGTGATGTTAAGGAATGTGAGTGATATCTCAATAAAACTATTAGATATGAGTGATCTCACCAACCATTTGGGAGGACTGGTAGAGAAAGACATTCACCCCGTCACAAGTTGGGAGTAATGGCCTTGTTTCCTCTCCCACATGGATCATATCCTTGGAAAGGATGGGAGCTTAGGCCTGCACTTCTCTTTTTCCAGAGAGCTGTAAACTTCTAGCTTCTTTCTTTCTTTTCTTTTTTAATTTTTATTTACTTGGCTGCACCAGGTCTTAGATCCAGCCTTCAGGATCCAGTTCCCTGACCAGGGATCTGTCAACTACAAATTGGGACTTTCCAAGAGCATTTGCTGTGAAAGTGCTGCACTCAATATGCCAGCAAATTTGGAAAACTCAGCAGTGGCCACAGGACTGGAAAAGGTCAGTTTTAATTCCAATCCCGAAGAAAGGCAATGCCAAAGAATGCTCAAACTACCACACAATTGCACTCATCTCACATGCTAGTAAAGTAATGCTCAAAATTCTCCAAGCCAGGCTTCAACAGTACGTGAACCATAAAATTCCAGATGTTCAAACTGGATTTAGAAAAGGCAGAGGAACCAGAGATCAAATTGCCAACATCCGTTGGATCATCGAAAAAGCAAGGGAGTTCCAGAAAAACATCTACTTCTGCTTCATTGACTATGCCAAAGCCTTTGGCTGTGTGGATCACAACAAACTGTGGAAAATTCTTAAAGAGGTGGGAATACCAGACCACCTGACCTGCCTCCTGAGAAATCTGTATGCAGGTCAGGAAGCAACAGTTAGAATTGGACATCGAACTACAGATTGGTTCCAAATCAGAAAAGGAGTACGTCAAGGCTGTATGTGTCACCCTACTTATTTAACTTATATGCAGAGTACATCATGAGAAATGCTGGACTGGATAAAGCACAAGCTGGAATCAAGATTGCTGAGAGAAATATCAATAACCTCAGATATGCAGATGACACCACGCTTATGGCAGAAAGTGAAGACAAACTAAAGAGCCTCTTGATGAAAATGAAAGAGGAGAGTGAAAAAGTTGTCTTAAAACTCAACATTCAGAAAACTAAGATCATAGTATCTGCTCCCATCACTTCATGACAAATAGATGGGGAAACAGCGGAAACGATGACAGATTTTATTTTGCAGGGCTCTAAAATCACTGCAGATGGTGACTGCATCCATGAAATTAAAAGACGCTTACTCCTTGGAAGAAAAGTTATGACCAACCTAGACAGCATATTAAAAAGCAGAGACATTACTTTGCCAACAAAGGTCCATCTAGTCAAAATTATGGTTTTTCCAGTAGTCACGTATGGATATGAGATTTGGACTATAAAGAAAGCTGAGCACTGAAGAATTGATGCTTTTGCACTGTGGTGTTGGAGAAGCCTCTTGAGAGTCCCTTGGACTGCAAGGAGATCCAACCAGTCCATCCTAAAGGAAAACAGTCCTGAATATTCATTGGAATGACTGATGCTGAAGCTGAAACTCCAATAGTTTGGCCACCTGATGCGAAGAACTGATTCATTTGGAAAGACCCTGATGCTGGGAAAGACTGAAAGTGGGAGAAGGGGACGACAGAGGATGAGATGGTTGAATGGCATCACCGACTCGATGGACATGAGTTTGAGTAAACTCTGGGAGTTGGTGATGGACAGGGAGGCCTGGTGTGCTGCAGTCCATGGTGTCGCAAAGAATTGGACATGACTGAGCAACTGAACTGAACTGAACTGAAGAGCATTTGCCAGCTGCTGAACTTCTTGTTCAGGGTGATTGCCATCTGCCTCTGAGAGACTGAACCCAGTGCTGCTGCGGCTGCTGACCTTCTACACCCCCTGAGGGGAATTCAAGGTGGAGAACGAGGCACTGTGTGCTCCAGGGGAACTGGTGGAACAGGTCTGTAGGTAGTGAGATATTTTCAGAAACTGATTTCATGGTCCCCAATCCCTTCATCTCTTCATATCTTCATATCTAGAAAATTATCACTAAAATCCCTTCTTGGTGACATCAGCTCCTTGTGACTAGCAGGAAACCTTTTGTAAAGTAAGCGCTTGATTGCACTGGATTCCCCTTTTTCTGAAATCTTATATATTGACCTTCCTCCCACTACCTTTGGAGCAGTCTCTCAGAGCTGTCTGAGATGCTGTCTCCCGGGCTGTAGCCCTCATTTTGCCCCAAAGAAAACATAACTCGCAGCTCTCACATGGCACATCTTTTCAATTGGCGAATCGAACCAGAGCCCTCTGCACTGGGAGCTGGGAGTCTTAGCCACTGGACCACCAGGGAAGTCACTGTAAACTTCTAATTTCAAACACAGGTAAGAAGGTAAGTAACCAGTGTAATTCTTTCTTTAACACAGTATGTTAGTTTCCTATTGCTGCCATGCAAATAACCCCAAATTTGCTGGCTTAAAGCAATGTGTGTGTGTTCTCTTACCGTTCTGGAGGTCAGAAGCCTGGCACAGCCTCCCTGGGCTAAAATCACAGGGCTCCTTCCAGAGGTTCCAGGAGAGGATCTGTCCTTGCCTTTTCCAGCTTCCGTAGGACACCCACACTTTGGCTCCTGTTGCCTTAGGAAGGGGCTGTCTTCAAAACCAGCAACGGAGGGCAGGTCTTCCTCTTGGGGCACCACGCTGACCTTGCTCTAAAGTCACACCTCCCTCGCCTCTTTCCCTCCCTCCCTCTCTCATAATTAGGGCCCCTTGTGATTATACTGGGCCCCGAATTGCATGAATAATCCATGAAACTCACCCTATTTCAAGGTCAGCGAATCAGCAATCTTAATCCTACCCGCAGCCTTCCTTTCCCCTTGCCTTAGAATCTACACATTCGTGGGTTCCTGGGATTAGGACGGGACCGTAGGGTGGTGTGGAGGGTGTGCTCTGCACAGAAGAAATCTGCCTTTTCTCCCAGGAAGCTGAAGACTCCTGGAATTATCCTTGTTTTCCTTGGAGTTGAGAAATTTCACCGGAGTGCAGTGAAACCCTAAATGACCGTAAAATATATGATAAAAATTTAGCTTGGAAATGTAAAGATAGTCTTCTGGATAACTTTTAGCTGAAAGAAGAGATCAGTATTAAAACTACAAATTAATAAGAAATTAATGAAAATGAGAAAACATCCCAGTAACACTTATGGGATACAACAATAGCAAATCTTAAATTTTTTTTTTATTGTATAACAAGGAAAATATGAAGTATTCAACTTAAAACACAAGAAAATAAATTTTAAAAATAAGAAGGGAATCATTTAGGATAAAAGCCGAAAAGAACGAACTAGAAAACAAAAACCACCGAAAAATGAAACTAAAATCTGCTTCTTCCAGAAGAAATAAAAGGGAAAACCCATAAAACCCCAGAAATTAAAGAGGAAAAAATAAAAGTACAGTAGGAATGAGAAAGGAGTTATAATCACATGTGGTAAATGAGAATAAAATAATTACATGAAGAGACTACTGTGATTTGAATTCAATAAATTTGGAGATCTACGTGAAGTGGATAATTTTTTTAAAAAGCCAATAGAAAGGCTGGTAATAAGAGAACTTCAATTGGACTGAACCCTAAAACCAAATTGATAGCAGGGGTGCCGGATGATGAGCACTGGGGAGGCCAGCCCCCTGCAGGACCTGCTTGGAGAAGCGTCAGACACCGTGCCTGTGAGTGGCCGACTGGCTCCTGGCCAGGCAGCAGATGGACAGTCAGCCCCAGACAGGGCTGCCACCACTTACCATGTCTGGCCCTGGGCCGGCCCCTGCCCTCGCTGGGCCTGGGTGTCCTCCAGAGTTGGATCCTGGAGGGTAGACTTAGGAGACCCACGTGGAGGTGGGGTGCGGGGATGGACTCAGGATTAGAGAGTTTGTGGTCACCTCCACCCACCCCCCTGACTGCACCAGTCACAGCAGCTGCTTTCTCAGCCATGTTACAGGGAGGATTTTCCTGTAAGGTTTTATCTGTGGGAAGCTGTTGCAGAAACAATTGTTGGACATCAGATGATTCCCCAACCCCCAAAGCGCTGTCAGCTCTGATCTTTTCATAGCACTCACCTGCCAAAGTTCACGGGTTTGCTTTGATAACTTTCTGGTCTCAGAATTTTAAAGATGTTTATAAGTCGCTCCATGGTGACGGGGGCTTCCATGGTGGCTCAGTGGTAAAGAATCTGCCTGTCAATGCAGGAGATACGGGTTTGATCCCTGAGTCAGGAAGATCCCCTGGAGAAGGAAATGGCAACCCATTCCAGTATTCTTGCCTGAAGAATCCCATGGACAGAGAGGAGCGTGGTGGGCTACAGTCCCTGAGGTTTCAAAAGTCATCAGACAGGGCTTAGCGACTAAACAACAGCCAACAAATGGAGATGGATGTGTGTTCCTTCTTTCACAGAACTGCTGCTTAATTTGGAACATGATTTAAATTTGCTTCCCCCAAATGACCTAGAACTAGGCTAGCATGTGGAGCTGATGGGCTGCAGAGGCTGGTACCCTGTCTCCATCCACGCCCGCTTGCCTTTCTCCTCTGAGAAGGACGAGCTTCAGAGCCTTTCGGTAAAAATAGTTTTGTGTGGCTTCCGCCAGGAAGACGCTTGGAAAAGGAGAGAGGATTCATTTGCTAAAAAAGAAAAAGCCTCCCAGATTGTTACCGTTATTTTGGAATTCATCTTTGCAAAACCTACCAGGGGACCTGAAGATGTTCCTGCCCTCTAATTCAGCAATTCCACTTCTGGATGTTTGCTTTGAAGTAAATCTAAAAGGAAAACCCAGCAGATGAAGCTGTTCTCTGCATTGAGGTTTGTGACAGTAAAACCCTGGAAGCAGGAAACGATTCAGGGTTAAGGGCCAAGGTTTAGGAATTGACTACAAGTTCAAATGCTCACCTGCCCACTCGTTCGTGTATTCCCCCTAACACTTACTGATGATCTGTCCACACACAGGACTGTGCTAAGTGCTGGAGAGGGAAGAATGAACAGATGCAGTGTTTATGTCTCAGGCTGAAGGGCTACAGGCAAGTAAACTAAGTAAACCCACACTTACAGTTCAATGTGATAAGGGAAGTACAATGTGAGGAAGAACAGAGAGACCAGACATCAGACTAGGCGTTCAGGGAAGGCTTCCTGGAGGAGGTGGCCTTTTGGCTGAGTTATGAAAGTCAAGGCGGTTGGCCAGGAAAAATGGGAGGAAGAGTGTGGGGACAGACAGCAGCTATAAAGACTAGTGAAGTCTGGGTGGTGACAGGGAGAACGCTGGGGGGTGGGGACAGGCAGTGAAAGCAGACAGAGGTGGTGTTGGAGAGGAGCCCAGAACCCCCTGTGTAGGTTCTGTGAACAACACAAAGGAGATTTTCCCTAATAGCTGCTGAAGGGGTTTAAGCAAGAGAGTGAGGTATCCAGAAATCTCACTCTGACTGCCCTGTGGAGAAAGGCCAGTGTGGCTGCAGCCGGGCCAGCACAGAGACAACACAGATGAGAGCCCGCGGGGATGCAGCTGATGGCTCCTTCAGTCCTGGGGACACAGAATGGCTGAGTGTGACTCTGAAACTTTGTGGCTCAAATCCCGACTTAGGCACTGTCCAGATCTAGAAAGTTAACTAACCCCTCTGAATTTTAGTTTCCTCCTTATAAAAGGGGGCTTCCCTGGTGGCTCAGCTGGTAAAGAATCCTCCTGCAATGCGGGAGATCTGGGTTCGATTCCTAGGAAGATCCCCTGGAGAAGGGAAAGGCTACCCACTCCAGTATTCTGGCCTGGAGAATTCCATGGACTGTATAGTCTATGGGGTTGCAAAGAGTCGGACACGACTGAGTGACTTTCACTTTCACTTTCCCCCACTCTTTCCCTTTTTTCACACTTTCACTTTTCACTCTATCATGTAAAGAAGTCCCCTCCTTGGGTGGTGAGAGAGCTGAAGGAGGGGAGGCATGGGTAAGTTCTCTCTAAGGGAAGCTGTTGGACTTGTGACTGTTATTGGCGGCTTGTTGATGCAGGCAGTGAGTCTAAACGAAGGGTGGAGAGATCTCCCCGGATGGTCAAGTGTCTGTCTGCAATGCGGGAAACCTGAGTTCGATCCCTGGGTCGGGAAGATCCCCTGGAGAAGGAAATGGCAACCCACTCTGTTATAGCCACGCTTTCCGGGAAACAGACTCACTCAGAAGGACAATGCAGATAGTGGAGTGCAGTTTATTACACCGGAGGGCCCAAGGCAGAGTCACCTCTTAGCCAAGGACCCCGACCAGCATTTGTGAAAATCTTTTATACCCCATGTGTACGTGTCCAAATCCACCACCTCAATTCCCTTGAGACTTACATAAACAAAGGCAGGGTAAATACAACTACAATAACCCCATCATTCCCGTGTTATATGTTCAAACAGTCAATAATCAATCAGCCCGCAGTTACATTCCAAACAGTTAATAACCGATAAGCCTGTGCTTACATTCTGATAGATAGTGTCCGGAGGCAGGGGTGATTAGTGTCTGTTTTCTCTTAGGCAATGAGTAACCTGGATATGATCTTCAAGGTTCCCCTGTCCGGAGGGGGTCTTATCCTTCCATTGTCGTTCCCACAGGCACTAAGCAGAGAGTTCAGGGTCCACTGGAGAGGCAGCCGAGCACGATCAGCACGGACAGGCCTGAGATGGAGTCCAGGCCCTATGAATTCCTTCTTCAACTCCAGTACTCTTGCCTAGAAAATGCCATGGACGGAGGAGCCTGGTGCTGGCTACTGTCCTTGGGGTCGCAAAGAGTCAGACATGACTGAGCGACTTCACTTCACTTCCAGCGGTTAAGACTTCACCTTCCAATGCAGGGCGTATGGGTTCACCCCCTGGTTGGGAGCTGAGATCCCACATGCCTCCTGGCCAAAAAACTGAAACATAAAACAGAAACAGTGTTGTAACAAATCCCATAATGTCTTTAAAAATGGTCCACATAAAAAAGCCTTTAAAAAGGAAACCCAAAAGAGGGATGGAGGTGGATGCCCACTGCTGGCTTGGGCAGGTGGGAGGATGCAGCACTGGGTTTGGGAAGAGAAGAGGATAAATTGATGTGGGACAAGAAATTGAGGCACTGGTGGGCTTGGTGGACATCCAGGTATGAGACAAAGGAAGTCGATTCAAGGATGGTTACTTGGGGGGCTTATTGGGGCCGAAGAGGTGACTGAGACCTCAGAAGCCGAGAAGACAGCAGGGGTTGGCGGGGGCGGGGGCGCGGGAAGTGAAGAGGGCAGAACACCCAGAGATGAAGAACAGATCAGCTAGGTTTTCCTCCAATGGGAAAGATTGAAGCCTGCTTCACTGTCGATGGAAGGGGCCTTCAGAGAGTGTTTTGTAGACAAACGCCCTCTGTAGACGTGGTATTTATTATTTTTTCTTATTATCTTCATTGCCATCATTGGGGTGAGAGTGATAAGGACAGAGTAAAGGGACAGAGTAGGTGACTAAGCAGTTAATCCCTCTTGGGGATTATAAGTAGAAAAAAGATGGGAGACCCTGTAAGTTAATGATTGCTTAAGGAAGCAGATTTGCTTAACCACAAAACCAAGCAGGCCTGCTTAGTAACAAGACCAAGCAGCAGAAGCAGGGGATGTGCCCCCAAACAGTAAAACAAGGGGGGCCTGAGACCCGCATCCCGCCCAGTGAGCTCAGCAAGCTCATGACCCCTAGGCCATGCTCTCTGCACACATAAAACACAACAGTTTATGGAAAGGGGACATTTCAAAGTAAAGACCCTCGGTGTACTGAGTCCTGAAATAGTATTTCGATGGCCATGTCACTACATGCTTGACAATGTGGGGACAAGAAAACTCCTCTGCCCAGCCTGAAGGAGGAGCTGATGATGGAAGCTTGATTGCTACTCAAGAATGAGGACAAAAGTGGTCTTTTTCTCCTCCCCGCTTTTCCTTCGATTAATGAAACAGTAGCCCAGGCACCTGGTTAAAAAAACAAAAAACAAACAAACAAACAAAACCCAAAACCAAAACCAAACCAAACCAAAACAACAACAGAAAACAACCCCCCCAAAAAAAACCCCACAAACAAACAAAAAGAAACAGTAGCCCAGTAAGTTGCCAGGGTGTGGCACTCTTGCCCACCTGCTTGTAAGCTTCACACGCATCTGATTCTAATGAACCATTTCCTATCTTTCACCTTGCCTCTCGCTGAGTTCTTTCTGCACTGAGACACAGAGGACATGGCGCTCTTTGGAGCAACCAAAATGACACCTAGTGGTTTCAAGAGGATTGAACTAAGAGTGAAATCAATCATAGCAGCCTGTTTATATGCAGCAGATCAGAGTTATTTATAATGAAGTTATAATGACAGGGGCCAATGCTTATAAAGTTACACGTAAAAAGCGATATAAAGCATTGTCTATGCAATATGCTAACTACAGAAACACATCCCAAAATGTACTCCTAGGGAAACAAAAATGCAGGAAGGAAATGCACTGAGAAATAACAGTGCTATTTCTGGGTGGGAGGGATATGGCAGGGCTTCCTTCTGCGTTTGCTATGATGAGTATGTATTAGTTTCAGCATGACAAAATACAATCAACTTTACACTATAAAAAGAAACAAACTAAGGTGGTGGTGGTGGGGGTTGCTATCCCTGCAAGGTGACCTTGGGCAGATCTCTGTTCCCCCAGAGCTCTGGTCTCTACATCTATAGAAAGACAGGGCTGAACAAAATAGCATCCTTCCCATCGTTTGCCCTGGAGACTGCCTTGAAGACACATCCCAGGAAAGAAAGGCAGTGACTGTGGTCAGCTAGCCCTGGGGGACTTTGTGCACTCAGAGGGTCTCCCCCAGATGACCTCAAGCCTCAGTTTCTCATTCCACCTCTGTGCTCAAAGGTCCCCTTCCTGAGTGCCTTGTTCCATCTCTGTGGGCCTGTCCTGATTCTGGCCAGCTGTCTGGCTCCACAAGACCAAGAACTGTGCTATTCTCTCTCTTTTTTAAATTATATGATCATATTTGTTTGTGAAATCTGAACACAAAATAAACTAAAAAAAAAAAAATCATGCATCACGCTTGTGGTTACCAAAGGCAGAGAACTGGCAGGAGGAAATACAGGATTCAGGTTATTGAAAAGTACAAACGTCCAGGTATAAGATGGGCATGCTCAGTTGCTAAACCGTGTCCGATTCTTTGCGATGCCATGGACTATAGCCCACCAGGCTATTCTGTCCATGGTATTCTCCAGGCAAAAATACTGGAGTGGGTAGCCATTCCCTTCTCCAGGGAAGATCTGTGGTATCCTTTGGTATCTGTGGTCCTATTATAGTGCCTGGCTCAGAGAGGGGATGGTACTTACTGGATGGTTGGATGGATGGATGGATGAATTGTCCCTCCAGACAATGCACATCAATGTATTAATGTATTAATATTAAAACTCTCAGAAGACCCACACTAAAAGCCTGTTCAAACTTGTTAAGTTCATTGACTCATTAATGAACCCAGGGTTCATTAACACCCCGTGAATCAATGTTCCACAGAACACCCTTGGGGAAATACTCCCCCAAGGTGCCCCCCTCCCAAGCTTCTCTGCAGCCCTGCCGTTCAAATGAACAGCCCTGTTCAAATAAACAGCCCTGCCGTTGCGGTTGGCCAGAGTATCTCGGGGGAGGTAAGGGTGCCGTAGCTTTGTGGTTTTCCTCCCAGGACTCCAGAGTGTTCCCCGCCTCCGCTGTCCCCGGCCTGTCGGGTCCTCCCCTCCTCCGCTTCCAGCCCTCGAGCTGCCTCAGCCCAGGAGTGAACATGCCAAAACAAGGGACAAGCCTTCCTCTCAGCGTTTGAGTTTCTGAAGGTGGTTTCACACCGGCCCGGTGCCAAGGATGACTGAAGGTGAGGATGGTGCAACCTCAGGCGCCCCGGAGACAAGAAACACTGGGACGTTGTCTGGTTTCTGCCACAGTTAGTTTCAAATCCAGACGATGAGCTGATGCTGTGGTTTTAAACCACCATCACTTCTGCTGCCTGCCACTTCTGTGTGAATCGGAGTGAAATAGACCACACGAGAAGAGAGCGCTGTGCAGCGTGATGGGCGTGTACGGGGGTGGGCAGCGTGCTGGATTGTGACTATCACAGCCCCTTCTCCGTGTCGGTCGTCGTGGCTGTAAGGGTCCTGGGGTTACCTAAGGGATCTAGAAGCCCGTTTGGGGAAGTGGATCTCAGAATTGCCACAGACTGTGTCACATAAAGGGGAGTCAAGCAATTTCCTAGTTCAGGCCTGGTAAGGAGGGAGAAATTACCCCTCAAAGTTATAAGCTGAAATATTCTAAGCGAATTCGTTCCCAGTGTCTGCCATTTTGCCCCTCGCATGTCTATGGCAACTTGACTATTAAAAGGCTCGCTCTTGTCTAAAGGCTTGTTCCACTGCACCCTAGCATGTCTAGTTGCCGATCCTGTGCATCAGCGAGGTCGGCTGCTGTAGACGGAAGCAGGACAGAATCTAAAGGAAGTGGCTGGGAATACGCGAAGGCCGAAAAGCCCTCGTGCGTCTTGTCCTGCCGGTCATCATATGGCCTTGAAGCCCTTCCTAGCAGAAACGAGGGATGGAGGAGGGGATGGAGAACCGTGTGGCCTCTGAGTTCCCTTATTTTTTTTTTGGTTGTGCTGGGTCTTCATTGCTATGCACAGGCTTTCTCTAGTTGGGGTGTGCGGGGCTCCTCTCTGGCTGGGGCGTGCGGGGCTCCTCTCTAGCTGGGGCGTGCGGGGCTCCTCTCTGGCTGGGGCGTGCGGGGCTCCTCTCTGGCTGGGGCGTGCGGGCTCCTCTCTGGCTGGGGCGTGCGGGGCTCCTCTCTGGCTGGGGCGTGCGGGGCTCCTCTCTGGCTGGGGCGTGCGGGCTCCTCTCTGGCTGGGGCGTGCGGGGCTCCTGTCTGGCTGGGGCGTGCGGGGCTCCTGTCTGGCTGGGGCGTGCGGGGCTCCTGTCTGGCTGGGGCGTGCGGGGCTCCTGTCTGGCTGGGGCGTGCGGGCTCCTCTCTGGCTGGGGCGTGCGGGGCTCCTGTCTGGCTGGGGCGTGCGGGGCTCCTGTCTGGCTGGGGCGTGCGGGCTCCTCTCTGGCTGGGGCGTGCGGGCTCCTCTCTGGCTGGGGCGTGCGGGGCTCCTCTCTGGCTGGGGCGTGCGGGGCTCCTCTCTGGCTG
Source organism: Muntiacus reevesi (assembly GCF_963930625.1). Taxonomy (NCBI): domain Eukaryota; kingdom Metazoa; phylum Chordata; class Mammalia; order Artiodactyla; family Cervidae; genus Muntiacus; species Muntiacus reevesi. The sequence goes on along the minus strand of NC_089263.1, from coordinate 61,039,493 downwards.
GGGTGTGTGGGGTGCTCCTTGTGGTGGCTTCTCCTGTGGAGCATGGGCTCTAGGATGTGCAGGCTTCAGTAGCTGTGGCTCATGGGCTTAGCTGCTCACAGCATGTGGGATATTTTCTCTCTTTTTTTTTTGGCCACATCATGGGGCATGTGGAACTTCCCCGACCAGGGATTGAACCCAAGTCTCCTGCATTGGAAGCACAGTGTCTTAACCACTGGACCACCAAGGAAGTCCCAGGTGGATTCTTAACCTCTGGACCACCAGAGAAGGCTGGAGTTCCCTTTTTCCTTGGCTATTTTAAGCTCCTGCATGGCGAACCTTCTCCCACAACATTTCCCCAGATGGAATATTCATGGCCAATAATCAGTATATTGGGAGCGCAGGTACCCAGCGCTCACATTTGGGACCGCTGATGTAAACAGGTTTGATATGAGTTTCCTGACGCCTTGTGTCCCCATAGACCACACACTGTACTTAGCACATGGTGGTTCTCAACTTATCCAGAAACCTTCTCTTGCTGCTCCTTGAACCGCGCTCTGAGAGCGCAAGTCCAAGAACTGGGAGCTCAGTCTTGGCTCTGCCGCCAGCTCACAGAGTGACGTGGGCATGCACCTCTATCTTTCTGATCCTCAGGCTCTTCCTTTTGGAAAATGGGCAAGTGATCCTACCTCTCAGGCCGGTTGTGCCCAGAGAAAGTAGAACGATGGGAACTTGGCTGCCCTGCTGGTACGGCCGCCAAGGAGTAAGGCTGGGCAAGATCCAGTGAAGCTGAGCGGGTGTGAGCCTGCGTGTGCACCTGTACACGTATGCCTGAGTGCCTGCATGCCAGCGCAGTCCCGGGGGACGAGCTGAGACCCAGTGGACCTGCATTCCAAAGGAGCTGCTGAGCCAGGGGCAGGGTTTACAAAGGAGGTCCGAGAGAACGCTCAGCCTCCCATATCCACATCAAGGGTTTGTGAGAGTCAGAAATTCCAATTCTGTTAAAGTATTTGTAAGGAGAATTTCTTTGGGGGAAACTTGAGCTGTTGGTTCCAACCCCCTTTCTCCCAAGAGGGAGGGGTGGGGGTGGTTTCTATTAGAGCTCAGGTGTGTCCCCTGGAATTTGCAGACTTAGTGGCTGAAAAATCTATAGGCATCAGGGTGTCAGGAGCGGGACCATAGTGAGCCAGGGTTGGGTCATCTTAGGTCCTGTTCGCAGGGCTGTCTGCAGGGTGGTGGATTTCCATAGAGAGAGGACAAGAGGTGGGCTTCCCTGTGCTCAGGGCTACGGGAGAGAGCAACTGCTAACAGAACGCCTTTCCCCAGGTCAAGGGGCCCACACTAGGGGTGAGAGAACATGGGCAATGAAGTACTCCCCAAGAACCTTGGAAAGCTCCCTGGGAAGGGTCAGCCGAAACACCTGCCCACAGAGTGAGAACCAGCATTGTAGGATAAGAATTTCCTTTCTCATGAAAAGATATCCCATGTTCTTAGATTGGAAGAATTAATATTGCTAAAATGACCGTATTATCAAAAGCCATCTACAGATTTAATGTCAGTTCAGTTCAGTTGTTCAGTTGTGTCTGACTCCTTGCGACTCCATGGACTGCAGCACGCCACGCCTCCCTGTCCATCACCAACTCCTAGAGCCTACTCAAATCATGTCCATCACGTTGGTGATTCCATCCAACCATCTCATCCTCTGTCGTCCCCTTCTCCCGCCTTCAACCTTTTCCAGCATCAGGGTCTTTTCCAGTGAGTTGGTACTTTGCATTAGGTGGCCAAAGTATCAGAGTTTCAGCTTCAGCATCAGTCCTTCCAGTGAATATTCAGGACTGATTTCCTTTAGCATAGACTGGGTGGATCTCCTTGCAGTCCCAGGGACTCTCAAGAGTCTTCTCCAGCACCACAGTTAAAAAGCATCAATTGATCAGCACTCAGCTTTCTTTATAGTCCAACTCTCACATCCATACATGACTACTGGAAAAACCATAGCTTTGACTAGACAGACCTTTGACAGATTTAAAGTGATTCTTATCAAATCAAGCATGAATTTTTCACAGAACTAGAACAAATAATCCTAAAATTTACATGGAGTCACAAAGGACCCATAATTGCCAAAGCAGTCTTAAGGCAAAAGAACAAAGCTGTGGCATAACCCTCTCAGACTTCAGATAGTACTCGAAAGATATGGTAATCAAAACGGCTTCTCTGGTGGTCCAGTGGCTAGGAATCTGCCTTGCAATGCAGAGGACACCAGTTCAACCCCTGGTCCAGGAAGATCCTGCATGCTGGGCGGCTACTGAGTCGGAGAACCACAACTACTGAGCCCCGCCTCCCTAGAGCCTGTGATCCATAGAGAGTAGAGCCCGTGATCCATGACAGAGGTGGCGGGGGTGCTGCTGCAGTGAGAAGCCCTTGAACTGCAACTAGAGAGTGGCCCCCGCTCACTGAAATTGGGGAGAGTCCACGCTGAGCAGTAAAGACCCAGCACAGCGAAAAAAATTAAAAAAATAGTAAAAAAAAAAATACTGTGGTATGAGCGCAAAAATGGACATAAAAGTCAATGGAAAGAAATAGAGAGACTATAAATAAACCCACACACTTATGGTCAATTAATCTTCAACAAAGGAAGCAAGAATATGCAATGGAGAAAAGTCTTTTCAGCAAAGAAGTTAGAACACTTCCTTATATCACGCACACAAAATAAGCTCAAAATGGCTTAAGGACTTAAATATAAGACAAGATACCATAAAACTCCTAGAAGAGAGCATAGGCAGAACATTCTCTGGTTTAAATCATCATAATGTTTTCTTAGGTCAGTCTACCAAAGTAAAAGAAATAAAAGGAAAACTAAGCAAATGGGACCTAATCAAACTCATAAACTTTTGCACATCAAAGGAAACCACTAACAAAATGAAAAGACAACCTACGGTCTGGGAGAAAATATCTGCAAATGATGCAACCGACCAGGGCTTAATTTCCAAGATATACAAACAGTTCATTGCCGGGGTCCAGCCTTTGCAAGATCCAGGGGGTACCCTCAGGATGAACGGCGTCGGCGAGAGATAGAAGACACGTGAGACCAGCTTTGATAGGGCCAAGTCTGCGAGGGAGAGAGAGAGAAAGAGAGAGAGAGAGAGAGAGAGAGAGAGAATGACCAGACGGGGGTGCAGAGAGTCTGGAAGAGTCTGGCAAAGTCTGGCAATGCTTTATTTTTTACCATAGCTTTTATACCCTAAGTTAGTACATTTCTAAGGGGAAGATAGTTTAACATTATGTCATCTTGTTCTTCACAAAACCAGGGTGTTTTCTGCATACTTCTTTGTTTATGAGGGTCTTGTACATTATCTTCTGGCCTTGGGGCCTGTTAACATTTTATGCAAGTTAGGTGAATGTAAACCTATTTTCTGTTTCTCTGGTGACCTTAACTGAAAGGTAGCAGTCTCATAGGGCAACAGTACAGAGTAGAAGTATAACCTTGTTAACACAAAAATTAATCCTTCTGCAGAAGTTGTCAGTTGCGTTTATCTAAGAAGTTTACCCCACACTGACTCTGCGACTTTGGTGAGGCAGCTTCTGCCTAGCACTCCTGGCTGACAATTAACAACCATCTCATTGTTACCACACCAGGGCTAAGTTCTTATTTCTCTAGATCTTTAACTATATTAACAGTGGTTTCTATAACACAACCTTAGCACATTAAAAGCAAAAACACAGCAAACAAAACACAGCAAGCAAACGTCAACCCAATAAACACTTATATAATAATTTTTTCTTATATTTTCTAATAAACCTCCTTCATCCCTCAAAAATGCTCTATATCTATTAGGGCTTTTATATAATCAGGTTCTTTATGCTATTTTATGATTAAAATATTATAAGCAATCATGCATGTTAGTACCAAGGGCATAAATGCATTTGACTAACAAACTACCAGCAAAAGAGCTCAAATTAAAACACTCCTTTCACCCTAAATAATCTCATAAAATACCACCAACCAAAAAACTTATAGATTAAAGTTCTAAATTGATTCTTATTTGGAAAGAGATCGGGGAAGGCCTTCTGCCTGTGTCACAGAAATTAGGAAGTAATTTATTAAAGCAAGCATCAGAAGAACAGATACCAACTTTAAGGTGAGCGCTGGGGGCAGCTTTGGGGCAGCTTTTCGGAATCCCTGAAAACCTGATCCGCCTTGCCCGTCAGGCTTTCTCCCTCATGACCTTGTCATGGGTAGGATTCGGCAATCTCACTCCTGGACATATATCTAGAAAAGATGAAAATTCTAATTGGAAAAGACACATGCACCCCAGTGTTCATAGTGGCAGTATTTGTGATAGCCAAGACTAGACAACAGCAAGATGTAGAGCAACCTAAGTGTCCATCAACAGGTGAATGGATAAATAAGATGTGGTGTATACACAATGGAACACTGCGGCGTGTGCTTGCTCAGTTGTGTCGGATTCTTTGTGACTCCATGGGCTGTAGCCCGCCAGGCTCCTCTGTCCATGGAATTTTCCAGGTAAGAAATACTGGAGTGGGTTGCCATTCCCTTCTCCAAGGGATCTTCCTGACCCAGGGATCGAACCCGTGTCTCCTTTTTTTTTTTGAATCTGCATCTCTTGCATCTCCTGCATTGGCAGGATTCTTTACCACTTCCCCCACCTGGGAAGTCAATGGAATATCACTCAGCCATAAAAAGAATGAGATAATGCCATTTGCAACAACATGGATGGAACTAGGCATTATCATATAGTGCAGTAAGTCAGACAGAGAAAGACATACATGATATCACTCATTCGTGGAATCTAAAAAAATGATACAAAAGAACTTACAAAACAGAAACAGATTCACAGACATAGCAAATAATCCTATGGTTACCAAAGGGGAAGCAGGGGCAGGGATAAATTAGGAGTTTGGGATTAGCAGATGCAAACTACTACATATGAAATAGATAAACAACAAGGTTCTACTGTATAGCGCAGGGAACTATATTCAATATCATGTAATAACTTGCAATGGAAAAGAATCTGCACATATATATGATATAACTGAATCATTTTTTGGTATACCTGAAACAAACGCAACAATGTGAATGAATTGTACTTAAAAAAAAAAAAAATTTCCTTTCTCTTTCCCCACACTCCTAGCCTAAGGCGGTCAGAGAGGAACTGGTGAGCCAGGGAAAACAAGGTGAGCTCTGCTTTCTGCCAAGTGGCGTACCTATAGCTAGCAGGGTAGGGTGGGGAGGGTTTACACTTTAAAAAAAAAGAAAAAAAAACTTGAAAAGAGATTTAAGACTTGTTGGTTACCTTTTCAGTCTTCATCTTATGGGTGTTACGCACCTACTTTGGTTCGAAGCTGAAATAACCAAATTTGTTGTTAGCTTCCCCACAATTTTGTGCTCAGGCAAGATCCGTCTCCACGAGCTCACCCCTCCCTTAGACTTCCCCAGTGCAGGTGTCCGTCTGATCAAAGGCAGGCAGCAGAAAGTCTGTATGCCGCCCCCCCTCCCTTTCCCATCCCCATGGCCCGGCCCCAGCGTGGTCTGAGCTCAGGTCCCATTTTTGTTGAAATGTGTAGAAGAGCATGGAGGAGACACACGGAATCAGCTGGGACCCTGGGGTGGGCGGGGCGGGGGCGGTGGATTGAACTCCTGCCAGGAAGGCTCACCTTGGGCAGGGCTGGCTTCTCAGCCTCCTCGTTGCTTCTGCTCCTGACCGCCAGCCAAGGTGCGAAAGATCCAGGCTGGGTGGCCCAGGAGGGAAGCATCCTGAGGGAGTCCGGGACAGGGAGGGAGGAGGGGACAGCTGAGCGTTCCTCCCAGGGGTGGAGGGAGTGGGAGGGGAGGGGGCAAAGGGGCTGAGAGACTCAGGGTCAGAGAAGGGTCAGGAACTAAGTGACCGTGCAGCTGGGTCCCTACCCACACTTTCAGAGGAGGGGGCACGCAGGTCGCTGTATGCCTGGGCATGCATATGGCTCTCTCGCATCCCTGTGATTGGCCTTGAGACCTGGGGCTGGTCTGACACCTGGAGAAATCTGCATATGGACCGGGTATTAGACACAGGTGAGGCGTTGCTATTAAGTCTGTCCTCTGTGATGAGGTCATAGTGGTTACATAGACTGTCCTCAGCAGAAAAGCAACTTGAAGTATTTCTAGGTGAAACGACATGGTGGCTTGGACTTACTTTCACTCATTTATTTTTGGCTGCACTGGGTCTTGGTTGCTGCACGCAGGCTTTCTCTAACTGCAGGCAGCAGAGGTTACTCTCTCGCCGTGGTACTCGAACTCCTTATTGCAGTGGCTTCTCTTGTTGCAGGGCATGATCTCTAGAGCGCTGGCTCAGCAGTTGTGAGGCACAGGCTGAGTTGCCCTGTGGCGTATGGGATCCTCCCCCACCAGGCATCGAACATGTGTCCCCTGGATTGCAAGGAGGACTCTTAACCACCGGAGCACAAGGGAAGCCCCTTGGATTTATTTTTAATGTACTCCAGTCCCCCCCCCCGCCATCCACAGTCAGGGCAGATAGTAGAAATGAGGCTTTCAGAATAGCAATCATTTTTGAAGCTGGGTGAGAGGTTCTCGTTACTTCTTTGCATGTTTGAAATTTTCTATTAAAAAAACGGAAAACTAGTGTGAAGACCCATTGGGAAAGACCCTGATCCTGGGACAAATCGTGGGCAAGAGGAGAAGGGGGGCAACAGAGGATGAGATGATGGTTGGATGGCATCGTTGACTCAATGGACATGAGTCTGAGCAAACTCGGGGAGATAGTTGAAGGACAGGAAAGCCTAGAGTGCTGCAGTTCATGGGGTTGCAGAGTCGGACATGACTTAGCAAGTGAATAACAATAGCCTGGAGTCAGTTTCTCCCTTGCAAGAGGTACACACTTATCTGCTCACTTTCACCAAAAAGCTGCCTCCCGGATTCTGCACTGGACGGACTCCCTCTGAAGCAGCCAGGGTGTCTTCACAAATTATTTCTTCTGTGCATTCTTCTGCATCAAAGACCAGATGATGGTGTGTTAGTCAGCCAGTTGTGTCCAACTCTTTGCAGCTCCATGGACTGGAGCTCGCCAGCCTCCTCTGTCCATGGAATTTTCCAGGCAAGAAAATACTGGAGTGGGTTGCCACTTCCTTCTCCGGACGATTTTATCAACCCAAGGACTGAACTTGAGTCTCCCGCATTGCAGCCAGATTCTTTACTGTCTGAGCCACCGGAGTAGCCCGTTTCCAAATCACAGAAAAAACGACTAAAAGGGCAAAACGCACAACCTCTGGAAGTGCAAGTAAAATGCAAAACGGGGTGGTGGGGGGAGGCGTGGGAAGATTCCTGAGGGGGCCTTCCAGTGAGCCACAGGCCGCCCCTCCCGCCCTGCTATCAGGGTGCACTCACCCAGTGGAAACCACAGATGTAAGCCCAGGGATGCCAGGAACTGCTGAGCTTCCCTGCCACCAGCCCCAACTGGCCCTGGAGGCCCCCCACCCCACGTTTTTGCCCCGACCTCGTGCCCTCTCTCCTCCACCTGCCGAAGCTCTCCCAGCGTGTTGGACCCCCCACCCAGCAGCACTCTGCACACAGATGCTGGAAAGCTGTTTGCTCAACAAGTAAAGAGCCCACAGTAGCTCCAGAGCGAGCACCGAGTCAAGCCACCCAGCCGCTGAGCCATCCATACCCCTCAGTGCTGATCTGGTTTCTGCTGCACCCAGGCCCTCTGCCAGCTTTTCTCCTTCCTCTCTGATTGCTCGTGTTTTACCCACCCTCAAAGTCATCTGAGCCCCTCCGGCTGGGTCGGACCCCCCACTCCCACTCCTTGCCCTGGTTGCCCAGCATCTGCACATTCAGCCACACCCAGACTCAGCCATTGCTGGCCCCCCGCAGACAGCATCACGATCTCCAGCCAGACTTGGGTTCTGCACCTGCTGGGTGAACGTCTGCCTGAACTAGTCTCGGAGGGCTCCTGACTTCACCCGAACTGCTCCAGGCCCCCCTCATTATCCTCTTTCAAGCTTGCAGTACTCCCCATCTTAGTCGATGGCACTGACGTCTGCCCAGAAGACAGTCAGTGGTCTGGGCCTCACCCACTGCCCCTACCCCATCCATCACCAGGTCCTGCTGATGTCACCCCAGAAACCTCTCTTGACAATCCTTTCACCTCCCCCCTGTTCACTGCCTACACCCTAGTCCACACCACCATCACTTCACTAAGTTAGAGTCTTAGCCCCTCACCTGTCAGTCTCTGCAGTCGGATTGAGAGCTGATGTGGCCACAGGCCACTGGGAAGAACACACCTGGCTTTGCTCCTAGGGTCTCCTGTTCCAGCAGAATCCTGGGGTCCTAGGCCTTGTCTGCCTGAGAGGTGGTGAGCGGTGGTACATGGCTACCGCTCAGTATGTTAATGAATACCTGCAAGGCTAATACTGGGCGTTACACTGGGCATTTTGTTTAAAATGCAGGCAAATATGAAGGTGGCAAAAACGGTCTAGATACATAACTCTTTTCCATTATTAAGCTTAGAAAAAAGTGTACATATATAGAAATACAAGGAGATCTTAGAACTTTTAAGTCAATAATGGGTTCCTTTCCCTTCTCTGATCTGGTTATTCCTCAATTATTAATTTTAAAATCATTATTTTTGCCAGTATTTACATAACCAAGTAAACTAACAACTGGATATGACAAGCTGAATCCTTTTTTTATTTATTTTTGGCTGCACTGGGTCTTTGTTGCTGTGAGTGTGCTTTCTCTATTTGCAGTGAGTGGAGGGCTATTCTTCATTGCGGTGTTCGGACTTCTCATTGCAGGGGCATCTCTTGTTGTGGAGCATGGGCTCTAGAGCGTGTTGGATCAGCAGTCGTGGTGCGCAGGCTTAGTCACCCTGAGGCGTGTGGGATCTCCCCAGGCCAGGGACTGAACATGTGTCCCCTGTGTTGGCAGGCGGATTCTTAACCACTGGACTATTAGGGAAAGTCCTAAACTGAATTCTTGAGAGTTATCTAATCTGATGAAAGCTGATACACCATATGCAAACTATAGTTTTATTTGCAAGTGACCCACATGAGAAAAAAAAAATCTGGATATGAAACAATATAGTGTGAATCATATCTAATTTTAAATATTTTAATTTATATACTTTCATGATTATAGGTTCAATAAGAAATTCACTTTTCAGATTTTATTTCATTATAGAATATATTTGATAAGGATACATACAAACAGAATCATCTTTAATACATATTGTTTACTGGTGCCCGGCACTTCCGCAGCAGGCTGGAGATGTGATAAAAAATGCTTCCCAATGTTCAGCTTCATCAGCCACTCTAAACAACCAGTGCTGTAGAGTTGACGGTTCAATTCACGTACTTGCCTAGAACAAGTAAAAATCTTAATATTCGCCTTTAAGTCTGTTTATTACTCTTCTATTTTAAAATCTGAGATACATTCCCCAATGTAAACAATAGATTTCAATCTGTCACACAATCGAAATGGATAAGGCCTTCTTGACAACGTAAGCCACCTATTGCGTTACCCATCGGAGCGCAGTTAGTTCATAGTGTAACAGGCCGTCCATTCACAGAAGACAGGAAGAGAAGCTGCCTTCAGAACCTGGTGGAGCCTTCCAGACTTCTCCCGGCCGCGGGTGATGGTACGCTAGAGAGACCTTTGTGACTTGGTCTACTTGGTCTTAAAATACAAATATACAATGTCCATAAGCATTAAAATAGTAAAGCCTAGCCTGACGTATTTATTAAGAATTGCTAAAATCCTATACAATACCATATCATGCCAATTAATATACAGAGGAAGGTGACCAAGTGTCTCCACCACTCACCGGGCCCGTGAATGGGGGACAGAGGGGATGCGACTGGTGTAGCGTTAAGCGGCTGACTGCATGTGGTTAGGCAGACAGTCCAGGGACTCTGAAATGCCTGGGTACCCTGCTGCAATAATTAAGTTAATCTGAGGCAGAATTTGCTTGACACGAGAAGAACCTGACCCCTTTTCTCACCAGCCTCCCAGAGGGACGACTGAACGAAACCTTAGAAAATGTCAACCAAATAAAGTCTTATTTGCATTTCCTGATTCAGTTGTGCAGATCAGTTATCCATTCTGTTCTCCATCGATTCATCCTTTTAGGACCAATTAATCAACAGTGATCATGATTCAGTACCTCGTTATCATAAATATTTGACTCAGCAAGCTCGATGGCGAGACACTAAAGCCTATATACAATCTTTGACAAAGGCATTCTGTGACCGTTTTTGAAGAGTTCATAGAAAAACAAAGAAGGATACGCCAGTCACTTCTCGATGTCACTGTAATGTAAACTGTGGCATCTTTTTTTTATATTAAATGTTTCATATATTGTACAACGAAAGAGAGACCTGAACGGCTGACCCGCTGTGACGCTCACCGATCCGCTAAGCTAAGGTAACCGGTAAAGGGCATGGTTTTCCTGAGGTTTTTGTGAGGACGTTTCGGACAAAGCAGAAATCACAGTGACCGAGCGAGATGCGAGTCTGTGCCTCCCGGCCGTTCGGTGCCCCCCGGGGCTTGCCGGGTCTACACAACCCGCCACTGCATGATACTTGTGTCTTTGCCGCCGGTGGAGACGAGGTGGCTGTCGTCGCAGAGGAAGGCGACGTTGGTGACGTGACTACTGTGCCCACTGTACACGTGGCTGGGAGCCTAGGAGAGACACGGAGGGCAGTGAGCGCCAAGCCCGGGAGGAGGGTCAGAGGCGCTGGAGCCCCTGCATGTTGAGAGGCCGGTCTTGGCGGGGAGGGGGGTGGATGTGGACAGGGGGGAAGTTCAGCCCCAGAGGCTGCTGCGCCGGGCACCCCAAAGGAGCGGGGGCTGGAGGCAGGGATGGGGGGTGGGGGATGGAGGGGAGGAGGGGTCAGGTCTGGGGAGGACGAGGAGGGGTGGTCCAGGCATTGGCTCAGCTCAGCAGGGCGAGAGAGAGGAGAGGAAGCCGTGGTGGAGGGCAGAGGGGTGGGGCCCAGGAAGTGCAGACAAGGATGAGCCAGAACCACGCTGGGGACAGGGCTCTCTGCAGAGGGCAGTTGGGCTCCCCCCCCAAATGCTCTGGGGCAGTTGGCTGATGTCTCCGCTGCCTGGTTTGTGCCGGGTGCTGTCACCCGCGATGCCCTTCTATTCAACTACCAGCCGGCCAGCGGGGGGAGGTGCGCCCTGTCGGGGGAGACCAGAGAAGGAGGCTCTACCCGGAACTGTGAGCAGGGGTAGGAGAACAGGTGCACTTTGCCGAAGTCATCGCCGGTTGACAGGAGTTTTTTCTCGTGGGCCCGAGAGGCGGCGTTGATGTCGGTTCCGTCTGAGCCCTCTGGCCACACTCCTAAAACAAAGACCCCAGACAGAGCACTGGAAATACGAGGGCCACACTGCGTGGAGACTGGCCATTGAACTCCCACGAGAACAGAAATGTCCCGGATTTAGAAACCAGGCCCAAGGAACGCTTTGTCTTGGCTCCCAGCCTCGGGGACCATTTCCCTGCAGGCCACCCCTGGAAAACCCCATGGCAAAGCCCGTTTTGCTGAACGAGAGCTGCAGTAATAGTCCTTTGGGCTTCTACCTCTCTGGGGCCCCTTCTTGACGCTACAGCAGAAAGTGGGACAGAATTCCTGGTTCTGGATACAGGGCCTTTCCTTTATCCCCAAAGCATCTGATGGGACGCTGACTAGTCCTTAGCCCGCAGTTTTCTTTTTGGGGGTAACTCTTTACATATGAGAGTCTCTCCAAAGGACTTTTAACTTCTGAGCCTGCCTGTGCCTTTCAGGTGTTCCTCGTGTCAGCCCTTCATGGCTGTCGCCTGCCTGGTGGCACTCGGTAGGTGAGGTGGGCCCTGGGTCTTCTGATCATGGCTCCAGAAAACCCTATTAGTCCCAGGAACGTTGGATATGAGAGAGTTGCATGCACCTGGCTTTCTCAATAGGATGTCTGGAGTAAACCCAGGGCATTCTAGCATTTAACACCAAAAGACGGTGAAACACCAGCTATAAGGGAACTTGTGAAATTCTGACCGACTGACTTGGTCATACATAAAGAATCTCTAAGTGCTGCCTTTTCTTTTTCATACTACTAAATTGTGGCAATTAATTTTAAACCATTTATGAATATACTCCTAATTTAAACTTTGAAGGAGGTAAAAAAAATCAGTTTAAAGGTCAAAAAAACACAATCACTCTAACAAGTGACAAATAAATTGATTGGGTGCCATCTGGTTCATTGGGCTTCCCAGGTGGTGCTAGTGGTAAAGAATCTGCCTGCCAGTGTAGGAGACATAAGAACCGCAGGTTGGATCCCTGGGTTGGGAAGACCCCCTGGAGGAGGGCATGGCAACCCACTCCAGTATTCCTGCCCGGAGAATCGCCATGGACAGAGGAGCCTGGCGGGCCTACAGTCCATGGCGTCACAGAGAGTCGGACATGACTGAAGCGACTGAGCCCACACGTATATCTGGTTCATTGATCTCAGAAGTCTGACACAACCTCGGATACAAGGGTTCTACAGAATTCTCTCAGGACCCATTGTGTACAAGAGAAAGGGCTCTGGCTCTTCTTGCCTGGCCATAGCTGGACAAGCCTGGCCTTTCCCCAGGGCAGCAGGGAGTATGTCCTGAGTCCGTGGGGTCCATGCACAGCAGAGCAGTTTGAAGCCAAGCAAGAAATTCCCTCACTATTGGAAAGTCATTCTCAAAGGAGACACACCTTAAGCTGGAACGGAACGAAAGGTGCAGAAACCTTACCGAAGACGTGGAACCCCAACGTGCAGGTGTATGTGGCCCACTCGATGTCTCTCGTGGTCTCCACACTCACGACTTGCTTACAGGCAGAAGGAACCCCTGGAAGGGCAGATGCAGGTCTGGTGACATCCAGGCCAAAGCCCCCCACCTCCCCGGGCAAGGCTGGGCCCCCAGAGCCAGGCCCCATCAGCTATAGAGCCCTCTGGGAGAGGGATGCCCTCCACCTCCCAGCCCCCTGGGGACCGTGCTCACAGCCTAAGCCCTGAGGCCTCGAGGGGACCCCTCTTTCATTTCTTCCATCTCTGCTTATCTCCTTCTCTGGGTCTGTTCCCCTGTCTGGCTTCTTTTCTTTGATCACCTCTGGTTCTGAGACCTCCATCTGCTCACTGTCCCCCTAGACACAACCACGCCCCCTTCTGTCAGGCTTCCCAGCCTTCTCCCAACACACGCTTGGGCACAAGTGTGCGCCTGTGCACACACATGCACAAATACACACATGCATGCATGCACATACACACACACACACACACACACAATCCTTTCAGCTCCGAGTTATGAAAACTGACGGAAACCGGTCATAAGTACCTGTGACCTCACGGGTGATTCATGTATTCCTCAACTAAACTCTCACTGACGGAGTATGAGACCATTTTGAGAAGATTCTAGACCCATAGCCCGTCCCTGGAAACCATCCCCTGCTTCTGCCCTGCATCAGGCAGGGCCGCCTGCCCTACCCCAGGGAGACCCCTTTCCTCCTCTCTCTCTCAACAGGGGGGTGCCCACCTCCCCACCCACTGGCTCTTGATGTCTGCGTCCTTATATCTGAGCTGGTATGTCTTTGTCTTTGAAATAGAAAAAGCCGGAACGTGCTATGGGTCACCTGAGTGTGTGTGGGTGAAGCACACTGCACTTCTCAGTGCCTTCCAGTGGGGCGGACACCGGACCCCCTCTGCCCTGCGACCCCCGTGCTCAGCACGTGGCAGGTGCCTGACAGATGGCGGGGGCACCAGTGAGCGGCACGGAGCCTTCACCGCTCATCACCCGCAGGTGGCCCGGCCCCGCCTGGGCTCTGACTTGGCCGGGAGGGGAGGGCCCCGGGGGCTGCTGTCCACCCAGCGGGGCCGACTTCACGGTGTCAGCCAGGAAGGGTGATGCCTTCACAGGCTCTCACCCTCTCACTGGCACAGCTCTGACCCGTCACTGTGCCTCTCCCTGCAGGGCCGGGCCTTCCCCTCCTCGGGGCCCGACCCCCAAGTATCTCAGTGCCAAGCAGAGGCTTGTCCAGCCTGTCTCCTCGACCGAGCAGAGGAGGAACTGAAGCCGAGAAACGCAGGCAGGCGGTGGGTTTCTGAAGGAGGCCCCATGTGGAGTCAGGGTGAAGCTCCGGGAGATCTGCACCCGGGCCAGGCCTGGGGAGCCACTCACAGTAGAGGATTTCGTAGTCTCCGGAATTCGACACGAGGAACTGTGAGTTGACAGACCAGTCCAGGTGGGTGATGAAGCTGGAATGACCCTGGGAGAGGGAAAACTGGGTGAGCCTCACTCGCCTCACAGATTCCCACCCACGCTGAGCGGACGTGTCGAGTGACCGCAGAGACCCACGAGGAGTGACCCGCACGCTCACCGAGCACTTGCCGACCCGCGTGTACTTTCTCCCGCTGTCACTGACTCCGTATATGTAGATGCAGTTGTCGTGGGAGCCTATTGCTAAGAAATTCCCATCTGCAAAGACACGCAAGGTTATGCTTCATTATAAGAATAACCGTTTTATCAATGGCAAAGGACAATGCTAGTGGTCATCACAGACGTAGAATAAAAGCCACGAATTATTTCAAAGAGACGACATTGCTTTTGAATGAATCCGATACCCCTAATGATGGTAATTCAGTCTTAGCCAAGTATTACCAAGGACTAAAATCACTTTTTCTGAGAGTGTCCACATAGCTGAATGTCCCGTGGATCGCAGAGAAGGAGTGCTTCCCGAAGCACAAACATAAATGATGAAGCTTAGAAACAATATCCTACCTAGTTGTTTAGTCACTAAGTTGGTTCCGACTCCTTGCAACCCCAAGGACTGTGGCCAGCCAGGCTCCTCTGTCCATGAGATTTCTCAGGCAAGAACTCTGGAGTGGGTTGCCATTTCCTTCTCCAGGGGATCTTCCTGGACCAGGGATTAAACCTGCATTTTCTGCACTGCAGGCAAATTCTTTATCATGAGCCACCTGGGAAGCCCCTTACGGCACCCATTTGCCATGAGCATTTCTAGCACACATGTTGTCAGAAAGACTCAGGAACCAACCTGAAATGGCCAATGATGGATAAATTGTTTCAGCTACCATAACCATCACAGACTGAAACATACCAAATACACTTAAGTTCATAATGGCACCGAAGCTACCACCGCTAACAACAACTGATCATTGTTAAAGCGAATGGAGAACAAACTCATTATCTTGGAAACTGGTAAATAAAGTGAAAGAAACCAAGCGTCTATCCCGACTTCCTATGTGAACTCTGCCATACATCGCAGCCATATTAACAAAATACTGTCCTAAAATATTGTCTAGGTAACAAAAAGGTATTAATATTATGGATGAAGAGAAGTCAGTCTTCATAGATGTATTATAACTGATAAATGAAGAAAGGCTAAGATAGGAAAACCAATCATCAGCCTCTGTTTAGGGACCGAAGCGTTGAGCAGCGATGGCTCTAAAAGCACAGAAAGCAGACTCATGAGTCTCTGGTAGGAGGAAGAGACCCGGATGCACTGAGCCGGAAGAAGGTCTGGATTCCAGATGACTTTACCGGAAATACGGGGACAGAGGGACATGTGGGGACAGGGGGATGTGTGAGGACAGGGGGTGTGTGAGAATGGTGGGACATGTGAGGACAGAGGGACATCTGAGGACAGGGGGATGTGTAAGGATGGATGGGCGTGAGGACAGGGGGCTGTATGGGGACAGGGGGACATGTGAAGCACAGAGATGCACTCAGCAAAACCCAGGGTGTGGAAATTGCTCGGGGAAAAGTGAGCTGCTTCACCACATAAACCACAAGCAAGGATGGCGCGTGTGTCAGAGAGAGAGAGAGAGAGAGGCAGAGAGGGAGGGAGGGGGCACCTGTGGATTAAAAAAGACCTACGAGCACAAAAGGGGCTTCCCCGGTGGCTCAGACAGTAAAGAATCCGCCTGCAATGCAGGAGACCTGGGTTCAATCCCTGGGTTGGGAGGATCCCCTGGAGAAGGAAATGGCAACCCACTCCAATGTTCTTGCCTGGAGAATCCCATGGACAGAGGAGCCTGGTGGGCTACAGTCCGTGGGGTCACAACGAGTCGGACAGACAGAGCAACTAACATGAGTACAAAATGGACGTGTGATGACTTCCCTGGAGGTCCAGCGGCTGGGACTCTGCTTTCACCGCCAAGGACTTGGGTTCATTATCTGGCCAGGAGGCTAAGATCCCCTGAGCTGCTTGGCATGGCCAAAAAAACACCAAAACCCAGCCAAAATTGACATATGATCAATGTTCTTAGCATTGCTCATAACAGCCAAACACAGAAACAATCCCATGTTCTCTGTTAAATGGACAAACCAAACAGGCTATACCCATAAAATGGGGTACCATCTAGACATCAAAGGGGAATAAATTACTGATACATATACATGAATAATCTCACAAACATTATTCTAAATAAAAGAAGCCAGATGCACAGGCTATGTGCTGTAGGACTCCATTGATAGGAAATGCCCAGAAAAGGCAATTTATAGACACAGAACAGCAAAGCCACGGTTGCCTAGGGCTGGGGCTGGGAGTGGAGATCAGTTACTAATTGGCAGGAAAGGAACTTTCGGGGGTGATGGAAAGGTTCTAAAACTGGATGGTGGTAATGGCTGCACTGCGGTACAGATGTACTAAGAATCACTGACTTGTACATTCATAAATGGTAAACTATTGTATGTAAATTATATCTCAATAAAGCTGTTAAAAAGTCCTCATCTTTTTTAGATTTCTCTCTCTCCATATATATATATATTTCTCTCTCTCTCCATATAAACATATAGATATATATAGTTGACTCCACCATGCGTCTTATGGGATCTCACTTCCCTGACCAGGCACTGACCCTGGGCCCCCGGGAGGGAGCGCTCAGGGTTCTGACCACTGCCCCGCCAGGGGAGTCCCCAGATCCCTCTATATAGTAACAGTGACAGATGAAAGTATAAGATGTCTGGGACCCGGCTTCAGAAACAACATGGGATGGGCCACGGGGTGAAGCTATGGGTGAACAAATGGCTAAACGCTGAAGCTGGGGAACAGGTACATGGAACTCACTACGCCATTCTAATTTTGTCCATGCTTGAAATTTTCCATAATAAAGAGTTAAAAAAAACACCACCACCACCACCACCCAAGCAACCTGCTCCAAAAGCATCTGTCAAGAAGGCCTGAGTGGGGACTTCCCTGGCAGTCCAGTGGTTGGCAGTCTGCCTGCCAATGTGGGGACCTGGGTTCGCTCCCTGGTCAGGGAACTAAGATCTCACACAGTATGGGCAACTAAGCCGGTGCAGTCTGGAGCCTGTGCGCCATAACGAGAGAGAAGTCCATATGCCTCAGTGAAAGCTCCTGACCACTGCAGGTGGACCTGATGCAGTCAAATAAATAAAAACTAAAAAAAAGCATGAGTGCAGGAGAAGCTATTATAAATGTGAACGTGGTTCTTCTTGACGCGCTGAAACAGATAAAACCACACAGGCACAGTGCTCCAAGGAGGGAGGGGCCACAGTTATGTACAGATGTACTGTAAATTTCACTCTGGAGGGGGCTTGTGAATGCTCTTTTTCAGAGACATCTATGCAGGGCTTTATCTCTTGGAGGTTTACAGTGAACGGTCCGTACTCTAACCTGGTGAGTAACGCATCACGGAGAGCTGTTCATTTCCATCCGTGTGGACGGTGACCAAGTCTTTTGTTTCTGTGTCAAACACGAACCACCTGTGTAAACAGGAGGAAAAGTATAAATCAGTTGTTTAGTGAGAAAGTGAAGTCAGACCATGGCAGCCACAGCCAGGCTATTAGAAACTACTAAGAGCTTAAAGATGCTCTGTATTTGCTTAACAAGAACGCTTATTCCCAGCTTTCATTTAAAGAAAATTTCCTGCATGTCAACATTTCCGAAAGAAAGGAGCAGCTTACTGGCTACTGACGTTATGGCTGCTGCTGCTGAGTCGCTCAGTCGTGTCCGACTCTGTGCGACCCCATGGACTGCAGCCCACCAGGCTCCTCCGGCCGTGGGATTTTCCAGGCATGAGTACTGGAGTGGGGTGCCATTGGCAGGGCTCCTCAATGTTTGAGTTTTGTCACTTACATATGGAAGGAGAGAAAACCCTGGGCAGGGAAGATGGGCCAGCATGTAACCCCGGGCCTGAGGCGAGAGCGAGTGGCAAAGGGGCCGCTGCACGAGCTTGCCCTGAGATCTGGCCCGGGCCAGGCCGAAAGGGTCCAGCAGGCTGGGGCCGGGACAACCTCGGGCAGACGTGAGCAGAGCTGGGCTAGCCTCTGACCTTCTGCGACGCTGGTGTGCAAGCAGCAGGTGAAAGAAACGGCCCAGAGGATGGCAGAAGGGCGAGCAGAGGACTGGTCTTTGAATTTAGCTCCTCTGGGCTCAGTTCCCTCAACTGTAAAATGCAGGAAAGGGCCCAGAAACAGCTTTGCAGGCTCAGGATCCATCAGTCCAATTATAATTGAACTTGGAAGTGCTCCAGATCCTCTAATTTGGACACGGTGCTCGGTCAGTGTGTGAAATGGTGCCAAGACTGAACTCTCCTGCCCGTATGTTCTCAGGTGGCGGCAGCAGTTTTCAGGGGTGAAAAGGAACAAGGGCGCCCTGCTGCGGCCACTTCAAACGTTGATGCCATCCATTCATCAGCGTGCCCACTGAGCCAGCATCATGATCCACTCAGGGCCCTCATCAGTCCTGCTCAATGGGGCTGGTTGGCCCCGACACCTGGATTTGGCTTCTCAGCTTTGCTTCCTTGCGACTTTCTGCTTTGGTGTGAGTCACTCAGTCACTCAGACTCTGCAACACCATGAACTGTAGCCCTCCAGGCTCCCGTCCGTGGGATCTCCCAGGTAAGAATACGGGAGTGGGTTGCTATTTTCTTCTCCACATTTGTCTTTAATGTGCTATTTAACCTGAACACAGGTCACAATATAAGAAGCAGAGAGACTGTGGGGACTAGCTATGCCTCTAAACGCCATGTTAAGCTTCCCCACTGAGAACTAAGCCTGGGACCAGGACTGGAGGTGGGGGAAGCATGAACGGAGGGGAGGGGTTAGTCTGCATGTCCACTCTCTTCCACCCGCAGGACACCGTCTGTGATTCTGACCACCTGGCCTCATCCCATGCTCTGTCCTGCCACAGAGTCAGCATGCAGCTGATGACAATAACTGGCCGGCGGCCATTCATCAGAGCCTTCTGAGTCACAAACTTCGTCTCTAAGAGAGGTCAGAGGAGTGTGCGTGTGCATGTGTGTGCATGTGTGCATGCATGGGTGTGCGGCTTTGCAGAATTCATGAAGAATTCTGTTGGATAGGTGCTCAGCTCTCAAGATGCTGCCACCTATGACTTACGAGTGGTTATGCTTTATACGCATGGTACAGTCCTAACAACATGATCTAAGTGGTATGCTCTCTTTTGAAGCATGTACAATGTATGCTGTACAATATTATATAAGTTACAAGTATACAATATAGTGATTCACAATTTTTAAAGCTTATACCCCATTTGTCATTATTATAAAATATTGGCTATGCTCCCCACGCTGTATCACATATCCCTGTAGCTGACTTTACACTGAATAGTTAGTACTCTTACTCCCCAAGCCCTCTTTCCCCTGCCCACTTTCCGGTCCTTAAGTGGTACACTCTTTGGAGAGCAGGAAAGTACTAATAGTATATCAATCAAGCGATAGTAAGTGTAGACAGTATGACAAACAATATAAAAGCACAATCAAATCTCATAAAACAACGACAATAATAACCACCAAAGTCGCCTGCCAGGCAACCCCAGGAGCCGCTTCGTATACTGTCTCCCTTAACCATCAGTGTTTGGCGAGGCACATAGATTGCCACCATTCTCAGAGGAAGAACCAAGCTCAGAGGTCACGTAACTGGCTCAAAGACTCACTGCAGCTAGGTGGGGAAGCTGGGATTCAGGCACAGATCTGCCGCCCGGCGTATCGGAGGCACTTGGCAAGTGAGGGTGAGCTGAGTCAAACACGAGGCTCGGGTACTGGGCAGTGATTAAAATTTTGAGAGGCAGCAGGAAAAAGCATCGTAAACCCCTCAATGCTTTGACACCAGGAGCCCCACAACCGTCTGTGTGTGGGGGTGAGGCCTCCTCCGGGAGAGGGGACCACAGCCAACTTTAGGTTTTCCCAAGGTCCGAAACGGGGAGGACCATTGTCTCAGGTTTCACTGCCGAGTCATTAATTCCTCGCTGGTCATTAGACGTTGAGCGAGGCAGCCAAGGGCTACCCTGACTGGTCGCTGGGGAAACACAGACAACAAGCCTCTTTTCCCGTGAACTCTGAAAGCACACGCCATACCGACACGCACTTACCTCCCAGTCAGTGTTCCGACTGCAACCACAGACCCTGAAGGATGAAAACCAGAAGACTGAGCTGGATCCTAAAATGTTGTAAAGGAAGTGTAAATTGATGGCCAGACACAGCGCGATCACATAAACACACACAAGCACAGCTCTAATCCCTTAGGGCTACGAGGCCCCATTTAAAAAAAAAAAAAAAAACAACCTTTTTTTTTCCTTCTCCAGAGAGGAAAATGCTTTCCTACTTTAGTGGAGGTCATGTCTCAAAAATAATACAATTTTATCCTTTTATAATTTTTCTTTCTGTCTTAAGTTTTTTAAAAAAATTTTTGACTGTATCTCGTGCTATAAGGGATCCCTGACCAGGGATTGAACCCACGCCCCTTGCAGTGGAAGCATGGAGTCCCATCCACTGGACTACCAGGGAAGTCTCTCTCATTCTATCTTCAAAGTAGAAAGTGAAAGTCGCTCAGTGAAGTCCGACTCTTTGTGACCCCGTGGACTATACAGTCCATGACATTCTCCAGGCCAGAATACTGGAGTGGATAGCCTATCCCTTCTCCAGGGGAGCTTCCTGACCCAGGAATCGAACTGGGGTCTCCTGCAGTGTAGGCGGATTCTTTACCAGCTGAGCCACAAGGAAGCCCAAGAACACTGGAGTGGGTAGTCTATCCCTTCTCCAGCGGATCTTCCTGACCCAGGAATTGAACTGGGGTCTCCTGCAGTGCAGGCAGATTCTTTACCAACTGAGCTATGAGGGAAGCCCATTCTATCTTATATACTCTCATATCTACAGTAATCAGATGACAGATCAACAAAGACATGCTCTTCCTTCAAGTCTTGGAAGTCCCTTTGGTTGACCCCATGCTGAATGGGAAGTGTGTGCTCCATCTGTCTGGAAATATGACCCCTGCACCCAAGGCCATCAGGTCAGTGCTGGATGAGCACCTCCCACTGGGTGCAGGACACCTGGCCGTCCCAGAGGGATCTCAAGATGAGTAAGGCACATGCCAGCCTTAGTGCTAGTGAGACACGCATGTGTTCGTTACTAACAAGGTGGAACAAGGCTGATGGGAGAGAAAAACACAATGGAGAGGGAGCACTAGGTGAAGTCAGATGGGGGAGCTGGGCTGAGGCGTGGTGGTGCTGGGGGCCTTTGACTCAGGCCTCCTGACATCGGAAGAATTGCCACTGGTAAAGGCGGACGTGGACACAGCAGCATTTATTTGAATGGGGCCTTAAGGGGACAAGAACACGATCCAGGACATAGAAGCAACACAGTCTGGAGCATATTTGAGGAATGGAAGGCAGAGTGCTGGAGAAGCCTTGAGAGCCCCCTGGACTGCAAGGAGATCAAACCAGTCAATCTTAAAGGAAATTAGTCCTGAATAGTCATTGGAAGGACTGATGCTGAAGCCGAAGCTCCAATCCTTTGGCCACCCGATGGGAAGAGCTGACTCATTGGTGAAGACCCTGATGCTGCGTAAGATTGAGGGCAGGAGGAGAAGGGGGTGACAGAGGACGAGATGGCTGGATGGCATCACCGACTCAATGGACATGGGTTTGAGCAAACTCTGGGAGTTGGTGATGGACAGGGAAGCCTGGCAACATGCAGTCCATGGGGTCACAAAGAACTGGACGTGACTTAGCAACTGAACAACAATAACAAGGGAGAGTCATTGGTTTTTCAATGCAGGACCTACAGGGTAGGGAACGGGAAATCATACGGGTGATGCTAGTAATGTGGGCAGCATGGCCAGGATAAGGACCGTGGTCACCAGGAAAAACACAGTGAGAGGGACTCCTTCCTTTCACTGAAAAGAGTGATGTGATTGAATCTGCGTTTCAGATGACTTGGTAGGAGTACTTGGGATGAAGTGAAATGAAAAGAGATTAATCAAAGGAAGACCAAGAAAGCAGTAGCCCTGGACGTGGAAATGGAAGCAGGGATTGATAGACCACCGGATAAACTGGAAGAAAAAGAGAGAGAGACAGAAAGGAAACTCTGCGGGGACTGATTATATTGTGTGCTAAGTCACTTTAGTCACTTCCAACTTTTTGTGACCCCAGGGACTATAGCCCACCAGGCTCCTCTGTCTATGGGATTCTCCAGGCAAGAATACTGGAGTGGGTTGCCAATCCCTTCTCGAGGGGATTGTCCTGGCCCAGGCATTGAACCCACATCTCTTATATCTCTTGCACTGGCAGGTAGGGTTCTTTACCACTAGCACCACCTGGGAAGCCGGGTTATATTGCTACGATGCTTTTCCAAAGTGGGGGCCGTGATAAAGCTCAGGGCCTCCATACACAGAAATCACGTGCATGGGAGGTTTTACTGTGCAGCTCATTTGAGGCTCATAACGTTTTGAGAGGAAGATACTTGAGTGCGTCTGCCCAGTCACACGGCCAGGGCATAAAGGAGCTAGGGCTCAAGATCTTGGTGTCTGGTTCAGCGCCTGTGCTGTGATGCCACGCTGGGTGGGTTGACAGTCTGGTGCTGGAGTAGCCGGAACGCCCTTCAGCCAGGCTGCCGTGTGGGCCCAGGCCGCAGGGAAGGTCACTCTCCCGGACCACTGTTGTGCATTTCTGATGGCCAGCTCTGCACCAACCCCTCCGGAGCCAAAGTCACCTCCCCACGGCCCATCATCCAAGTGCTCAACATCCCCAGTGGCCAGTCACCTCCATCCACTTGCAGATCTTCTCCAAGAGGGAAGGGCTGAAACATAGACCCAGCACAGGGAGAAGTGCCGGCGACTCCATGGGTGTCGAGAGGGCTCGTGGCAGGGTCTGCAGAGGGGCTGCCCCTCACTCAGGCTGTCGTGTATCATGAGCGGTGTAAGCAACATGGGAGGTGCTTTGAGTCACTACAGATGCAGCAGAAGACCTTGGCGTCGGGTGTGAACTGAGTGCGGTGTAAACACTGATCTTGTCAAGCCATCTGACTTCTCTAAGCTCCAATCTCCTAATCACTAAAATCAAGGTTAAAAACTTCACCTTCCAAGGCTGCTGTCAGGATGAGCAGTAACATGTGTGCAATGCTCAGTATGCAAACAGTGCTCAATAAATGCCGACACTGCTGCGTGGCACATAGGGAGAGGATCCTTCAGCACTCTGATGTATGATTGGAGTTCCTTTTGTAAATTAGAGATGCACTGACTTTAAACTTGACCTGTACCATCAAACTCAAACTGCAGAGATAAACTGGATGCTGTTAGAACAGCGAATCCATTCCCATCAAAAAGGTGTTCTGTAAATAGAATACAGGCTCCTAACGAGGGTTCCTCAGCTTTTCAGCCAGAAGAGACTGCACTCAGGAAACCCAACAACCAATCAGAAAGGCTTACGTGCTGTCTGAAAAAGCACCAGTAAACCAGAAATACATGAATGAGACCCCTTGAGGTGGTGTTTAAAGCAATGCAATTTGAAGGCGATAAATTAAGTGACACTTTCTTTGGGACAAATTTATATCACCATTAATCTCATGCAAAAAATAAAAATAAACCGATGTGTTGCGGATGAATTTTTGTAAGAAAGATGGAATAGAACATGCAGGTCCACCTCTATAATTTTGTCCCAGACGGGCCGGTGACCAACAGCGTCCCACAGGGTGGCATGCCTGTCGTGCCCACAGGTCAAGAACTGAGGTTTTGAGGCATGGATGGCCAGTCCCCAGAGCTCATCGGTGTGACCCTACAAAGAACAGAGACAAATGGACGCCCTCTGAAATATTACCACCAGCACTCGGGGGGCCCGACAGAGCAGCACGGCTTACCACAGACTCTGGAACTGTTCCCATCTGTTTCTCTTCCTCCCCCTGAAGCTGAGGGAGGGGATGTTAATATAAAACACAGGAAGAATCGCCTCTTTGTAACGCTGTCTTATGCAAGTGAAAGCGTGAGTTGCTCAGCCGTGCCCGACTCTCTGTGACCCCATGAACTATAGCCCGTCAGGCTCCTCCATCCATGGGATTCTCCAGGCAAGAATACTGGAGTGGGTTATCATTCCCTTCCCCAAGGGATCCTCCCGGCTCAGGGATTGAACCTGGGTCTCCTGCATTGCAGGCAGATTCTTTGCCATCTGAGCCCACAGGGAGGCCCTGTCTTATATTCTACTATTACACAACATGAAGGTGTTTGATGGACTTGTTGAGCTGATGCCTACCTGAGTGATGGGTGTGAAGTCCCCCGACAGCGTGCCCTGCAGAACAAAGTTTCTGGTCGTGCCTATCAATATCACATCGCCTTTTCCTTCGGCCACTGTCCGTATGGGGCCAAACTGTTCTGGAATCTGCATGGAAAAGATTTCAGGTGTCATTAAATTACTAGTTCCATCATTCAAAATACTTGTTTACTTATCATGATGACAGCTCCTGTCATAATGACACACACACACACATGTAACAAGGAGACAGAGAAAGAACTTGAGTGAATGATCCAAACCCTTAATTGTATGTTTAAACTTCAAACATTTTATACACCTTAAAAGAATGAGCAAGAGTAAGGTTGTAAAAAAGAGGACCAGCTGGGTCCTCTGTGGTGACTTAGATGGGTGGGATGGGGGTGGATGTGTGGCAGGGAGGTCCAAGAGGAAGGGGACGTATGCACAGGTGATGCTGATTCCCTCTGTTATACAGAAAACAACACGACGTGGAAAAGCGATTATACTCCAACTGGGAAAAAACTTACAATGAGGCACTTTTTTCTGAACAAAATTAAAAAATAATAAATACGACTGGGCAGTTTACTCTTCACTTGTTATGCTAGCAGAAGCAGGTAATATTTAGGAAGTAAGGAATATGTAACATGCTGTAATAAGCATTCCTAAAAATTTATTGTAACTTGAAATGATAAATCTCTTGGCAACTTTATTTAGTTTTCAAATCCACTGCTCATGCTAGTACACATGTGATTAAGTGTTAATAAAAATGATTTCAAAATACATCATTCAAGAACAATTTGCTAGGATAAAATAAGCAGAGGTTCTTGTACTTTTTCAAAGGAACAAAAATCACAGCCTGGGGTCGACTCCAGGCACTGTGGTTCTGGGACGGTAAAGAGTGGCCCGTTCTCATACAAACTTTTTACCAGTGGGTTAGCATAGATCTGAGAAAAGATGATAACAATTCATGCTGATAAAGGATTATAGATACTTAAAAATGGTGAGTATCTTCTATAATACTAGATGAGGCTTTGGACTATTTCTTAGGATTGCAATGCTACTTGGGTTCAAAAAAATGCTGGTCAAATCTTATTATAAAAAATGCTACCACAATTAAAGTCTCCATGAAAGGAAAGTGATTTCCAAAACTCAGATGAAGGCCTTTCTTTATGAAGACCAGTAATCAGCAAAACAAAATTCTCACACTGCCAGAGCACGTGTGAGGCTGTCCTCTGATGTCGTTGTGCTATGGGCATCTGACTTTGAAAGCTATGGTGTTTCCAGTAGTCATGTGCGGATGTGAGAGTTGGACCATAAGGAAGGCTGAGAGCCGAAGAATTGATGCTTTTGAACTGTGGGGCTGGAGGAGACTCTTGAGAGTCCCTTGGACTGCAAGGAGATCCAACCAGTCCATCCTAGAGGAAATCAACCCTGAATATCCACTGGGAGGACAGATGCTGAAGCTGAAGCTTCACTACTTTGGCCAGCTGATACCAAGAGCCGACTCACTGGAAAAGACCCTGATGCTGGGAAAGATTGAGGGCAGGAGGAGAAGGGGGGGACAGAGGATCAGATGGTTGGATGGCATCATCAACTCAATGGACATGAATTTGAGCCAACTCTGGGAGACAGTGAAAGACAGAGGAGCCTGCATGCTGCAGTCCATGGGGTTTCAAAGAGTTGGACAGAACTTAGCAACTAAGCAACGATAAAGTTCTACAAGGCGTCCACGCTACGCTGGAGGGGAAGATGCTCAACCTTCAGATTGAGGCCAACCGTGATTTCTGTCTGCTCAGAGTTTCCCAGGGCCTGGGAAAGAAAATTCAGTGTGTAGAAGGAATATTGCATTTCTTGCCTCTGCCTCCTACTGGAGTCCAGGGTTGCTAATTAGGTAATAAGGAGGTGAAAGAAATGCAAAAGAAGTCAAAGCTCTAGAGACAGTGTTGGTGTTCAGTCACGTTCAAAGCAGATACTCAGTAAATATTGGTTCCAAGTGATGATGTCTCCAAAGCAACATGCTGGCAATTACAGGGAAAAGACAACAAATATTTTAAGGGTTAATCAAAATGTGGAAAATACTCCCTTGTAAGATTGCTTCTACGATAATACTCTAGATGTTGAAATGTGACCACCTCACATTTTATAAATCGAATTCCATTTTAGTAAACTGCCTTCATGATTCTATATAAAATGTTCCCCCATTTCGTAAAATTTTATCTAAACAGTTTTCAAAACAGTAAGCAGAAGATTTCAAACTCATAAGGAAACTGGTTGACATAACAGTTTAAGGTTCAAAACGAGTGTCGGCAGTGTGATGTGCTGTCTCACCTCGGTTTTATGAAGCTTCTGGTAATTTCCATCCCAAGAAATGAGCTTGCGGTCCTTCCCTCCTCCTGACACAAGGGTGCCATCCCTTAACATACAAAGTGCGAAAATACCGCCCTCGTGGGCCCCTGGAACCGCGTAGCTTATTCGATTCGTACCTAAACACAACGAGAAAACCACGCTTAGGACGCTGTTCAAAGGGCTCACCTCTGCCCATCTCATTTCTGTTTTAAAACGAGATATTATCAGTTAGAACACCAGTGCAGTGTGAATCTATATAGGATTCAATTTCTGCATGTTCTCAGGGTACTAGACAAACATGAGAGAAACGTGGAGAAGGAAATGGCAGCCCACTGCAGTACTCCTGCCTGCAGAAGTCCATGGACAGAGGAGCCTGGCGGGCTACAGTCCATGGGGTCGCAGAGTCGGACACGGCTAAGCGGCTAACACAGACAAACGTGAACTGGGTTACTTTCTAATTAAAGAACACAGGGCAAGGGGGAGGGGAGGATGAACCGGGAGATTGGAGTCAGCAGACGTAAATTATCGCACATAGAATGGACATCCAACAAGGTCCTACTGCGGAGGAGCAGGGGACTGTATTCAACACCCTGACAAACCACAATGGAAAAGAATATGAAAAAGAATACACAGGGCTTCCCTGATGGCTCGGGGTAAAGAATTCGATGAAGAATTCACCTGCCAATGCAGAGGACACGGGTTAGATCCCTGGCCCAGGAAGATCCCACGTGCCTCGGAGCAAGTAAGTCCGAGCACCACAACTACTGAAGCCTGGGCGCCCAGAGCTGGGCTCGCAGCAGGAGCAGCCACGCCACAGCGAGCGGAGCTCCTGCTCACCCCAACTAGGGAAGTGAAGACCCAGCACAGTCAGAAGAATAATAAAAAGGAGGATGTAGATTTATACGTACAACTGAATCTCCTTGCTATAGAGCAGAAATGAACACAGCATTGTAAATCAACTGTACTTCCTTAAAATAACTTAAAAAATAATAAAGGAAAACATGCTCAGATGAAGCATATAGCGTGCGAGGAGTTCAGCTGCACCGCACGTGGCTGAGAAATGAGCTGTGAGTCCCTGGACAAGTGAGTCGATCGCTCTGTCTCAGTTCCCTCCTTGGTGTCATGGGGCTACTGCCTTTCCCCCGCACGGTTCTCAGGGTGAAATGAACCCGTGTGTCTGCAGAACCCGTGGCACCCAGGGTAGCAGGGATACCACAAAGGTCACCGTGTTAACTGACATTCCCCTGGTGGCCCGGTTTCTACCTTCACCCCGTACCCCAAGCTCTGAGGCCCTTGAGTACAGAGACGGTGCATCTTCTGTTTTCCTGGCCCACGGTAAACACTCATAAAGGCTCAGTGAACTCGACTCAAAGTGTTTTGGAGTCAGGAGTCCTCCCCGTCACACTGCGTGCCCACTGATGCCCACCTGACTCATCTGTACGCTCAGTGCCTGGCACACGGCTTCAGGCACATAATCAACACTCGGTCAACATCTGCCAAGTGTTGTGTGGAGCAGAGAAGTTGAACGCTGTAGAGCTAAATAGTCTTCGATGATTTCATCATTACGAGTTGTTATCATATCTCCCCATAAAGCGATTAATTCCATTACAACGTCTTGGGCCTAAAGAACCTTTCAGAACAACAGAAGCCAACAGCTTACTAGTTTCATTTTTCTCTGTCCTAGTTTTTTTGATTCCAAGTTACACACACACACACATATGTAGGTACCTATGTATCTCGGAATCAAATAGCAAACTTGGAAATGATATTAACGGACAATCTTGATGGGAGCCACTTTGGGCTTCTTACTTAGAACATTACCCAAGAGTATGCTTGAGGAGCATCGCTTGTTACCTTTTCCCCACACCAGTATGTTGCCACTCGAATCTCCGGTGATGGTGTCACCGTTTTCAGAAAAAGTCACACAGAGGACGAACTTTGGCTTTTCTTGCTTCTGCAGAATGTTTAAAAAAGAATACATATGTATGTAAGATCAAGACATCCTTATGCTTGTATTAAGAACATCGAGAATCACAGGCACCCCAAGCTGGATGGTGTCAGCTGTTGCTACCACACTGCGTGCCTCTCCTTCTCATCCACCAGTATGTAAATTACGCCCTGAAATTATCTGGTCTAAAGTATCTGGTACTTACACGGCTGCAGGCTGTTACAGCAGGGGAGGGTGTTGGAGTGGCCAAGGGGCGGTGTTGTCATGACTACGGCCCGGCACCGGGATAAAGCAGTCCTCCAACTCAGCCTCTGGGCCCACAGGCCATCAGGTGCCATGTGGGCGCTCTCATGAGGCCTCAGGTGCTGGGCTAAACGGCACCAAGGCTGCCCATCACCCACGGCAGACTTGCATTGCAGTCTCCTGGGCGCCTTCTTCGTTGCTCTTTACAATCAGCAGGCCACAGTGAGGGCCGCGGCCCTCTGGCACCCTTTCCTGGCACTTCTCCCTGTGTCGGTCCTTCCTTATCAGCATTACCAGTGTCATCCATGAGGGGCTCCCCAACTCCGTCAGGGATCTCCAGGAACAATCTTTATCATGACACCCCCACCTGGACCAATTAAAACAAATTCTAAGGCTGCGATGCCTCAGAGCTTCCTTAAGAGCCAGGGGATCACAAGCACCACTGGTGAAAAATAAAATGAGATGCAATTCCACCTTACCTCAAATAATCCTTGCTTCTTAATGAGGGAGCTTCCTTCTAGCGTCCAGAAGTAGAGGTGGGACTTTCCACAGGTTACGATGATATTGGTGTCGGTGGGGTGGAAATCCGCGGCAAATACGGCTTCGTTTGAACACTTTGCACAAAACAGGAGAATCAGATGTCTCAGATCTCTTGAGACACTTAAGGAAATAAATAAAATCTGAACCACAAATAGGTAACTCAGGGTGAGCACCAGGCCTCCTGATACTTCCCCCCGCCCCCGGATTCATCTCCTCTGGTCACTCAACTTGTGTCTGTGTGTGCGGACTCCTCTCCTTGTCTGTTTCCCTCCCGGGGCCCTGCGGACAGGACCACAGGGTCGCCTTCTGCACGAGGACTCTTGGGACCTGGCATGGAGCAGGCACACCGCCATGCTCTGGCTGAAGGAGGGGCTGGGACTTAAGAACCGTAGGTCTCAGCCTCATCGAGTGATGGCAAGGGCCCCGGAACCTGGATTTTATTCAGCTCCACCACTCCTGGCCCACTCTGGCTGCCCTCTTTGCCTGGTTCTGATCCCCAGGACTCTGCTGGCAGCTTGGTGATGGAGTCTGGAGTCCAGAAGGGGAGCTGGCTCTTTGGCTATCACTTCACCGGCCTCACCCTGTTATCAGTTTTCATGACTTGCACCCTGTTCCCATGAATCTGACCCTGACTGCTCCTTCTGCGTGATAATTCAGTTATACATTCCTAAACCTAGACAATAATTTGCTCTGATTACTTCCAACTAAAGACACAGCAAGAACTGAAATACTTGAGCAAAACAGAGAAGGCACAGCTATAGTATAAAAACAGGTATGCTCACACCCTGTTAGAATACAGTCTGTTTCCCCCACACACACACGAAAGTAATGCAAGCCAGGTAATCCACTGGAGCTCTCAGTGACAGGTAGCTCAGGCGACCCAGTGGTGGTCCTACGGCTAGATCAGTAAGGGGATCTAAGGCTAAAGGATGCCAGGGTGAGGAATCTGAAGCCATTTCTATAAAAATAGACCCAATCATGTTTTAACAGGAGGAAAGCACAAGAAAGCTTAAGGAAACTTCACTGACATATTGGGAAGTTCAATGCCCCCCCCGCAAGAAAAGCCCCACTGGGAGGACCAAGATCTCGCTCCCCCTTCCTGAGTCCACTAAGCTCTGGACAAGCTTCCCTGATCCCCAGATCCCTGCCTGGCCCTCCACCCGGGCAGCGGGCACATCTCACTTGTCATCACCCCGCCAGTACTACTTTTGACATGTGCGTGAAAAGGGGACCTCAGTATTTGTGGATGATAGAAAGAACATGAGCAAGTAAGTGAGGGAGGAAGTGACCGACGGAGCGATGGAGCGAATTAAGAGGCTGGTGGCTGTAGAATGAGGATACGAAACCCTTACAGACGCCGTGAAGAGAAGCAGGAAGCCTGCCAGGCCTTGGGATTGAGGGGAGAGAGCCGGGGCCCGAGGGCTCCTCGAGAAGGGGTCCCGCCGGGGGCAGCGGCGGGGACAGAGCCCACGGCCCAGGGAAGACGGCTCCATGCGGGAAACGGACGAGGTAGCCCCGCAGCAGGCGGGCACACAGACCTTGACGTCCGCCAGCCTCTCCTCCTTCTGCCAGTCCCACACGGACAGCACGTGGTCATTGGAGTCGTCCACTGCACAGAGGTTGCTGCCTCCATTCTAGGAAAAAAAGGAGGTACTCATAGGAGGACTATACTCGAGAATTAACAGACTGAGCATGATTAAAAAGGAACGTAATTTTATTTTCAGTCACGAGTCTGCTACATCTTTATTAAAAAGTTTTACCCATTACTGTTGAGATCTGCTTAGGACTTGGGCAGAGAGATGGTGGGGACAGCGGAATGTGGGGGTTAACGGGCACAGGAGCAGGAGGGAGGGGTCTGGGGGGACTTCAGTACCATTTCTGCCAGAACTAGCCTCCCGGGGCTGCAGAGCTCTCGCACTGGAGGGGACAGTGTCTGCAGCTCCGGGGCGCAGGGCATGGGCCTGGTTGTGGTAAGGTTGTATGAGGGGATGGGTGCTGGGGGTGAGGGGCAAGGCACGCTGATGTGAACACCTATGTGTTTCTAACTGGCTGACTAGGACTTTAAAGGTTCATCCTGAGGAAGCCTGGGGACCACGAGGCCCCTCCAGCTCCCGCTTACGGCCAGGCAGCAGGTGGGGATGGCACAGACATGGAAATTCAAGGCCAGAGGAGGCAAGACTGCTCCATGAGCCTGAGACAGTGTGGCCGCAGGACCTCTTCTCATCACCATGGAAACGTCTGACTGGGAGCGTGTGAGACCAAGCATGTGCTCCCTCTGAACCAGGGGGCCTGGCAGGCGGGAGGTTTCAGAGTTCAGATCTGCACACACACACCTGGGCAGGTACGGGCGAGTTACCTCTCCCTCTTCAACCGTGAGCTGGGTCTCTCCTCCCTGTGTGGACAAAGCGGCAAGACCCACAGGGTTCACACTTACAGATTTTGAGAATGCGATACAGGTGACGGCTCGGTCAAAAAACCCGATTCCGATGACATGCAGCGTATTCAACGTCACGGAATCCCAGATGCGCACGTGTGGGGGTAACTGCTGCTTCAGAAGAAAATGCTGGGTCACTCATCGTGCTGAGTCTACAAATTCACCTTTGTATTGAAGCTACTTCAACTTTGTCAAAAGTCTTTTTTTTTAATGCTATTTTTCCCCCCAGTTCTTTGTTTTATCCTTTTATGTTGTAAGGTTTTATTTCAAATCAGTTTGATATTTACATGCAAAATATTGAAAGTAAATTAAAGTGATTTTTTTTTTTTTTTTTTGGCTACACCACATGGCCTGTGGGATCTTAGTTCCCTGATCAGGGATTGAATCCATGCTCCCATTGGAACCCATGAATCCATTGTAAGTGCAGTCTTATCCAAGGGGCCACCAAGGAAGTCCCAAAGCAAAAGCTTTTTTTTTTTTTTTTTTAAATGCATTTAAGACTCTGTGTTTTTACAATAAATAAAATATTCCCAATATCTCACAATAAACTGTGGAAAATTCTGAAAGAGATGGGAATACCAGACCACCTGACCTGCCTCTTGAGAAACCTGTATGCAGGTCAGGAAGTAACAGTTAGAACTGGACATGGAAAAACAGACTGGTTCCAAATAGGAAAAGGAGTACATCAAGGCTGTATATTGTCACCCTGCTTGTTTAACTTATATGCAGAGTACATCATGAGAAACGCTGGGCTGGAGGAAGCACAAGCTGGAATCAAGATTGCCGGGAGAAATGTCAATAACTTCAGATATGCAGATGACACCACCCTTAAGGCAGAAAGTGAGAGAACTAAAGAGCCTCTTGATGAAAGTGAAAGAGGAGAGTGAAAAAGTTGGCTTAAAGCTCAACATTCAGAAAACTAAGATCATGGCATCCGGTCCCATCACTTCATGGCAAATAGATGGGGAAACAGTGGAAACAGTGTCAGACTTTATTTTTCTGGGCTCCAAAATCACTGCAGATGGTGATTGCAGCCATGAAATTAAAAGACGCTTACTCCTTGGAAGGAAAGTTATGACCAACCTAGACAGCATATTAAAAAGCAGAGACATTACTTTGTCAACAAAGGTCCGTCTAGTCAAGGCTATGGTTTTTCCAGAAGTCATGTATGGATGTGAGAGTTGGACTATAAAGAAAGCTGAGTGCCAAAGAAATGATGCTGTTGAACTGTGGTGTTGGAGAAGACTCTTGAGAGTCCCTTGAACTGCAAGGAGATCCAACCAGTCCATCCTAAAGGAGATCAGTCCTGGGTGTTCATTGGAAGGATTGATGTTGAAGTTGAAACTCCAATACTTTGGCCACCTGATGCAAAGAGCTGACTCATTTGAAAAGACCTTGATGTTGGGAAAGATTGAAGGCAGGAGGAGAAGGGGACGACAGAGGATAAGATGGCATCACTGACTCAATGGACATGAGTCTGGGTAAACTCTGGGAGTTGGTGATGGACAGGGAGGCCTGGCGTGCTGAGGTTCATGGGGTTGCAAGAGTCGGACACGACTGAGCGACTGAACTGAACTGAACTGAATATCTTCTGGAGGTCATGGCTCCTGTGGCCAATTTAGCTGTAGGGGAAGTCTACCAAGTTTTAGGGGCTTCTCTGGCGGCTTAGATGGTAAAGAACCTGCCTGCAATGCAGGAGACCCGGGTTCTGCCTGGAGAATTCCATGGACAGAGGAGGCTGGCAGGCTACAGTCCATGGGGCCGCAGAGTCAGACACAACTGAGCAACTAATACCAAGTTTCAAACTTCGAACAGTCAATTCTTGATAACCGTCCCACAGGAACTGATATTACATTTGTATATCTAAAGTATCTGAGTTTTAAAACTGAAAACTGACAAAGAAAATGGAATCTCATGTAAGGGTTACTCTTTTAAAGTTTGTATTGCCACTAAGGGGTAAGCATGTTTAAATTTATCATGACCACTACCACCAGTGGTATTAAGAACTTCACATTCTTGGGCCCCACAGGAAATTGATAATACACAAATACAAACTTAGAATGGTTATGATTAGTTCAAAACCTTCTCAGCTGTGCTAATTTTTCTCTTCCTTAATAGAAGAAAGCATTACAGAACCACCAGCAGATTTATCAGGAAAAGGGCTAGCTTTGTACACAACGGACGGGGGAACTGGGTTCTAGTCTGGACTTGTCCCTAAGCAGCTGGATGTTCACAGACAGTCACTTGGCCTCTCTGGAGTTCTCCACTTGTAAATGGAAAGGAATAGCTCAGCTATTCAGAGAAAACATTTTCTCTGGCTCTAAGGTTCTGATTCCATTTCAAGGCCAGAAGCTGAAATACACAGTTCATTCACTAGAGGGAGAAACAAATGATTTACTACTGATTTTGAATAACTTAAAGGTCATTTAACATTAAAAAAAAAAGAAAAAAGACTCTGTTCCCTGTGTGTTTACAGAATAGCAGTCTGATTTCCATTGTTCCTGTTACCTCCTTTCAAGTGCAGGATTTTAATGGAAAATAGCATAAATATTTAAAATTTGATATTATTAAAATACTTTCTGAAAAACGGTAGCACTCATGATAAAAATGGAACTACTTAGTGTAATTAATTTCAGATTATATATTGTGCGTTGATAGACTATACAAAAGTAGACATCAGAAAAGTTACAAGATGTTTTGGATAAAACATAACAATGACCATAGGTTGTGGTAAATAAGTGGAAGCCAGTTTTGAATTGCTGTATTTGCCAAATTCCACTAGCTCCTTCTCTGATTTCTTAAAATACAAACTGAAGCCTTTGCTTATAAAATTTTGCAAAAACCCTTTAAGCAGCCCTTGTGGATGACACATAGACACAAACTCCATGGATTAAAGTCATGATAATAAGGGACTCATGGCATAAGGTATCTGAAATTCACTGAAGAGGCAAAATGCCCCATATTCAAACGATGATTTCTCATGATTACTTAACATGTTAATGTTTATCACGTGAGTAAATAAGTATCTGAAGAATTAATGACTTCTTAGGCAAGAGCAACGCTATTTAAAAATTAGCTGAAATTAACGTGAGCTCAAGGGTTTTTTTTTAAGGTCAGTGTAAGAATTTTCATTTGTAATAAAAGCTCAAATTGAGAGATTAAATTCAAATTTGAGCTTCCCAGGTGGTGGTGCTAGTGGTAAAAGGCCCACCTGCCAATGCAGGAGACGTAAGAGACACGGGTTCAACCTCTGGGTCGGGAAGATCTCTGGAGGAGGGAATGGCCTCCCACTCCAGCATTCTTGCCTGGAGAATCACATGGATAGAGGATCCTGGCGGGCTACAGTCCGTGGGGTTGCAACGAGTTGGACATGACTGAAGCAACTGAGCATGCACACTCACAGACATATACCTAAGTAGAAGTAGGCTTGTTCATCAGCAAAATGTTTTCAGAAAAATCATTTTGTGTTACTAGTTCATTACGAAAACATGAAAAGATCACTCACTTTTCCATCCTTGGACGTGCCTGCAACTTGTCCCGTGGCTATTGTGACCCTATCGGGGTGAACTGCAAGGCTAAAAAGAGATCTTCATAAAGCACCTGTTCTTAGGTAAGTCCAAACTCAATTTTTCATAGTTTCATTTACCTATATTAATAATGTGTCTATGATGATCAAATGTTCAGACTGTCAAAAAAACCCCAAACAAACCAAACAAAGAAAACACAAAACATCTACTCTTTTAAAGATCAAATATACTCTGGTCAAAAATTTAAATGTGAGAAATACACGTGTCTGACTTCTTACACACTCTTGATAAATTCTCTGAGCTCCCAAAGACCTTAGACAATTGGTGCGTATTTCATTTCATCTTCCATTTCTTTATCTGTAGGGAATTTCCAAACTCAAAGGAAAAGCATCCCCTGCTTGGGAAATACCACTTTGATCTCAGAATTGTTTAATTAGTGTACAGTCTTTATTAAGAAGTCATTCTGAGTCCATCAAACAGCAAAGACATCCTCTTTTTCCAACAGGATTTTTATAACTGATCAGGGACTTAGGGCAAATAGAAATAATATAAACCCATCTATTCTCCCACCCATCTTTCCAAGATACATAAAATCATTACCAAAGGTATAAATGAATTATAGGAATAGCAGACCCACCCAGAAACAAGAGGCAAAACATTTTTATTAAAAACTGAACACCCAAATTAGCAGCCATTAGCACGAGAAGCCCCCCAGACAGGAGTCTGTTAGAGATGTTTGTTTAGGTAACAAACAAATTGTTAACGGTTGCTGAAGACGATGTGTCATGAGAATAGAAAACCAAAGAATGGGTCTTAGAGCGCCAGGGAGCCAGAAGACAGCCCAGAGCACAAACAAGAGCTGTTCTCAAAGACCCCATGTCCTCAGCTCTCTCTGCTTCTCTGCGGTTCTCTCCATCACGGAGCCCTTTCTGCCCACACCCCCTGCACAGGCGTCACAGGCGTCGGCTCTGGGGACTCACCACTTCACGTCGTCGTTGTGGCCCGCGTAGTGCCTCTGGAGCTGCTCCTCCACGTTGTAGAGCACGACCACCGACGCGATGAAATAGACCGTCTCGCCCGTCGGGAGCAAGTACAGGTTGTTCCGGCAGTCTCGACCCCGGTACCCGTAGCTTCGTGTGCGTCAAGGCAAAACGTGCCTTCTTTTCGGAGCTAACAAAACATCAGCTTTCTTCAGCTGGGACAGGCACTAAATTTCTATGTGACTGTTACTGTCAACTTCACGAATTTAAAGAAGACTAAATTTGAAATACTCCACGCCAAATATTCAATACATTGGACCCCCCTCAATAGGCAGGCAATAAAGTTGCAAGTGGTAATTGATTTGGTGGTAATTGCTGATACTTTTTTTAACAATACAAAGGTGTGGGTTTTTTTTTTGAAAGTATGTATTATAATATGACCTGGTAGCTCCACTGGTAAAGAATCCACCTGCAACGAGGGAGACCCCAGTTCGATTCCTGGGTCAGGAAGATCCGCTGGAGAAGGGATAGGCTACCCACTCCAGTATTCTTGGGCTTCCCTGGTGGCTCAGATGATAAAGAACCCGCCTGCAATGCGGGAGACCTGGGTTTGATTCAGCCTGAAGAAACATGGTGATTTGCTATTCTACTGCTAACAGTAACTGGATCAGACGCTTGTACAATAACTAGGAAGTGACCTCTTCAATTTGGCCCATCAGTCATGGATCCAGGAAATCAGTGGCCAGGGCCCACACTGCTTGCTTGAACTGTTGAAATCTTATGTAGATGCGTTTTCATCACACCTAGGCTGGGTTTAAATTTTTCCCAAGCTGGTCTCCTGAAAGGCCAGTGACCATAACATTCTGTTAGAGGTACCATCCTGACGCTAGAATGAAAGTCACCTGAAGGGTGACCTGACACTGATCTCCCAAGAATGCCGGGGTACTCTGCTTATTTTTTTTCTTTCCTTTCTGCTGCCTCTCTTGTGTACCGTTTACTCTAGTTCCCACATTACTTGTGGAGATATGCTGAACCATGACCACAATCTAGAATGTGTCCACTTGCTGTCTTGAATCTAACTTTTAAAGCCAAGAGCTTGATTCCGGGGCTGGAACTGAAAGGAAGAACAGGGCCACTGAGTCTTGCCATCTTTGAACTCTCCACGTCATCGTCATCCTGAGACACACACCTCCAACAGGGGGCCTGAAACCGCCGTCACGCTGTGGCTTAAGGAGAGAGGCTCAGCCTGGTGCTAGAATCATGGCTGGAAGATGAGCTGAATCCTGTTGTGGTCGTGGCTTTTGGAGCTTGTTTGGAAAACAAAATACATCTGGCAGTGCTGCGTGCGTGCAGGCGTGCTCAGTCATGTCCGATCTTTGCAACCGCGTGGACCGCAGCCCACCAGGCTCCTCTGCCCATGGAATTTTCCAGCAACAATACTGGAGAGGGTTGCCATTTCCTACTCTAGGGGATCTTCCCGACCCAGAGATCGAACCCAAGTCTCCGGCGTCTCCGCATTGGCAGGTGGATTCTTTACCACTAGCACCACCTGGACAACCCTCTGACGATGTTAAGTGGCTATAATGTTTCAAATATCAAGCAATATGAGGTTATAAACCCTATTCTAAGGAAAAAAAGTTGAGTTTTGACAGTCCTTATAAAGTATCTAAAAAGAAAATTTTAAGACACTGGTAAATGACTTTCATGTCTGTTATAAACCAATTATGAATTTACTGCTTATTGTAACCTGGCAGCTACGTATTTAACTTAAAACATCTTTTTTTTACATTATAAAAAATACCTGCAGGAGGTGTGAACAATATACCTGTATATATGGAAGTTACCTGGTTGTCTAGTGGTTAGCTCTCTGGGCTCTCACTGCCATGGAAAGTGAAAATATTACTCGCTCACTTATGTCCGACTCTGCAACCCCAAGGACTGCAGCCCGCCAGGCTCCTCTGCCCATGGAATTCTCTGGCAAAGAATACTGGAGTGAGTTGCCATTCCCTTCTCCAGGGGATCTTCCTGACTCAGGGATGAAACCCAGGTCTTCTGCATTGCTGGCAGATTCTTTACCATCTGACCCACCAGGGAAGCTCATGTATCTATATATCAATCAATAAAAGGTAACAAATTTAGGTCCTCCTTGTCCTAACCATCCAAAGCTCCTCAGGAATAATAACCTGTTAAGATTTTAGCATATATGCTTCCAAAGTTTGAAAACCATTTCAGAGCAAAACATCACTTGAACTTGGATGTGAAAAACAACTATTTATTTAGTGCAAACTCCACTGTTTCACACCTTTTAAAATATGAGTTGGGAGTAAGTTGAACAACTATGTCTTGAATAATGTGTTTCAGATTTGATTTAACCACTTCAAACAATTACTGACTTAAAGAAGAATGGGATCACTTTTTATGTGCCGATACAGACGGCAAAATAGGTGCAGGTGAACACTTACGATCTGAATCCGAAAAAATTAAAAAAGGTTTTGAGAAATTTAGGTACAGAAATAATTCCAAAAAATTTCCAAGGAATGTGACTTTATAATTTCAAATAGTAATTTTTCTAACTGAAATGACAATAGCTTCAGTTTAAACCAACTTCACATAATTTGTTGTCAGGGTTTGGCATTAAACTGGTATTCAATAAATATCTGTTTGAGGGTGAAGAAAGGATTTTTGCTCTTTGTCTTAAAAGTCTGCATGGACTGGAAGGTGGTCTCTGTGGGCTTCTAAAGTAAAATAAAATAGTAAAATAAAAAAACCCCAAAAAACAACACTTCACCCTCTTTCACAGGCTCTATTTCTTGTCTTTCTCTTATTCCATCCTTGGGAGTTCATTCAACTTTCCCAAACCTCATGTTATGAAGATTCTAGCAGCTTTGTTTCAAGAATGCTAGTCATACGGCTGACTCAGATTTCTGTGGCCTAGATTTTATGAGAGTTTTTTCTTTTTTTTCCCAGTGGTATTATATTGATGCTACGTGTCCATTTAACTTAAGCCATAGACTATTGTATTCCTTTCATTTAGTACTGAGTCCATACTCATGTTCAATTAGTCACTGTTTTTTAAGTCTTTTTTTTCTTTTTTAAATTGCTGTATAGTTGATTTACAACGTTAAGATCCCACCCTGTGGCATGTGGGATCTTAGTCCCTCAGTCACGGATTGAACCCACAGCCCCTGCATTGGAAGGCGAAGTCTTAACCAGTGGACCACCAGGGAAGTCCCTAGTCACTGTTAACTGGAAGGTAGAGTCCCAAGGTTGTTAAGTTAGATTCCCAAGGTTGGCCAAAGCCATACTTGGTTGAGGGGAAATGCTAGTCCTTCCTTCCAGGCAATCCCTCTTTCTTTCTTTGGGTTTAAAAACTTATTGCCAGCATACTAACACATATATATGGAATTTAGAAAGATGGTAATGATAACCCTATATGCAAAACAGAAAAAGAGACGCAGAAGTACAGAGCAGACTATTGAACTCTGTGGGAGAAGGTGAGGGTGGGATGTTTCGAAAGAACAGCATGTATATTATCTATGGCAAAACAGATCACCAGCCCAGGTTGGATGGATGAGACAAGTGCTCAGGCCTGGTGCACTGGGAAGACCCAGAGAAATCGGGTGGAGAGGGAGGTGGGAGGGGGGATCGGGATGGGGAATACATGTAACTCCATGGCTGATTCATGTCAATGTATGACAAAACCCACTGAAATGTTGTGAAGTAATTAGCCTCCAACTAAAAAAAAAAAAAAAAAAAAAAACAAACAACTTATTGCCATCACGGTTTAGTTTTATGGGTTTCTACAATGGAAAAGAAAGCACTCATCAACTGATGACTTCAGGTCAGACTTAATGAATAAAGGATACACCCATTCCAGCTTCAGTCTCTTGGTTGGCAGTTCTACTTTTGCTTCCAAATTGTAAGAATCCACTTGATCTTTGGGCATGTACATGGTAACAGGGCGTCCACGAAGAAACATTTTTACATATCCTTCTTCTGTGAAGAGAACAAAGAGGTCAGTAAGACACCTTGGTGCCCAGGGTACCTGAAAAAAAAAGTTATATTTTCTCTATCCTTTCAATGCAAAAGTAGGAACTTTGCCATTTATGTCATTTCTGATTAAAATCCTAGGGAAAACTAACTAAAACACAAATAGTTTGAAACAAAAATTTTCACCTTCTTTGCCTTTGACATTCTGTTTACTTAAGTAATATAAGAAATAACAAAAGGCAGGAAAGAATTAGATTCCAACAATTATTTTCCATGGAATTTGAGTTCTTCTATTTTCTTTATCATCAGGAGGGGGAAAATGCCACCCCAAAAAATTACAACTAGCACAAGAAATCCACTTAAATTTTTTTTATTGAGTTCAATGGATATACAATTGTAGTATCAAAATTCATAAAATATCTTTCAATATTTAAATTGGTTTTTTATAGTGCAATGTAAAAATGTGTCTTTATGTATCTTTCACATTGGATAATTCAGGTGTAAAGGACACAAAACCGGCAGAAATACATGCTGGGATGCATGCAAAAAGGAAAATGCTCAAAGAAAAGCTAGAAATAGAAAAGAAAAGAACAAAAGACTCATTAGAGAGAGAAGCTGGGGAATAAACCTTTCTAGAACAAACATTTTTATAACAAAATAACTTCTGATACTTTAATAAACTGTAGGATAAAAGTAAAACCCAATAATACAACGACAAGGGGCCACTCCTGGATTTAAACAAAACCAAACAATACAGGGTTTTCTGTCTACAGTTTTCAAGATATTATAATAAGACCATCTTGTGAGCTCTTGTTGAATTCTGTTTGGATTTAGAACTCCCTGCATTCTGATGCTTCACTGCAGATCAAAGGACTGGGCCCCTTAATGGCATTTAAATTGGGCAGTTGGGGCTATACCATAACTCAACAGAAAAATCATGCCCAGAGAGGAAACTGGTAAGGAAGTCATAAAATAATTATAACGTTGTAAGTAACACATTCACAAATTAGTTTCATAAGCCTCATTCCTGAGGATTTTCAGACAAAGCCACATGCGACATTGCCTAAAAATGGAGAGGCCATTGCACTTTTATGGTGTGCGTGCAATTCAGGTCTTAAATGCATGCATGTGACACACTCTTCACTCTGTGTATTAAATCAGACTTTTAAGTAAAAACCAACACGTGTTCACTCCTGCACAGGGTGCCAGCTGCCGTGTTCCGTGGTGCTCCTGTGAGAGTGCTCCACGAGGCTCCATCCTCCCCAGCTCCCCTGGGAGGAGCCCATCTGAGGCCCCCAGGGCTGCAGGCTTTCGGACGGCCTCCGCCCCCTACCCTGGTCATCTTGGCTACCAAACCCATCGAGGCCCACACTGGATTCAGGACCCTTCCTTCTCCTGCTCTCCTGCCTGCTGGACCCCACGCTCTAACTGCCCTGCCCCCTCTTCCCATATATGACGTCACTGGCCACAGTGACCCCACCCAGGGGTCCTTCTCTCTCTCCCTCGGCCACCTACACGCCTACCCGTTCTGTGCATCTGCCCATGTTCGCCTCACCCGCCCCCTTCCCTTCCTTCATCCCTCAACCAAATCTCAGCGCCTCAGACGGTGTGGCCATCACAACTGAAGACCCTAAAAGCACTCAGTAGATCAACGGAAGGGGGACAAAGAGGGGCGGGTGTGATGGCTTAAATGACAAGTGATTCCATGAGTTCTTTTCTAAGAGGGGAATCACTGACTGCAGATTCAGAATAAACGGAATATAACGTCACCCCGCAGCACACACCAAAAGCCTCGTACGGGGGTATGTAATCCATGTAGATGGAATATCTACTTGAGTATATCGTTACGTGCTGGAAAAGTCCTTATGACAGGTTTACTCATTGGGCATATCTACGTCACTGGACCGAGCAGAAAAGCTCTGGAGGTAGCCTTGGCACTGTTTTGGACATCTAAGTCAGATATTCTACATCTAAAAAAAGCAAAACAAAAAATGCAGCGAGGGAAAGCAACGTTTGCTTGCTTGTTCTTTTTTTCAGGCATGTTAGGATAACAGCACACAACCCCCAAACCCAGAGGTGCCACAGGGAGCGGCCAGCAGCAGTGCAGGTTCCAAAAAACGGGGCATCCAGGGTTCACCCTATAGCTCTCTTAACATTCATACAGATTTTAAAAAGAGTTCTTATCATCAGTCAATCGTCACCAAACGTCCAG
The DNA here is from genome assembly GCF_963930625.1 of Muntiacus reevesi. Lineage (NCBI taxonomy): Eukaryota > Metazoa > Chordata > Mammalia > Artiodactyla > Cervidae > Muntiacus > Muntiacus reevesi. The sequence goes on along the minus strand of NC_089263.1, from coordinate 60,996,763 downwards.
GTTTTAGCTCCTCAGTGAGACCCGCCCAAGCAAATGCTCTGGACTGCTTTGAACGTCCAATAAACCCATGTGGCTTGCATCACAAAGCATTTTCATACAAGGAGCGTGGCGGGTGGCCTGTATGAAGAGCGTTTCTGCAGCCGGGGGCGCAGCTTTGCTCAGAGAGCTATGAGGTGTCCGCAATGCCGCCTACCTTTGCAATGTGTCACCCGGCGTTTCCCTTGGGATTTCGGAGACAGAGACAGAAGTGCTGGGTAAAGAGACGAGGGGGCGCTGCAAGAGGGGCTGGCCTGCCTGCAGGGGGCGCTCTCGAGCCCCCAGGCCCAGAGGCTCCCCCGCCCCCACCGCTAGAAAAACCTGGACACATTTCAGGGGTTCTGACAAGTGCACACCAGACCTACTCTGCAGGCTGAGGGCGAGTACATTTTCAGTGAGTAATTTCATGCTTCCTGAAAATGAAATGAATACTGAAGCACATGCACATAAATAGGAAAGTCTGACTTTGGTGTTTCGATGCTTAAGGAGAAAAAAAAACTTGGAAAATTAAATGAATTTATTTAGCCCATTGCACAAAATCTTGTCAAAGATTTTGCATTTTTAAATGTGATTTCAAATAAGGTTACTATTCTAAAAATAGCAGCTCCCTTATTATAACACGTGTTAGAAAAGATAACATGGAAAAGATATATATGGACTATTAGTTGGCAGTTTAGGAAATCACAGGCGGAAAAAGAAGTCGCTTTTAGATAAAGTTGTAACTGGATGCATCAGAGACTTTCCCTTTCAAGAGAAACCAAAATGCTGGTGATGGGAGAGCCCCCATTAGTAAGGAAGGGGTGAGAAAGGCAACAGGGTGTTTTAACCGAGAAATTTCTTGTAATGGCATGTCGCTTTCTCCTTATGGATGTATCTTGAATCCATTTTAAGTGGGGGCAATAAAGGGATTAGGTTTTATGACCCTCTTCTGGGTGGTCTCTGAGTGATGTGAGTCGCCAGACCCCCAGGTACAGGCCGACAGCGGGCACTCAGCCCCCAGCCCCGCCACACGGACCCCGTGTCCTGCCCATCCCAGCTGCCCCGAACAACCACTTCTTACTGCCTCTCAAGTACCGCGGTGAGTAAGGGGTGCCCGCACTGACATTCAACCAGCCTTACCTGCGCTGAAGACCGGCTCCTTGGGTTTGCTGTGGAGACAAAACCAAAATATGTTTTATTTCTTTCTAAATTTATGTTTTAATTGGAGGAAAACCGCTTTTACAACATTGTGTTGGTTTCTGCCATACAACAACGCAAATCAGCTTTCGATATGGACCATTTTTAAAGCCTTTATTGAATTTGTTACAATATTACTTCTGTTTTATCCTTTGGTTTCCTGGCCAGGAGGCATGTGGGAATCCTAGCTCCCTCACCAGGGGTCGAACCCACAGCCCCTGCACTGGAAGGCGAAGTCTGAGCCACCAGATCAGTAGGAAGTTCCCCAAAACAGTTCTCAGAGGGAAGCAGGGGCTGGTGGTCAGTCTCGGTCACGGAAGACCCCTCTCCAATGGCCGCACGAGTGTCACACAGATGCCAAGTGAAGGACACACGTTAAAGAGAAACGCAAAGCCATGTAACTGCAAAGAGAAACAGCGTAAACAGAAATGCCTAAAACCAAGCGCCAGAGATGACAATCCCAACTTTATCACCAAAGCTGTGCTTTTTATGAGAGCAAAGAGAGGTTTGGAGAAGGAAAACACGTGGTTAATCAAGACGGGAACAGCCCTGCCTAAATGCGTAGCAAGGTTTGTTTCTCTTCCCCACGTGCTTCTGGCAGAGTATTTGAAGAACTGACTTAAAACTAGCAAACTCCTGTCGCAGGGGCTTTGGCAAGAGAACTTCAGCACCTGGCTCCCAAGAGGGGAGGAACTAAAGAACCTCTTGATGAGGGTGAAGGAGAAGAGTGAAAGAACTGGCTTAAAACTAAGTATTAAAAACCTAAGATCATGCCATCGGGCCCCATTACTTTATGACAAACAGAATGAGAAAAGGTGGAAGTAGTGACAAATTTCCTCTTCTTGGGCTCAAGAATCACTGCGGATGGTGACCGTGGCCATGAAATCAGAGGACAACTGCTTCTTGGCAGGAAAGCTATGACAAACCTAGACAGTGTGCTGAAAAGCAGGGATACTACTCTGCCGACAAAGGTCCTTATAGTCAAGGGTATGGTCTTTCCAGTGGTGTACAGTTGTGAGAGCTGGACCGTAAAGAAGGCTGAGTGCCAAAGAATTGATGCCTTTGAACTGTGGTGCTGGAGAAGACTCTTGAAAGTCCCTTGGACAGGAGGAGATCAAATCAGTCAATCTTAAGGGAAATCAACCCTGAATACTCGCTGGAAGAACTGATGCTGAATCTGAAGCTCCAGTATTTTGCTCATCTGATGCAAAGAGCCAACTCATTGGAAAAGTCCCTGATGCTGGCAAAGATTGAGGGCAGAAGGAGAAGAGGCCATCAGAGGATGAGATGGCTGGATGGCACCACCGATGCAATGGACACAGACTTGGGCAAACTCCGGGAGACGGTGAGGGACAGGGAGGTCTGGTGTGCTGCAGTCCATGGGGTCTGCAAAGAGTCGGACACGACTGGGTGACTGAACAACTCCCAGGAGGGATGGCTCCTGGGGGGAAGACGAGGGGGCAGGGGAAAGGGGGGAAGAATGACTATTGGGGTGTGGCCACATCCTGGGATATGGGGGGACCCCACTGTCTCAACTGAGACCCCATGTCTGCACCTGAGAAACCCACCAAGTTCAAGAGCACACCATGGACAGGCCGAGGTCACCCCTGGGGGCGAGCTTCCCAGAAGACAGTCTGCCCGGGGAGTCCCCCCCCCAAGTGTAGGAGGGTACGGTCCTCCCCGTGACAACTGGACAGCTGCCCGTGGGAAGACTGCCACCTCGTGCCACACAGGGGAGGGGACCCCCAAGGACGGCAGGAAGTGAATCCTGTTCAAACGCAGAGCCAGCCCTTGAACCCAAGTCTGCGAGACTCCAATGTCCACGCCGTCTTCCACGGTACCCACCGCCCGCTCCTGCCCCCGGCTTCCCAGAATACCTCCCACTCTAACACAGGACAAGGCCCAGTAAATAAATGAAACCCACCCCAATGATTTTGGGATTCCCTCGTAGTTCAGCTGGAGAATCCGCCAGGCAAGAACACTGGAGTGGGTTGCCATGCCCGCCTCTGGGGCATCTTCCCGACCCAGGGATCGAACCCGGGTCTCTTACATCTTCTGCATTAGCAGGTGGGTTCTTTTATCAATAGCACCACCTGGGAAGCCCAGATTTATCTTCATTATCGTGTCTCTCCCCATCAGGAGGGAAGCCCAGAAGGGCAGGGATCGCTGTTCACAGCTGTGACCCAGGGCCTGTAACAGTCTTCAGCTGCTGACTGGAAGCTGGTAGGGTCTGGAGCCCTCCCTGCCTCTGACCCTGGCTGGCCCTGCGGATCTGCGTCTGGCCGGGTGGGCTGCGGTGGGGGGGAGGGCAGGAGCGTGCCTCAGCGGCCTTGGCCCCCGCTGCCCCACCCCACTCCCCGCAGTAGCCAATGCTGCCGGATGAAGGACGCTCCCCGCCGTCCTCCCAGCTGGTGCTCAGCCTTCACCACGCCCCGCCCCGCCCCACCAGGGCCCCTCTCGGGGTCCCTGTCCCTCCTCCAGGGCAGCTGAATAGCACCTGGTTCCCATGAAAGGCCCAGTGGGGAGCACCCTTCAGCAACTACCGCGCCTGGGCTCTGAGAGGGTGGCTTCAGGACTCTCCTATTCCCTGGCTTTGTAGGAAGAACGTGTGTGTGTGTGTGTGTGTGTGTGTGTGTGTGTGTGTGTGTGTGTGTGTGTGTGTGTGTGTGTGTGTGTGTGTGTGTGTGTGTGTGTGTGTGTGTGTGTGTGTGTGTACTGGCTTTGTAGGAAGAACGTGTGTGTGTGTGTGTGTGTGTGTGTGTGTGTGTGTGTGTGTGTGTGTACGCGTGCATGAAGGTTCACCTCGAGCCTGGGGCTCCCGAGAGTCCACCCATGCCGGTCCACACCCGGCCTCACAGGATTCTAGAAGCATTCAGCTCCTTTCCTCCTCTTCCTCCCATTCCTTCTCTTCCTGCAGCTCTGCAAAGATTTCAGCAGTGGTCGCAGTCCCTCCTAAGAGGGGCCTGTCACTTTTGGGGCTGGAGTTCATCGCATCACTTGGTGACCTTGGCTCCATGGTGGGCTTACCTGGCTTGTTCTCGTTATTGGGGGAAGTGACACTCTTGTGATTTTTTTAACTGGAAGAACAAGTCTTAACTCCAAATTTTATATCTTATCAGATTGACGGCAGGGCAAGGACACAGAGGAAAAGCTAAAACAGATCACTACAAAGCACATCCGCTAGTTAGGGAAGCTAGGCAGGGAATTAGAAGACAGGAAAGCTATTTTTTTTTTTTCCATCATGACTTTGATCACAGAAGTAGAAAGATGCCAAGTCCGTGAGACAGATATAAGCAACTCAGAATCTTCCCAAGAGATAGAAAAGAGCAATTACGGATTATGTTTCTCTTAGAGAACATTCATAGGGGAATGTGAACTCCAAATGTAGGGAGGCTAGTGGAATTCTGATGCTGAAGTACCGTAAGAAGATGGATAAAAGATCTCTGTTAAAAGATCAGAAAAAGGCAGCCTGAGTGTTATCAGCTGAAGGTCACTGAGAAGCATCAGGTACTGAAGTGCTCAGAGTTCTTCAAATCCTGCACTAAACTATGGGCTACCCTTTGGGTACCAGGCTTCCCTGTAGCTCAGATGATAAAGAATCTGCCTGCAATGCAAGAGACCCTGACTGGATCCCTAGGAAGATCTCCTGGAGGAGGACATGGCAACCCCCTCCAGTATTCTTGCCTGGAGAATTCCATGGACAGAGGAGCCTGGCGGGCTACAGTCCATGGGATCACAAAGAGTTGGACATGACTGAATGACTGACACAAGTTATATTTAGGAAACATATTACTGCTATGTTTCACTATTTTAGAAAGTTAAGTTTCTATAGAAAAATATACTATTAATATATTTACTTTAGAATCCATGATGCCTGCCAGTGCACCACACTCCTGAAAGGCAAGAGGCCAGGGAAAGGGCCTATTCAGTCACGAGTGCCTGTCTAATAAATACAAAGCTATAAAAGGACAATGAATCTCCCCAATCGCAGACAGAAGGGAAAACCCACAGAACACATGATGATGGTGATCCGAAGTTAAAGACGCTGTTGCCCCAGTCAACATCAGCTCACGGGACTTGGGCGCCCATCAGCTGTCCGATCCTCAACTCAGCATCAGGAGAGCTGAGAATGAGCTCCTCAAACACGCCTGGGCTGTGAACCCACTTGGACCAAGAGACGACCACCTCTCGAGGCGTTGTGTAGTCTGTCCCTGGTCACCCACTCCTCACTGTGAGCTCCAGGGGAAACTGAAGTGGGTGACCTCACACTGCCTCCGCGACCAGGGCCTCGTCCCCAGGGGTGGCGTGGGGCTGGTGGGACGAAGGGTGGATAAACTCTGGGAGCAGAGTGAGGCTCCCTTCTTCCCCATCCAAGTCCGGAGTCAGCACTGACGGAGGTGCAGGACGGAAGTGAGCCCAGAGGAGAGGAGGATCTCCATCCTGGCAGGCAGACCCTCATCTCTTGGCTGGTCTGGCATTAGGCGGCCGGGGCCAATGGCTCTAAATGAACACCGGTGCCATCCGGTGCGGCTGTTTTTTTGGCAGGAAGGCGATATGCTGAAAAAGCTTGGCTGTACTCTCCCTAGGGCGGGACGGTTCAGGAGACTGTTTGAAGGACTCCTCTAAGTATAAGCAGTACCTGGGGGTCGGGGGGAGGTGAGGTCGCCTGGAACCTTCCCCAGACCAGTAGCTGGATCTGGAGGCAGCGAGAGGAGACCAGACAGTGGGTACAAGGAAAAGCTCCCACTGGAAGCTGTGAGTTCACACCCACGAAGCGGCTATAACTGCCCAGGATCAAGTCACGTGGCATCGAATCCCCGGAAATGTTCAGTGTGGGCTTTGGGCACCGGGGGCTGCCACAAGCGGCTGTTTCCCCTTCATCTGCTATAACTCAGATGCCGCACCGCGGGCTGGGTGTGTGTCGGCGGAGGAGGGTCCAGCCAAAAATTCGTTCAGACTCGGATGCAATGAATATTCCCCAAACTCTTGCCCTGTGGTGGGATCTGCACTTAGCATGTTTGTGAAAGTGAAAGTGTTAGTCACTCAGTCGTGTCCAACTCTTTGCGACCCCGGGACTGTTGCCCACCAGGCTCTTCTGTCCATGGAATTCTCTAGGCAAGTATACTGGAGTGGGTTGTCATTTTCTTCTCCAGGGGATCTTCCCGACTCAGGGACTGAAGCCAGGTCTCCTGCATTGGCAGGCGAATTCTTTACCATCTGAGACACCAGGGAAGCCCTAGCATTTTTGTATCTGTTACTAATTTACCCCAAAGTCCTGAGAGCAGGTCTCTGCCACATGGGTGGCCTGTGTAACAGGGCACTCTGGGAGACGGGGATTTGGGAGCACTGATACGGGCCAGATGCTTCTGAGAAGACATGCGTGCTTCAGAAAATGATTAAGAAGTCCTGGTCGAGGAGGACACTGTTCCTAAGTCAAACTTTTTTTCCCTGAAACTAACTCATCTATAAAAATGGTACCTCCCAGCACACATACCATGACTCCTTCTGAAAATGATTTCACTTGATGGAATATAATCCCTGTTGGAAGTCAAAATACTCTGCTACGTAAACAATGATTCTTTTATATACTGCCCTAAGTAAGCAGCTTTTAACTATAATACAATTAGGTTCATTCAGGAACTACTGATTTAAAATATTTAGAAGTCACTTCTGGGTCAAAAACTACTGCTTCATAGACATCTCCAACCAATACTTCCAGTTTAACATGGAAGAAGCAGCAAAGATTCTGAAGTCAGCTGGATTCGTGTTTTATTGGGGCAAATTACTTCACCTCCACAAACTTTAGATTCTTTCATCTCTAAAACAGGACCAAAACCACTGTGAGGCACAGGGTATCTTCAGGATCAAATATAACATGTAACAAAGTACTTAACATGTGGTTATTAATTAATATCTTCCCTCTTCCTTCTAATTTCACTGACAATAACCTACATGTATTTTTGAGCTCCTCACCTAACAACCTCAAAACTGAAACTAAATAAAGAATATCAGTACTTATATATTTTAACATTTGTGAAAAAGTAAATGACCCCTTGGCTTAAAGACTGAAACAATCTTTTCATTAGAAAAAAAAAAAAAAGATTCATTTAAGTCACCTCATTTCCAGTGTTAATGTTTCAGAATCCAAAATGTAGTGTTAAAATCATCCACCAATAGGTGGTGCTATTTGCATAGTTCTTAAATGATCACAGTTTTAACAATTAAGGATATGGGTAACGTTTTTTCATTCATTCAGTGAATGTTTGTTGAGCACTTACTGTGTGCCAGACCTGTGCAAAGTGCTAGGAATACAAAGAGGAAAAAAAATGACCCAGCTCTGCCCTCCCAAAGCTTAAAGGTGTAGCAGGGGGGAGGCTGTAGGTGTTGCTCCTGGCAGCGGGGGAGGGAGTTACAAAGTCAATGAGTGTGTTAGTCGCTGAGTTGTGTCTGACTCCTTGCCACCCCAAGGCCTGTGGCCCACCAGGCTCCTCCATCCATGGGATTTCTCAGGCAAGAATATTGGAGTGAGTTACCATTTTCTTCTCCAGGGGATCTTCCTAACTCAGGTATCGAACCCACATCTTCTGCGCGGTAGGAGGATTCCTTACCATCTGAGCCACCAGGGAAGTCCATAAAGTTACTGGCAGGAACAGAGCCGTCTGGAGGGCGGCTAACTCAGGCCCGGGCGCTCAGGCAGGCTTCCCAGAGAAGGGCATCCTGAGCTGGGTCTTGCGGAATTGGCTGGAGTTCTTCTCTTCCTGCCAGGTCTCCCGACACACACACACATCACTTAGCACAAGGGAAAACCTCCATGCACTGTGTTAGAAGCGGTTACTCACGGAGCTGTGCATTTGTTTGGTTTTGGGCTCTTTGATTTTATAATACAATAAAAAGATTTTTCTGCTGTCTTCTTCCTTAGATTTGCATCACTTTAATGAAGACGGAGTTTGAACACCTTTTCCTTAATTAATTGGCTATTTGTACTTCTTTCTCTGTGAACTGCCTCTGCTCATACCTTTTACCTACTTTTCTATTGAGTCGGCTGTCCTTTGCCTCCCCGGTGTGGGTGAGCGACCTTTGGAAATGGAGGTCATTGACCCTTTCCAGGCGCGGGTGTCACCCGTGTTTGTAGAGAGCACGCGTCTTCATGGGCTGCTCCTTTCCACTTCCTGCCTCGCCTCACATGGTGTTCTGCACATAGCAGGGGCTCAGCGAGTCAAGCGGTGCTGGGAAAGTGCTGAATAAGGTGACAGAATTTCTGTGAGGTCTCTAATGGGAGTTGGAGAATTCTACAGTGTCCTGAAGAAGAGAGGCACTCAGGACTGAGGATTGGGGTGAGCAAAGCGATGCAAACATCAGCCCAAACGCTACAATGGGGAAGGCAAATAACAGCAGTGGCTATCACCTATGGAGGCCCAGTGTTGGCAAGCCCCACGCAAAGGATGCTACCGACGAACACCATCGGGTCTAACCCTCACAGCGGCCCTGGGCGGGAGGTAGGTAGGTGCTAGTTTTCACTGGTGCTGAGAGGAACCTCAGTGAGATTAAGTAACTAGTTCACAGCCACAGAACAAAAGTGGCAGAGCTGGGATTAAAATTTGGTTATGGCCATGACGTTCCTTAAGCCTAAATTCTTCCTGTTATATTGACTAGGGTAAAAAAGATACATTCCACAAATACTTATTGGGCACCTACTGTATCTGCTAGGGCTTCTCAGGTGGCGTTAGTGGTGAAGAATCCTCCTGCCAATGCAGAAGACGTAAGTGATGTGGGTTTGATCCCTGGGTTGAGAAGATCCCCTGGAGAAGGAAATGGCACTCCATGCCGGTATTCATGCCTGGAAAATTCCATGGGCAGAGGAGCCTGGTGAGCTACAGTCCATGGGGCCACAAAGAGACACAACTAATCGCCCGAGCACCTACTGTATACTGGGCCTTGTTCTAGGTGCTGGGCTGGGTCTGACAACTAGAAGTGTCTTCGTGGTTCCCAAATGCCCAATTAAAGTGCATTCGTCTAGGTAAATGATGGTCCTCATCTGAGAAAACGTTGTAAGAGTATATTTCCTGAGACAAAGGCATGCTTACACAGCAAATGAAAAAGAGGGTTACAAAGTGTATGCAGAAGAATATAATTTATGCAGAAATTATACACTACACAACATCCTAGAAACAAAGTCTGGATGGAAACACAATAAAGAGGCAGCTGCGAGTCCTCTGACTGCCACGACTATAGACGGCTCTCCTTTCCTCTTTTTCGTGTATTTGGATATCCCCAAGCACAGGTTACCTTGTGTGAGAATAAATTACTTCACAAAGGAAAATAAACCCTGCTGGGGAAGTGGGAGCCAGGGTTGGCAGGCGAGGATATCAGGGCCCAAGAGAGGGTGGGCAGCCAGTGGATGAAGGACTTGAACCCAGGCCTAGATTAAGATTTAGATCCCACTATCAGTGATGCTCAAGGAAAAGCTAAGCAAAGCTGAGCCTTAAGGACCTCTGACAGACTTCATTTTCTTGGGCTCCAAAGTCAGTGAGGACAGTGACTGCAGCCATGAAATTAAAAGATGTTTGTTCAGAGGAAGAAAAGCTGTGACAAACCTAGACAGTGAATTAAAAAGCAGAAACATCACTCTGCTGACAAACACCCATCCAGTCAAAGCTATGGTTTTTCCAGTAGTCGTGTATGGATGTGAGAGTTGGACCATAAAGAAAGCTGAGTGCCAAGGAATTGATGCTTTTGAATTGTGGTGCTAGAGAAGACTCTTGAGAGTCCCTTGGACAGCAAGGAGATCAAACCAGTCAATCCTAAAGGTACTCAACTCTGAATATTCATTGGAAGGACTGATGCTGAAGTTGAAGCTCCAATACTTTGCCCACCTGATGCAAACAGAGCTATTATATGACCCAGCAGTCCCACTCCTGGGCATATATTTGGACAAAAGTGTAACTCAAAAAGATAATGTACCCCTGTGTTCATAGTAGCACTATTCACAACAGCCAAGACGTGGAAGCAACTAAACCTCCATCAGCAGGTGAATGGATAAAGAAGGTGTGTGCGTGCATGTGCGTATACACAGTGGAATAGTACTCAGTACCATAAAAGAATGAAATAATGCCATTTGCAGCAACAGGGATGGACCCAGAGATGATCATACTAAATGAAGTCAGTCAGACAGAGAAAGACAAATGATGTCACTTGTATGTGGAATCTAAAATATGATGCCAACTCAACTTATCCATGAAAAAGAAACAAACTCACAGACATAGAGAACAGGCTTCTGGCTGCCAAGGGGAACAGGGGAGGGGAGGGATAGACTGGGAGCCTGTAATTAGCAGATACAAACTATTAAACACAGAATGGATAACCAACAAGGACCTACTGTATAGCACAGGGAATTACATTCAATAGTAATAAATCCTGTAATAAACCATAATGGAAAACAACACATATATTATTATACTTATATATTTGTTGTTGCTCCTTCACTAAGTCGTGTCTGCCCCTTGGTGACCCTATGGACTGCAGCATGCCAGGCTCCTCTGTCCTCCACTATCTCCTGGAGTTGCTCAAATCAATGTCCATTGAGTCAGTGATGCTATCTATCTCATCTTCTGCTGCCCCCTTGTCCTTGGCCTTCAGTCTTTCCCAGCATTGGGGTCTTTTCCAATGAGTTGGCTCTTCCCATCAGGTGGCCAAGGTAATGGAGCTTCGGCTTCACCAACAGTCCTTCCAATGAATATTCAGGGTTGATTTCCTTTAGGATTGACTGGTTTGACCTCCTTGCTCTCCAAGGGACTCTTAAGAGTCTCCTCCAGCAGCACAGTTCGCAAGCATCAATTCTTCAGCGTTCAGCTTTATTTATGGTCCAACTCTCATATCCATACATAACTACTGGAAAAACCATACAGCTTTGACTATATGGACCTTTGTCAGCAAAGCGATGTCTCTGCTTTTTAAAACATTAGCTTTCCTTCCAAGGAACAAGCACCTTTTAATTTCATGGCTGCAGTCATCGTGTACAGTGATTTTGGAGCCCAAGAAAATAAGATCTGTCACTGTTTCCACTTTTTCTATTTGCCATGAAGTGATGGAACTGGATGCCACGAACTTATTTTTTTTTAAATGTTGAGTTTCAAGCCAGCTTTTTCACTTTCCTCTTTTACTCTCATCTAGAGGCTCTTTAGTTCATTTTGTGCCATTAGAGTGGGTATCGTCTATATATATATATATATATAACTGAATCACTTTGCTGTGCCATGGAAACTAACACAACATTGTAAATCAACTATACTTCAGTAAAAAAAAAAAAAAAGCCTTCCTCATTGAAGGCTGACGTTTCAAGGAGGATGGAGCTGAATGTCCTGCTCACAGTTCTGACCTCGCAGCCGGGATAAAGCAGCCAGCGGCGCAACGCTAAAGGGCACCCAGGGGCAAGTCTTCATGCGGGAGACGTCCTCGTAATTTTGAAGCTTTTTTCACATTTATTGACCCCAAAGATGGGCAGCTTGTGTGTTACAGCAAGGTTTCCAGCAGGTGGCCCTCACATTTCTTGCCTGAACAAAATCAGCTCACACTGCAACAACTTTCTGACGGAGACCAAGGGTCTTGCTTACAAAGTTGATATATCTTATTCCCCTCAAAAGGACAAGGGGGGAACCAGTTGGATAATTGAAACATTTTATCAATCTGGCAATATTAACTGTACATTCTAAACAGTAGCTTTTTTTCTGTCTGATATGAAATACTTATTAAAAACAAAACAAAACCCTTTTCTTGGATTAGTCTACTGGCTACATTAGATAGTACAGATTGTTTATCAGAATGTTACTGTCAAGTCCCTATTTAAATTTAATAAGTACTTCATTATGACACAGATCACTATATAAATAATTGTTAATATTCACAATATACCATCAATAATACATGAGGTAAATATTACATTGCTGTATATTGCTTTTGTTCCTATGAAAATTTTGTCAGTACAAAGATTAATAAGTGCTGTTCAAATTCTGTGGCTCACTGCAAGGAAAATATTTTAAAATGTTAACTATTCTAAGATAAAAATCTAAAGTGTCACAAGAGAGACTGTTGACTCTCATGACCATTTCCAAAAAAATGAGATACATGAGCAAGGAGATGGAACTACCAGGGAGATAGCTGCTTTGAACATAAAACATGATGATTATTCAATAAATTAATGTATCTTAGAAAATGTAAATGTTTAGGACCTCAAAACACTTTACTTTATGTTTGACAGTAAGATCTATACAATTGATAGGAAATGGCTTTATATTTGTTGTGATTATTATTATAGACACACATGAATGCTGAAAGGAGCCTCTTTCTCATTTTCACAAAAGTGCCAGATGTGCTAAGACAGCTTTGCATATGGTGTGTGGCAGTTGAGAGCTTTATAGCAAATAGTTTGGGACTGATACAAGTTCAAGCATGGCCCGGTGTGAATGACTTCTTTCTGTGAATCAGGACAGACCCAAAGTCACAGCTCTAAGGTCACCCTCACTTACTCATGTTCTAATGAGCTTTCCTGGGGTCTCAGCGCCTGCACACCAGCTCATTCTGACGTGACATTAACAACCATGAGAATATACGGTCATTCCTCTGTATCTGCATCCAAGGAATCAAACACAAGCATAAAAATCCATGGTTGGCTGAATCTGTGGATGCAGAACCACTAACTGAAGGACTTGAGCATCCGTGGATTTGGGGATGGGAGTAGGGGTGGGGTCCTGGAACCAACAGCCCTTGGACATCCTGGGGTGACTGTATAATATTTTATGTCTCCGTAGCCAATTAGAATTTGCCGAAATCCAGGTTGTACTCATAAGAGTGTCCTGTGGATATAAGTTAGTATGTGTTAGACCGAAAAAAGACTAACAATGTCAGATGGCATCCACCACCTTCACCTTACAATCAAGGAAAATCAAGTTCAGAATTTTGGAAAGCCTCATGAACCATATTTTCTCCTACTCTGCACAGGTCTTGATTCACAACAGCTGCTGTTACTGAGCGCCAAGTTCTATGCTGAGTGTTTTCCTACCAGTTAGCTCTCTAACAAGATTCAAGGGCATTAAGATATAAAACCCTTCATTCACAGAGGGGGAAAAGCTGAGGCTCAGAGAAGTGAAGTGGCCAAGTTTGTTCACAAACCCAGATCTTTCTTTCACTCCAGAACATGTGTCCTTTCCATCACATCTTGCTATGTATAGTAACCACGCATGGACAATGGGTTAAAAGGTACGATCGTGGACAAATATTTGTGTGTGATGCGCAAGAGGTCGTGCTATCTTAGACTACTGAGGACCATAATGTTTAAAAGCGGAATTGCACCTTCCATCCCTTTCTTTGCCTGCTTTAAGCCCTGGAGACTGGGCACTGGTCCATAAGACTCCAGCTCTGGTTTGGTACAAGTTCCAGGTAACTCAAGAGAGGGGTTCTTGATGGGGGATGGAACGGAAGGATGAAGGGAAGTGGACAGGCAGTGACGGATGCGCCGGCTTGATCTTCACCTCTATTGTTTCCAGCTGCTTCTTCCTTCTGTCTGAGTTACCGCTGCCATCATTTCCATGGGTCCCTAAAGGTGTCTGCCAGTACCATGCCATCATTTCCACGGGTCCCTAAAGGTGTCTGCCAGTACCAGCGATGACCCACAGAAGACAGGAACTTTCTCTCTGATACTCCTAGGTGCAACTCAACCAGTTCCGCACTACACGTGGTGGTGGTGGTGTTGAGTTGCTCAGTTGTGTCTGACTCTGTGACCCCTGGACTACAGCGCACCAGGCTTCCCTGTCCTTCACTACCTCCTGGAGTTTGCTCAGATCCATGTCCATTCAGTCAGTGAGGCCATCGAACCATCTCATCCTCTGCTGTCCCCTTCTCCTCCTGCCCTCAATCTTTCCCAGCATCAGGGTCTTTTCCAATGAGTTGGCCCTTTGAATCAGGTGGCCAAAGTATTGGAGCTTTAGTTTCAACATCAGTCCTTCCAATGAATATTTAGGGTTGATTTCCTTTAGGATTAACTAGTTTGATCTCCTTGCAGTCCAAGTGACTCTCAAGTCTTCAGCACTACATGGGCCTCAACTATTCTTGGGATCTAACAAGACAAAGAACTTATGTTTAAATGGCCAATGTTCAGTTGCCTGAATTATTTTTAGAAAATGATTAGTAAATTTTCCCAGTCCTTCATTTCCAAATCAAAATTTCCTGGCATTAAAAAAAAAAAAAAACACCCTTTGTAAATATCTTTCATGGAAATATTTACCCAGCACACTGAGCAAAGACATAGGATTTAAAAGATACAACAGATCTGGAGTTTGCACAATGCAGATTCTTTCTGGAAATTCTTAATACAAATCAGATGTGCAGAGAAGGAGCCAAATTTTTAAGAACTGCCTAGATCTCAACATCTCAGGTCAACTTTCAAGCTTACCCTAAATTCAGAGAAGCCTAAAGGCCACCCTGCATCTCCCACTTATTCATGCTCTGCTGCTGTTGTAACCACGTGGCCTTATTTCCAAGGTATTATCACCCAATTAGCATAATCTTCTGATAAGAAGTCCTAATAGTCTAAATTAGAAGACAGCCCCAAGTCAGTGGTTTTGAGATTGTTAATTGGCTGTGGATTTGACCTGCTAGAGACATGAGACGTGCTTGCATCTCTTCATAAAAAACATATCTTTTAGGAATAAAACCAAAAAAAAGCTTAAGCTTCTTTTACAGGACTGAATCAGAGTGGACCTACAAACTTGGAACTTTTACAGCCTGTGGGTTGGAGCCCACTGCTTTATGACTAAGCCTTCTCCTTACATGAACATTTGGTAAAAAAACAGAAACCAAAACATGGTTAGCCTGTGAAGCTGAAATTCCTTCGTAAGCTTTGCTCAACAGAGAATAAAATTTAAAGCACAATGTTTAAAAAGAGAGAATAAAGTATGTCGAGTAGATATATACAGAGAAACTGTTCTCATATACACAATATATTCTTAGATGTAAAACAAGCTGTTAAAATGCCTCAGATTAGCTCTCACTAATAAAATGTTACTATTAGTTTAACAAGGAGTTATCATAATCCATTATAAACCAACCTCAAAGAAAAAGACTCATGAAACCAGAAAGTGGTTCCTATTTCTGGTGTTAGCTCAATATTAAAAGTAATTTCTGACAAATCATGCAATTACAACTTTTTACCCAGTCTGTCGTAGAAAATATTGTTGACAAACTTAAGCCACTAAAGTTAATTTTAAAATGGCAGCTGAGAGGGACTTTCCTGGTGGTCCAGTGGTTAAGAATCCGCCTTCCAATGCAGGGGACATGGGTTCGATCCCTGGTTCCAAGCAGGGGACACAGGTTCAATGCCACAGGTTCAGTGAGACCCCATGGCAGCTAAGCCTGCATGCTGTGACATCTGGGCCCTTGTGCTCTAGAGACCATGATCTACAACTAGAGAAAGCCCGTGCACAGCAGTGAAGACCCAGGGCGGCCAGAAAAAACGCAAAAAAAAAGAAAGGCAGCTGAGAGTATTCGAAATATAAAGTGTCCCACACTTTCTCAATTCAGAAGCTTCCCAAATTCCATGGAGTTGGTACTAAGCAAGTTCTCAAGAACGCCTCCTGCATGCATAGGGAGTCGAAGTCATTTTTCCACCTGGCTGGTAACTGGGGTGAGCTGTGACCAGGAGCTGCGGACGAGCCCACAGTGATGTCTGGAGAAGGCGCATGTGCCACGGAGGGTCCCTAGCTTATATGCACATGAGGGGGCCTTCGGATTCACCTCTGGGGAAGACAGGTCACACGACATCAGAACAGCAGGAACCGGCGGGAAGACGCCCCTTACCTTTCACTGTTCTTTTTGCCACTGGAAGAACTGCTGGTGGATCCCGTGCGGTTCCGGTTTCCTTTGGAATCCCCATAGCTTTCCCTTCGACCGCCAGGAGACACCCGTTCGGAAGAGCTGGTCCTCTTGATGGTACTGAAAATGCGAAGGAAATGACAGTGAAATGACAGAGAAATCCTTCCTGGAGTGGATTTATCCTACTGCTGAATATGAAAACATATACACAGAACATCCTATTTCCATGTGGATACTTAAAGAGATAGACTGGTTCTAAATTCCTTACCACAGAGATCAAAAATTTTTTCAGAATGTCACTTGAGATCTATGCCTCTACTCATTGCCTTTGTAACAGCTGGTGAAGTTCAAGGTCATCGGGGAAGTTGAAAGGTACGAACCCCGGCAATACCAAGAGCGCCCTCCACGGCCTTGGCGGGAGGTGACCCCGCCCTGTGCAGGCTTCAGTCTAGGCCAGCGGTGCTCAACCAGGGATGACTCTGCCCCCAGGGACGTCTGACAGGGACACTGGCTTGTCACAACTGGGGGAGCGGGGAGGGCTGCTCTGTCTAATGGGCGGACGCCAGGGAGGCTGCTGCTACAGCTGTGAAGTCACTTCAGTCGTGTCTGACTCTGAGACCCCATGGACTGCAGCCCGCCAGGCTCCTCGGTCCATGGGATTCTCCATGCAAGAATCCTAACCCACTTAGAGTGAGATGCCGTGCCCTCCTCCAGAGGATCTCCCTGACCCAGGGATTGAACCCACATCCCTTGCCTTGGCAGGTGGGTTCTTTACCACTAGTTCCACCTGGGAAGCCCCAAATACCCTTATAAAGCCCAGGAGAGCACTATGACAAGGACGGTCCAGACCCGAACGTCAGCAGCGCTGCTACTGAAGAACTCTGGTCTAAGGGCACACATGGGACAAACACAGTCCGCTCTCTGTGGGATGCCTTGTTTAGAGGGGGTCCCCATGCCAGTGCTTACTTCCTTTTGAAGAACCAGAGGAAGTAGCATGGTTGGAAGCCTGCTGTGGGATGTCTAGGGAAGACTTCCTGAAGACTGTGAATTTCTGGGAGAGAGAAAACGAGTACCTTGGATGTGCTGCAGTTACACAGTAGGCAGGAGCCTGTCCTAGGAAAAGGGGTACCCCCTCACAGTAACCCACAGGGGTGAGGGGTCAGCTAGCCAGCGCAGCGGCTGCAGCTTGATGGTCTGCTCTTGGAGCCTGGAAGCATACTACAGGCATTCTGTAAAGTTTTGTTTTTGTGTTTTTTTTTAAATGTTCATCATTAGGTCATATTTTTCCTGAGATTTCATTTATCATTCTTGTATTCTTTGCAGAGTCTAGTAGAGAAGCTTGATAAATATTTATTAAATGAAAGGATGAAATAAATGAAACAATACATGGGACTGTCACACTGACAAAGGATCACAGGGAGATGCTATCATTTAGCACCTGCTCCATGAGAAGAAAAAAAAAAGAGAAGGGTGAATGGAGGTGCTGCTCCCTGGCAGGGCTGTGTGTGTGAGGGCAGTGGCCTGGTGTGGATGCAGAGAGTCAAGGTGCCGGTGGGCGAGCACGTTAAGTCTGCAACCTGGGAGGGGACTTAGGACGGCAATGCCAGCAGGGGTTACTGAACCACGGACGCAGAGGGAATCTCCACGCCGGGAAGGAGAGGAGATGAAAATGAGGACAGCCTTTGCCTCTTGGGAAAGAGAAACTCTGGACGAGGTGGGCTGAAGAACTGCCTCTCAGGAGGCAGAGAAATCTGGAGAGACCAGAGAAGCAAGAACCCAGGGAGGACGGTTGAGGTGCTGGGGCTGTGGATGGAAGAGGGGACCTTGATGATGAAACCTCAGAGGCTCCAGTAAGCACAGAGCCAGGAGAGGGTGCACAGGACCCGAAGTTCCATCAGGAGGATACAGGAGCCCAGGAGCTCAAGACAGCAAGACTACTACCCTTGGGCTGGATACGCCTTCCTTTCTCACAATTAAATAACATAGAGTGTCCAAGAGCCTTGCACATGAGATGCTCCTGCTGTCTTCCCTTCATTCCCTTTTCCTTCTCATCTCTGCCTTCCTTCCAGCCAATTTCAGTCCTTCTTCCTCTGTAACGTCCAACCAGTCAGTAAATAATCTCTTAGCATGATTTTTAAAACTGCAGGGTGTATCGGTTTTTGCAAAAACATCTCGTTCTCTGAGTGAGCGAACATAAATAAGATGAGCATAATCACAGAGACTGGAAGACACTTTCTGCGGAGGCTCTTCGGTCACCGAGGAAACTCTGAATTGACGGCACCGTGATCTCACAGTTGGGATCCACACGGGTGTGCCTTAAGAGCAAAATGTGAATTTTTAGAACTCTCAATTTGAGGACAAGGAAATTACAGCTCTGGGGAGAGCATTACATTTCTGAAATTCAGGACTGAAGTCTAAAAATTACAGAAGCCTTTGTACTAAAGTTCAAGATCTTCCAGTGACGATAAACACCAAGCTCAGTTCACGTCTCCAGAGTGTTCTCCGCTGAGCATCTGACATGAGGCTCTCAGGCACCCCGCTCTGGCAGCTGGCAGCCTCCAGCATCACCTCTGTGGCATCCTTGTGGGAGTTCAGGGCAAGTTCATGGCAATTTGAAAGCTTGTATAAAGCACCCTTAAAGAGCTGAGACACCACGACTGTTAATCAATGATAGCAAACGTTAGCCGATTTGCTAATAATTAGCACTCAACCTAGCTCCTGGAAGATTAAGAGGGGAGATCAGTGATGAAGCGGTGGGCAGCAACAGTTCACATCTATGAAGAATTTTGCATTTCATACACACCATTGAATTTAAACCTCAAATCCCCAGGGAATGTATCATTCCTATTCTACAGACTTTATTTTCCTGGGCTCCAAGATCACTGTAGACAATGACTGCAGCCATGAAATTAAAAGACGCCTGCTCCTTGGAAGAAAAGCTACGACACCTAGAAAGCATATTAAAAAGCAGAGACATCACTTTGCTGCCAAACATCCGTATAGTCAAAGCTATGGTTTTTTCAGTAGCTATGTATGGACGTGAGAGCTGGACCATAAAGAAGGATGAATGTCGAAGAACTGATGCTTTGAACTGTGGCATTGGAGAAGACTTTTGAGAGTACCTTGGACTGCAAGGAGACCAGACAAGTCAATCCTAAAGGAAGTCAACCCTGAATATTCATTGGAAGGACTGATGGTGAAGTCGAAGCTCCAACACTTTGGCCATCTGATGCAAAGAGCTGACTTACTGGAAAGACCCTGATGCTGGGAAAGACTGAGGGCAGGAGGAGAAGAGGGCAACAGAGGATGAGATGGTCGGATGGCATCACTGACCCAATGGATGCAAGTTTGAGCAAGCTCTGGGAGACAGTGAAGGACAGGGAAGCCTGGTGTGTTGCAGTTCTCGGGGTTGCAAAGAGTCAGACGCGACCGAGCCACTGAATAACAACAACAACAGATGAGGGGAGAGCTTCAGGGTATAAAGTCAACCGGCTGCGGTCACGTGACCCCTAGCTCTCTGCTGAATCTCTTAGTTAACAGCACCTAGGGAACTCTCTGATGATCCAGTGGTTAGGGCCCTGAGTTCTCACTGCCAAGGGCCCGGGTTTAATCTCTGCTCAGAGAATTAAGATCCTATCAGCCACATGGCGAGGCCAAAAATAAACAGAGACCACCTGCAAATTATAAAACACTGCAGCACATTAGTTTTGAGGACCTGCTGAACAGAGGTGCTGAATGTCTAAAAACCCAATAAAGGTTGGCAGGGAATAGATACATGTGCACGTACGGCTGAGGTCCTTTGCTGTCCACTCGAAACTATTACAACACTGTTAATTGGCTATATTACAGCATAAAATAAAAGTTTAAAAAACCCAGCAAAGGTCAATAAGTAATAACAGCTATATGATCGAAGACTTCAGCAATGGCAGGCATCAGGTAAGACCCTCTAAGCGACTACGCTAGAAGACAGGTGAAACTACCAAAGCGTCAGCGAGGGTTACATTGGAAATCTAAGTACCCCTCACCTGGCCGTTGATTTGTTCAGTGTATAAGCATTGAGAAGACTCACAGATCTGTTTAATCTTTGTATGAGAGGCATGGAAACAAAGCAGAATAAACATGAGTGCAGTAATAAAAGCGTGGAAAATTATTTTGGTAAACTTCAATAAATTACAGAATACCCTGCGCATTAAAACAGGAAAACATTTCGGTCTGCATATATAGACTTGGGTATAATCCATCACAACCCTTTCAAGATATTTGTTATTTGCATATTTGCATTAAAATGTTAATTTTTTTTTTTAAATCTACTATTGTTGTATACTCAAGAAGAACAAGAAATTTCCTTTTGAGAGCCAAGGGCTCTTATGAATTAAAGAGGACTTGCTAGGACTCAAAGCCAAGGACAGAAAACAGAGCTTAAAGACAAGACACTTGCAGAACAAGGGCAGTGAGAAGGAGTTAATACTGTGCACACTCTGTGAGGAGCCTCCTGCAGGAACCAGCAGGGAGTAACCAAACAAGCCATGTTCCCTCAGGACAGCAAGGGGAAACCACGTTCTTTATTTTCAAAGTGGGAGAAGTCCTGGCTTGGGAGAGAACGTATAATCACACAGCACATTTTTTTAGTGCTTAAGGCAAGTTCGTCTGGTGTAGAAATGCACTAATAACACCATCATTTCTTCTTTTCCCTCCTGCCCTCGGCCCCCACTCCCAAACCCCATCCTAAGTTCTGAAAACGCAGTTGTTCTTCACACGACGCTGCAGGTGCAGTCAATGGCTTTTGCCGACTTAAACCAAATTTCAGATGTAAAACTGAATCTCTGCAGATGGAGAGTGGAGGAAAAGTGGCCATCTTTCTTCTCATGGTTAGATAGTAACTCTAAGTGTAATAAGCTACCATGACTGCTGTCTTTCTTTCATCATGCGATTTGGAACCAAGAATTGACTTTCCAAAACTTTGGGGAAAAGACCCCAAACTTTTACAATTGAAAAAAGACATGAATCTTGAGGGGAAGCTTGTACGCGTGACCAGAGATTTTCTAATGAGGTCATCTGTCATGACAGCTGGAGAGATTAACACTAGATTAGAAGAATTATCTACTTGACAAATGCAGGAAGGAAATGGCAACCACTCCAGTATTCCTGTCTGGAGAATCCCTTTGACAGAGGAGCCTGGTGGGCTACAGTCCTGGGGTCAGAAAAGAGTTGGACACGACTGAGCACGTGCTCGACAAATACTTACTTGGAATCGACTTATACTGGGCGCTGTGCTGAGCAGTGGCAAGTCAACAGGGACCAGAACTAACCTGGCTTTTGTCCTGCAAGGGTGAGGCAACTGTGACAGACTGCGGTCACACACTTCAGTAATTAAGAAAGGCTGAAGACATCATTGTAACAGCAACAACAAAAAGGTATTTTCTAAGAAGGCTGGTGGTCTTAGAGAATTTGACACATGAAAATGTTGGGTTTTTTTTTTTCTATCATATAAAGTCAACTACCTGAGCCTAGGGGGCGTCTCTGGAGGCTCAGCTGGTAAAGAATCTACCTGCAATGCAGGAGACCTGAGTTCGATCCCTGGGTCGGGAAGATCCCCTGGAGAAGGGAATGGCTACCCGCTCCAGTATTCTTGTCTGGAAAATTCCATGGACAGAGGAGGCTGGAGGGCTACAGTCCATGAGGTCGCAAAGAGTGGGACTCGACTGGGCGACTAACATTTCACAACCTGAACCCAGAGTGGGGAACTGCATCCTTTCTGATAAGAGGGTAGGTGCCAATTCATCTTCCTCTGTTCAACAGCACAATACTCCCATCTCTAATCTTGTTACAGAGATCAAACTCAGGATATGAATTTAACACACACATCTCAGTGGATCTCCATGATAAATATATTAGAAAAACAAAACAAAAACAACAACCCAAAGCAGATTTAAATCCTTAAGCACCTGGCACTGACTTCGGGGCTTTCACAAACACTGTATTGCTAATGAGTGCAGCTATTTTTCCAAAGGACTGTCAGCTGTTTGTTTGGAAACCATGGATATTTACCATACTATCTTCCAATTGGAGCAGAGCATTTTAAAAATAATGCTCTCTTTTTGTACCAGTTTTGTTCTTTTGATCTCTCTTCTCACAGCTCTGCCCTATTGTAAAGCTCTACTTAGGGGTGGAAAGAATGAGTGATTGTCTCTGTTTTGAGCCAGTGGGAATGTTATTCTATTGTCAGCTTCAGCATCCCCACTGAGCAAGGTATGACCTACAACGTCTTCCCGGATTCTCTGGCTTTTCTTCTTTGACTAATGGAAACAAAGCTTTTCCCAAGGATTCCAAATCAAGCCCCCAATCGAAGTCTTAATTGGCAACACAAAGGACAACCCCTGGGTGCTGGACAATTTCCAAAGGGGATTTTGTTCTTCAGTCCTAGGCTGAAAAAACCCGAGAAAAGAAAACAAACATATACCCATCCAGACGCCACAGACGCCCCAGTTCGTTTAATTTAGAACTCTGATTACAGAAAGTCTCTAACACGATTGTACATGTATTTTAAATGGCTTGGAGGTTATTTTACTCCTAACGGTCAGAAGGCCCAGCTTGCTTCTGTTTTCAAAACTCTCTCTCCTCAGGAGAGATCCATAGGAACTTTATCACAGAGTAACTGTTAACACACCACTGTTTGGGTTTCCAACTTCCAGATGGATGAGAATTCACATCCACGGAAGCCCATATAAGGCAAAGAAACAGAATAACTGAATCACTACGCCGTATGCCGAAAATCAAGAGTCTCAGACAGTCTAGAAAACCAGGTATTTCTAGTAGGCTGCTGAACAACAGCTTATCAAATGACTTTGACTGATCATTTTGTAAATTAGAAAGAATATTTATAGAAGGAAGGTTACTGTCTAAATGCTAATATACAGGGGCTTCCCGGGGCTCCAGTGGTTAAGACTTCACTTTTCAGTGCAGGGGTACAGATTCCATCCCGGGTCTGGGAACTAAGATCCCACATGGCCCATGGCCAAAAAGCCAGAACATAAACAACACAGGCAACATTGTAACAAGTTCAACAAGGATTTAAAGTTGGCTGATATAAAAAAAAAATCTTTCCAAAGTGCTAATACACACACATATACAGTATGCAGGCTTAGCTGCTCAGCCGTTGCTCAGCGATCCTTTGGATGGTAGCCCACCAGGCTCCTGTGTCCATGGGATTTTTCAGGTAAGAATACTGGAGCAGGTAGCCATTTCCTTCTCCAGGGGATCCTCCCGATCCAGGAATCAAACCCGAGTCTCCTGTGTCTCCTGCATTGCTGCATTCTTTACCTGCTGGGCCACTGGGGCAGCCCGTATCAAATATGATAGTTACTAATTATCCTCCCTTCCTTCTTTCCTTCCAAGATAATATTGCCGAGACTGAGCCCTGCCCATGAGCTCCTTCATAACTGGAGGAGCAGAGGACCCAGGCCTCTCTCACAGCACAGGCCTGGGTCCTGACCTGGGGGTTCAGGGCCTGCAGCCCCTTATTAATGGGCAGGTCTGTCTCAGAGTTGCAAGCTGCTGGCATCTCTGCTCAGTCACCCTCACCTCTGCCTGCTGCTCCTGTCAGCACTCTCGGGGCTTCTCAGAACATCACTGTTACTAACGAGCATCATCCACACAAGGGCACATGAGAGGGATGGTTTCCAAAGAGTAATTATATGAAGCACTGTTTTTTTATAAGGAGATGCAAGCACTGACCTGGAAATCTTTGCAAGAATCAGCCCATCACAGTGAAAGGAGTGTGAGCTCTGGCGCCAGACAGACCTGGGTTTGAGCCCACGTTCTCTCCACTCGATCCCAGCCCAGTTACTTCACTTCTCTGAGCCTCAGTTTACCCACTGGCAAAACAGGGATAACAACACGCCCCTTGGAAGGTTGTTTTGAGTATAAGTGATAATGGCATTAAAAGCTTGGTGCTTTGTAGGTTTTTATTATATTATCATCAAAAATGATTTCTGTCATCATCACTGATTTAAAGAGGGGCTGAAATACCACTGTGCCTCTATCTTTGTGAAAAAGTAGACAGTGTATTAAAAAGGAGAGATATCACTTTGCTGACTTTGATCATAGTCAAAGCTATGGCTTATCTAGTAGTCATGTATGGATGTGAAAGGTGGACCATAAAGAAGGCTGAGCACCAAAGAATTGATGCTTTCAAACTGTGATGCTGGAGAAGACTCTTGAGCATCCCTTGGACTGCAAGGAGATTGCACCAGTCATCCTAAAGGAAATCAACTCTGAATATTCACTGGAAGAACTGATCCTGAAGCTGAAGCTCTAATACTTTGGCCACATGATACAAAGAGCCAACTCACTGAAATACACCCTGATGCTGGGAAAGATTAAGGGTAAGAGAAGGGGGTGACAGAGGATGAGATGGTGGGATGGTATCACTGACTCAATGGACATGAGTTTGAGCAGGTTCCGGAAGATAGTGGAAGACAGAGAAGCCTGATGTGCTTCAGTCCATGGGGTTGCAAAGAGCTGGACATGACTGAGTGACTGAACAAAAACAAGTCAATCAGATTCTGCAGCAGAGTACTCGTTATTGTGGATCAAACGCAGAGGTTTCTACAAAAACAAAGTGCAAGAATACTTGACATAAGCGCTCATGAAATGAACTGAAAGCTAGAAATTTAATCTGCATTTCAAATTTTACTTTTATCATATTTTGCTCTAAAAATTTTTTTTATTTTACTGAAACTCCAAATACATAAAGAGATATCAATTATAAAAGTGAAATTTTCAAGAACAAAGACAAAGAATCTCATTTTTCATTAATTATTTGCTACTTTAAAAAGTCAACCTTGAAATTAAACAACTCACTCTTAAACAGCCAAAGGGTTAAAGAAAAAAATCACAAGAGAATTTAGAAAATATCTAGAGACAAATGAAAACAAACAAAAAAGATTCTAAAACTTGTGGGATGCAGAGAGCAGTACTGAGAGAGAAGTTTACAGCTATGAAAACACAGAAAGATCTCAAATCAGCAAATTAACTTTACTTCTACTTCTCAAGGAAGTAGGAAAAAACAACAATAAATAAAACCAAAAGTTAGCAGAGGGAAAGTAAAAATAGAGATTATAGCAGAGATAAGCAAAATAGAGAAAAGAAAAACAATAGAAAAAATCAAGAAACCAAGAGTTGATTTTTTAAAAAGACCAATAAAAGTGCTAACTCCTCCATTAAATTAGAAAAAAAGAGAAGACTGAAATAACTCAAATGAGAAACAAAAGAGAATATTACAACCAATGTCACAGAAATAAAAAGGATTATGAGACTATTATGAATAAGCAATGCATTCGAACCGTGGTGCACTAGAGAAGACTCTTGAGAGTCCCTTGAATGGCAAGGAGATCAAACTAGTCAATCCTAAAGGAAATCAACTCTGAATATTCATTGGAAGGGTTGATGCTGAAGCTCCAATACTTTGGCCAATACTTTCTTCTGATGTGAAGAGCTGACTCATTGGAAAAGACCCTGATGCTGGGAAAGGCTGAAAGAGGAAGGAGTGGAAGGCAGCAGCAAATGAGATGGTGGGATGCTATTACCAGTTCAACAGACACGAGTTTGAGCAAACTCCAGGAGACAGTGAAGGACAGGGAAACCTGGTATGCTGCAGTTCACAGGGTCACAAAGAGTAGGACCTGAATGAGCGAGCGAGCAACAACTACCAAACTGAATTTAACAGCACATTCAAAGGATTATACACCACGAGCAAGTGGGTTTTCCACCTGGAATGCAAGGACCATTCAATGTAAGAAAATTAATACAATACACCACAGTAAGAGAATGAGACAAAAATCACGCCATCATCTCAACTGATGCAGAAAAACCACTTGACAAAATTGAACACCCTTCATAATAAAAACACTCAACCAGATAGGAAGAGAAGAAAACTACCTCATCATAGAGAGAGAGAGAAGTTGCTCAGTCGTGTCTGACTCTTTGCAACCCCGTGGACTGTAGCCCACCAGGCTCCTCTGTCCAGGGGATTCTCTAGGCAAGAATACTGGAGTGGGTTGCCATTTCCGTCTCCAGGGGATCTTCCTGACCCAGGGACCGAACCCAGGTCTCCCGCATTGCAGGCAGATGCTTTATCCTCTGAGCCACCAGGGAAGCCACCTCATCATAGTAAAAGTCAAAAAGTAAAAATGAAAAGCCCACAATGAGCATCATACTTAGTGGTGAAAGATTGAAAGCTTCTCCTCTAGCGTCAGGGATAAGGCAGGGATACTCCCTCTCACCACTACTATTGAACATGGTACTGGAAGTTCAAGCCAGAGCAGTTAAACATGAAAAAGAAGTAAAAGGCATCCAAAGTTGGAAAAAAGAAAGCAAAATCATGTTTGCAGATGACATGATTTTATATGTAGAAAACCCTAAAGACTCCACAAAAAACTGTTAACAACTAATAAACAATTTCACTAAAGTTACTGAGTACAAGAAACAAAATGCAAAAATCAGTTCCATTTCTATCCACTAACAATGACCAATCTAAAAAGGCAATTAACAACCCCATTTATGACAGCTTCGAAAATGACAAAGTACTTAGGAATAAACTTAACCAAGAAGTTGAAAGACTTATAGACAGAAAACTAAATACTGCTGAAAAAAAATCAAAGAAGATACAAAGAAATGGAAAGTCATCCTCCGTGGGATTGGAAGACTTAATATGTTAAAATGTCCATACTACCCAAAATGATTTACAGATTCAATACAGTCCCTATCAAAATACCAATGGCTTCTTTTGTAGAAAAAAATCCTAAAATTCATACGAAACCCCAAGGGATCCGAAGAGCCAAAACAATCTTGAAAAAGGAGAATAAAACTGGAAGACTCACATTTCCTGATTTCAAAACATACTACAAAGTAACAGTAATCAAGACAGCGTGGTACTGGAATAAAGATAGATGTTGTCATTGTTTTAGCTGCTGAATTGTGTCAGACTCATTTGTGACCCCAATGGGTTGTAGACCGCCAAGCTCCTCAAATGTAAAATGGTGCAATCATTAAGGAAAACACTATGAGAGTTTCTCAAAAAGTTAAAAATTGAATTATTAAGTTGGTGCAGACATAATTGCAGTTTCAGACTGTGAATTTTACATCGTTACAACTAGGCTCAATCGCGTCTTTATTAATCAAAACAGGAACCAGTGCAATCAACGCATTTTTGCCAATAAGAAATAAGTTTGTTTAGTCCTGCCGTGTAAAAACCCATGCTTTGGGATTTGAGGAACTCTTGGAAAGCATTTTCTGCCTCCTGCTGGTTGTGGAAGTGTTTTCCCTGCAAAAAGTTGTTGAAATGCTTGAAGAAGAGGTAGTCAGTTGGTGAGAGGTCAGGTGAATATGGCAGATGAGGCAAAACTTTGTAGACCATTTTGTTCAACTTTCGGAGCACTGGTGGTGTAACCTGTGGTTGTGTACTGTCGTGGAAAAGAACTGGGTCCATTCTGCTGACCAACGCTGGCTGCAGCCACTGCAGTTTTCGGCGCCTCTCATGGATTTGCCGAGCACAGTTTCAGATGCAATGGTTTCACCAGGATTCACAAAGTTGTAGTGGATCTGACGGGCAGCAGACCGCCAAACAGTGACTGTGACTTTTTTTGGTGCAGGTTTGGTTTTAGGAAGTGTTTTGGGGTTTCTTCTCAGTTCAACCACTGAGCTGGTCATTGCCTGTTGTATAAAATCTACTTTTCATTGCAAGTCACAATCTGAGAAGTGGTTCGCTCTTGTATAGAAGAGAAGACAACATTTCAAAATGATGAATTTTTTTACTTTTGGACAGCTCATGAGGCACCGACCTATTGAGCATTTTTACCTTTCCAATTTGCCTCAAATGCCAAATGACCGAAGAACGGTTGACTTTTGAGTTCTTGGGCAACTTCTCATGCAGTTTTAAAAGGATCAGCTTAGATGATCCTCTCAGTTGGTTATTGTCAACTTCCGATGGCTGGTCACTGCATCCCTCATCTTCAAGGCTCTCATCTCCTTTGCAAAACTTCTTGAACCACCATTGCACTGTACATTTGTTAGCAGTTCTTGGGCCAAATGCAGTGTTGATGTTCTGAGTTGTCTCCACTGCTTAGTGACCCATTTCGAACTCGAATAAGAAAATTGCTTGAATTTGCTTTTTGTCTAATATCATTTCCCTAGTCTAAAATAAATATAAAATAAACATCAAGTAATAAGTCATTATCAAAAAACATACAGCAAGAAATGGTCATTAAAATGATATATAACATAACCACATTTATTTAAGAATGTATTCCAATATTAAATGGCCAAGTTCAGAATGCAAAACTGCAATTACTTTTGTACCAACCTAAAACCAAATGATTTAACAATCCACTTTGGGGTATATACCCCCCAAAAGTTCAGAGCAGAATCTCACATGTCTGTACACCTACATTCACTGCAGTTATTATTCCAATAGCCAAGAGGTGGAAGCAACCCAAATGTCCATCAACATGAATGGATGAAGAAAAGGTGGTAAATATATGTACAACAGAATGTTATGCAGCCTTAAAAAAGAAGGAAACCCTGTCACAAGCTACAATGTGAATGAACTTGGAGGATATTATGTTAGGTGAAATAAATCAATCACAAAAGGATGGATACTGTGTGATTCCACTCATATGGAATATCTGATGTCAAAATCATAGAAACGGAAAGGAAAAGCATGATCACCAAGGGCTCTGGGGAGGACTTCCTGCTTAAGGGGTATAGTTTCAGTTTTGCAACATGAGAAAGTTCTGGAGATCCGCAGCAAAACAACGAGAATATACTTGACACTGCTGAACTGTACACTAAAAAAGGCTAAGGCGGTAAATTTAACGTGATGCGATTTTTTTTTTGCCACAATGAAAAAAAAAAGAAAGGAAGAAATGGTAACAGATGGCAACCTGAAACTTAAAAAAAGTCAGAATTGTCAGCCTTATAACATCTAGATGAATAAAAGACAGTCTATATCTATTGGTGCCGGTTAGAATCCAGGAGGTCATTTCATGTTGGTTATAAAAAAAATGATTCAATTAAGTAATAAAAAGGTATGAAATGAGGCCAAGAATTTCATTTTAAAGTTCAAAAAGCCCTGCAAAATCAATTTTCTCAAAATTCACAAACAATAAGTACGTAGAGCTCTATCTGATGAAACACCATGCAAATCTGCTCAATGAAGAGTCTATGTAGAAACACTATGTATCTGAAAGATGTGATGGGATCGCTGTATTTTCATTCTGAGTCACAATGCAGCCTCAAATCCACTCTCATCAACTCACCGGGACCCCAGCGCATGGCAGGGCACACTGACTCTGAATCCCCAGCACCCACAAAGCAGGGAGCATTTTAACGAACGCTACAAGTTCTTAGAACAAGCTCATGAGGTTAGAAGAATTTCTTTAAGACTGTCTGTGCCATATGACCATCAGGTGTTTCATTTTTTACAGCATAAAAATTTGGGAAAGTAGGCTGGCATATAAAATCTGTAATTTTAATATGACAATTATGAAATTATAAAAAAGTTAAGAGCAACCCACGCTCTATCTGACAAACATCATCTGAAACTCCACTGTTAAGTGCCATCCAAATTTTACTGACAAAAATTTACGCTCAGTACAGCAATCTGAATTTTGCTCTAGTCCAAGCCCTTGGGACCTGTGATCAGCATATTCATTTTCTGTATAGGTTATACTCCCACTTGTTTTTTTAAATTTTTTTTATTAAAAGTGACGTTTAAGTAAAAACACCAAATGGTACACTGTGGCTTTAGTGAATGAGATTTCAGATTATGTGATTAAATCTAAAAAAAACAAAAAAAGCAGAATAACAAATCAACATGGTTTCTGTTTTGGCAACACACCAATATTGTGCTTTGACAAGCTTTAACTCAAAGGAGACATATTGAAGTGTCACACAGAAGACTAATACTTATTTTGGCATCTGGGTAGCAGCGGCTTTCACCGACGGCACCTCTTGCCTACCTTTTGGTTGTGGCAGGCGCAGCGGCTTCTCTCCTGGCCCCCGGCGGGGCTGGCAGGGAGCCGCTGGCTTTCTTTGGTACCACAGCGCCGTTGTTGACGGTGGTTCTTAAAGGCAAGGTCTGCACCAGTGGTCTTGCTGGAAGACAAGCAGAAATGGCAGTTAGAACTTTTCCCTCTTCAAGGGAACTTTACAGGACGATAATGTAGAAAGAGAAAGGGCATCCGTTTCAAAATGCCAGCAGAGTGGACACAGGTACAAAGACAACTTTGAAACAACAAACCCAACCTCTCAGAAGGGACCACTCAGGAGGGACCTACGTGTAACCTGTAAAACTACAAAATTTCTAGATGAAAACACAGGAGTAGAATCT
This sequence comes from Muntiacus reevesi, assembly GCF_963930625.1. Lineage (NCBI taxonomy): Eukaryota > Metazoa > Chordata > Mammalia > Artiodactyla > Cervidae > Muntiacus > Muntiacus reevesi. Next base: position 60,966,300 of record NC_089263.1, on the reverse strand, counting down.
GTGTGACCTTGAGTCTGGTGATGAGTGTTTAGATATAACACCAAAAGCACATCCATGAGAGAAGAAAAATTAATAGCTTAGGCCTCATTAAAATGAAAAAAAAAAAACAACATAAAAACTTTTGCTCTATGAAAGACATCATTAAGAGGATGAAAAGACAATTCCTAGACCGGGGGAAAATATTTGCAAGTCACATATCTGATGAAGGACAGAATAGGAAAAGAACTCTTAAAATTCAACAGAAAGAAAATGAATAGCCCAATTAAAAAAAATGGGCAAAAGATCTGAACAGACACCTCACCAAAGAATATATACAGATGGCAAATAAGCATATGAAAAGATGCTCAACATCTTTTGTCATTAGGGAAATGCAAATGAAGACAATAATGAGATATGTCTATTCCACCTATCAGGATGGCCAAAGTCCAGGACACAGACTACATACGAACTGCTGGCTAGGAGGCAGAGCAACAGGAACTCTTCTTTGGAGCTGGTGGGAATGCAAAATGGGGCAGCCACTTCGGAAGGCAGTCTGCCAGTCCTTACTAAACTAAGGCTTATAGATTTTACCATCGTGGTTGTTGCTTAGTTGCCAAATCGTGTCTGACTCCTGCCACCCCATGGGCTGTAGCCCACCTGGCTCCTCTGTTCATGAGACTTCCCAGGCAAGAATACTGGAGTGGGTTTGCCTTCTCCAGGGGATCTTCCTGACCCAGGGATCGAAGCCATGTCTCCTGCGTTGGCAGGCAGATTCTTTGCCACTGAGACACCTGGGAGGCCCCAAATTTTACCACAGGATCCAATAATCGTGCTGGACACTAAGTATTTACCCAACTGATTTGCAAACTTATGCCTGCACAAAACCTGCATTTAATATTTGCTGCTGTTCAGTTGCTAAGTCATGTCTAACTCTTTGCGATCCCATGGATTGCAGTATGCCAGGCTTCCCTGTCCTTCACTATCTCCTGGAATTTGCTCAAGCTCATGTCCATTGAGTTGGTGATGCCATAAAGCTGTCAAAAACTGGAGGCAACCAAGAAGTCCTTCAGTGGGTGAGGGGTAAACAAACTGGCCCATGCAGGCAACGGAATGGGATTCAGTGATAACAGGAATCAACCAATCCACGCAACCATGGATGAATCTTAAATCCAAATTGCCAAGTGCGAGGAGCTAGTCTGACAGGCTATACACTGTATGATTTCGTTTAGAATGACACTTTATAAAAAGTTAAACTATAGAGACAGAAAGTGGATCAGCAGTTGCCAGAGAGTGGAGATGGTATGACTGGGTGAAACACAGAGGTTCTCTGGGGTGGCAAGGCTACTCTGCACGATACCATAATGGTGGCAGGATGACACTGCACAGCTGTCAAACCCACAGATCCTTTTACTTTATTAAGAGTGAACCCTGATATATGCAAATAACGGCCAATTAGGAGGTGGGGGAACCCCATGATGGAATACAGATTGAGACAGAAGACTCTAACCAACCATGTTAGAAATACACAATACAACCTCACGGAAAGGGGTGGAGAGGAAAGGGGCCAACAGAGGAATTTTGGGAGCGAGTAGAAACTGGAAGACTACAAAAGGAACTGCATATAAGTACTGCATTCCAATAATAGTCGGTAAACTTGTATCCCATGGGGCCATGGGTGAACAATTCTGAAACCACGATGCATGGACATGAGAACTGAACAACTGGTAGATGCACCAGAGGATGGAAGGAACCAGCTTCCGGCTATTGGAGAGGAAGGTGACAGACCTGTAAGAGGGGAGGGCTAGAATGACCCAGGTGGAATGGAGCAGAGGAGGAGGCAGGAGTGTGTGAACCTAGCTAAACAAAGACAGAGACACACAGGTCCGCAATAACAGGTAAGCCTGCATAGACATCTATTTCCTAGCTCTGTCTGCTGAGAGACCCGGGGCCCAAGCCTTGGTTTCTAATCCCACTCTGCAACAAAAGGAACCAGGGACCGTTGGGGAAATGCCCCAAACTAGGGCTAGGACAGGGAATATCCAAGATGAGCCTGGAGCATCTTTTGGCACCAGAAAGTAAAGAAGTGTTCACCAAACCCACACTGATGGGGCGGAGCTGGGTTATACCCCAGACTATCAAATCAACACCCACAGGTTCACACTGACACAGATAGCTGATGCAGTAAACACACGAGGAGCGCTCATCTGCAGGCAGAGAAGTTTCAAATAGTTTATGTGGATACTTTGTCCTTCAGACAGTGGAGCATATTCTCTGCCCCTGAAGTGTGGGCTGTGCACACGGACTTCCTCCTAAACCACGCCGCGCGGAGGTGCGACGAGGGGGAGAAACCGGACAGACACGCCTCGGCCAGGGGACCGAGGTGGACACCACTGCGGCAAGTCACGCAGACAGCACGCACCCCTGGGAGGTGGGACGAGAGCAGCGCTGTTCCTCTGCGGTCTTCCTCCCTAAGCCCGCCCCGAGGCTAATCAGGAAACAGGCATCAGACAAACCCAAACTGAAGGACAGCACTCTGCACAACGGTCAAGGTTAAACAAGAACAGGGAAAACCTGACAAACTGCCAGTCCACGGGGCCCAAGAAGGCACGATGACTAAATATAATCCCAGATGGGATCCTGAGACCAAAAAAGGACCTAAGGGATAAACTAAGGCTATCTGGATAAAGTATGCCCCTTGACTGATCATCATGTATCAATACCGTTCCGTCAGTTGTGACAAACATTCTAATGTAAAATCTTAACAATAGGCGAAACTGGGTGCGGGGGTATACAGAAACTCTGTACTCTGTTTGCAACTTTTCTGTAAATCTAAAACTATTCTAAAATTAAAAGTTTATTTTAAGGTGCTAGCAGAATTTATTTTGTTCATCCCCAAGTTAAATCTGCCTCAGAGGAGGCCCTTAAAAATACTACCAATGACAAAAACTGCCTAGAGTGCCAAAATTTCAATACACTGAAACTTTTCAGTCCTGAAAGCTGAGGGCCAGCCCACCTTCTTCTTTTTTTTTAATTGTGAAAGAGCGTTTAAAAAACCACAGTCAGGCTCCTCTGGCCACAGCAGGACATCCTTCTCCATCTACTCCAAGCTTTCTCTCTCCTCATTCTCTGAGTCCCTGCTCCAGCCAGGGGCCCTAGCCCAGTGCTTGGAGCAAATATTCCTCAAGGAAAACACCACAGCTCCAAAACGGAGATTCTAAATCTTTCCTCGCACACACAGTCTGCTCCCACGCTGATGTCCACTCTCTGCCAGGACAGAACCTTCTCCAGAAGCGATGCCATCCTCGCCTCAGCTCCACCTCCTCTCTCTACTTCACCTACCGTTTCAGTCTCCACTTTGTCGGTCTTTTTAAAATATATGTACTGTGCTGGTGTCTTCCCTGAGATTCACATTCACCCAGAACCTCAGAATGTGACCTTATTAGGAAATAGGATCTTTGAGGCCCTGCTGCCTGCTGCTGCTGAATCTCTCAGTTGTTTGATTCTTTTGTGACCCCATGGACTGTAGCCCACCAGGCTCCTCTGTCCATGGGATTCTTCAGGCAAGAATACTGGGGTGGTTGCCATTTCCTTCTCCAGGGGATCTTCCCGACCCAGGGATCAAACCTGCATTACATGCAGATTCTTTACCACCAGTGCCACCTGGGAAACCCCAATACAGTTGGTTAAGGTGAGGCCACACTGGATTTGGGTGGGCCCTAAATCCAATGACTCATGTCCTTATAAGAAGCCCGCGTGTATATATGAACATTCAATGGAATATTATTCAGTCATAAAAAAGAATGAAATCATGCCATCTGCAGCACCATGGACGGAGCTAGAGATGATCATACTAAGCGAAGTAAGTCAGACGAGAATGACAAATGTCAGGTGATATCACTTAGATGAGGAATCTAAAATACGATACAGATGAACTTATCTACAAAACAGAAACAGGCCTACGGACACTGAGAACAGACTGGTGGTTGACAAAGGGTGGGGGGAGGGGGGATGGAACGGGAGCCTGGGATCAGCAGATGCGAGCTGTTATGTATAGAATGGATAAGCAACAGGGTCCTACTGCATAGCACAGGAAACTGTATTCAACATCCTGTGACAAAGCATAGTGGAAAAAAAATATATATGAGAAAGAAAGTATATATAAAGAACTGAGTCACTTTGCTGAACAGCAGAGACTAAGACAACACTAAATCAACTACACTTCAGTAAGATCCATTGGGGGAAAACAAAGACGCCCATGTGAAGGTGCATGAGGAGCTCACCGCGTTGAGACGGATGCAGAGACTGGAGTGATGCACCCTCCAGCCGAGGCGGGCCAGCGGCCACAGAAGGCAGGCACCATGCATGGAGCAGGCTCCCCTCGGAGCTGCCAGGAGGAACAACTCTGCCAGCACCCTGAGGTCAGCCCAGCGATACTCGCTTCAGACATCTGGTCTCCAGAACTGTCAGGGAATCCACTTCTGTTTGTAGTCATTCGCTACAGAGGCCCTAGGGAGTGACTACGGCACGCATATCAGCGTGCCGGGCGTCTGACTTTCATTCCGCTATCACCGTCTCTCTGCAGAGGCTCCCCCAGCGCAACCCCTAAAACCGAGGGCTGGCCTCCCACTGCATGTGGCGGCTCTGTCCCGGCAAATCTCCTTTAAAAAAAACCCCTTGTCATGACACCCCTCATGGATGGTCTCTAACGGCTCCTTACAGTCCGCTGCATCACGTGTCAGGTCGTCAGAACCAACCAAAGCGCAAAAGCTGAAGCCATGATGGCAGCTCTGAGTGCCGGACATCAGACAGAGTAGTAACAACCTAAAATGCGTCATCCCATCCAGTGGGAGCCACACGTGTGCTCCGGCTCCACTGCACACCCAGGCCTGGGGGAGGGACGAGAGGACACTGTCCCCTGACCCCCAGGCCCATGCGCCTCCGGGCCGCTCTCCATCATTTCACTCTTCTATAATCTCAGGGATCACAGCTCACTCTTCACCAGATTTTTTGTCTTCCTTTCTTTTTTAAATTATGAAAGTATGATCATACATTTACAGGAGACTTGGAATACAGAACAAAGTTACATACATGTTCCGCTATGAAAGTGAAAGTCAAAGTCGCTCAGTCGTGTCTGACTCTTTGCGATCCCATGGACTATACATGGAATTCTCCAGGCCAGAATACTGGAATAGGTAGCCTTTCCCTTCCCCAGGGGATCTTCCCAACCCAGGGATCGAGCCCAGGTCTCCCACATTGCAGGTGGATTCTTTAACAGCTGAGCCACAAGGGAAGCCCAAGAATACTGGAGTGGGTAGCCCATCCCTTCTCCAGCGGATCTTCTCGACCCAGGAATCAAACTGGGGTCTCCTATATTGCAGGCGAATTCTTTACCAACTGACCTAGGAGGGAAGCCCATAGCTCCGCTATATATTACAATTATTTTTTTAAGTAGATATGTCAAAATTTTTAGCTGGGGTTTCAATATCAAATTCTCAAAAATTAATAGGATGAATATACAGAAAAGTAGGAGGAGATAGTAGACCTGATGTGAGAACTGGACCATAAAGAATACTGAGCACTGAAGAACTGATGTCTTCAAACTGTGGTGCAGGAGAAGACTCCTGAGAGTCCCTTGGGCAGCAGGGAGATCAAACCATTCAATCCTAGAGGAAATCAACCCTGAATATTCACTGGAAGGACTGAAGCTGAAACTCCAATACTCTGGGCATTTGATGCAAAGAGCTGAATCACTGGAAAAGACCCCGATGCTGGGAAAGATTAAGGGCAGGAGAAGAAGAAGACTGAGGATGAGATGGTTGGATGGCATCACTGACTCAATGAACATGAATTTGAGCAAACTCTAGGAGATAGTGAAGGACAGGGAAGCCTGGCGTGCTGCAGTCCATGGGGTCGCAGAGAGGCGGTCACGACTGAGCGACTGAACAGCAATGGTAGACCTGAAAATCACCATGAAACAATTCAACATGACTAAGATCTATACAATTTTCACACAGCAGTCAAATACAAATTCTATTCAAGTTCCCACAGACTATAAACTAGGAGACCCTAGAACAAATCCAGGGACATAAAACACAGTGCAAAAATCTCTTGGTCTAAAGGTACTGAAATCATACAGAGTCTGTTCTCTTATCACCATCCCCACCCGGTTTTCTTTTTCCCACCAGGTGCCCAGACTCGTTACTATCTGGGCCTCCTCCCTCCACCCACAACAAGCAAACCCACCTCACTCCCACCCCAAGCTTGTTTCTGTGAAGCAGAATCCCGTGGAGTTAAAATGCAGCTCACCAGCTCCATTCAAGGTCCGGGGCAGGGCCTGTGACCCTGCACTTCTAACCAGCCTGCAGCTGGTGCTGCTGCTGCTCTGGGGACCGCACTCAGCACCACCGGTCTGCGCCAACCTCCAGCCGGGGAGGGCCTCTCCTCGCCAGCCCTGCCAGCCCTAGTGGCCCCGGCTCTGTGGCACACCAGTCTATATTTCGCAACTTAGTGCTTCGTTACAGGCTGCTGTTTCAGGCGGGCTAGTCTCACTTACATCCGGTTAGGGAGGGTGAGACATTCGTGCTGGGAGGGGGTGCCACCTAGATCCCTCTCTGCGTGCTTGAGGAGTGGGCTGGACTCCACAGCGGGCCCCATCACGTGCCCATGGGGCCGCGGGCTGGCAGGTAACTGGACCCAGGGGGCAGGGCCACAGCCCACCTGGGGACCAGCCTGGAAGGAGTCAGGGGTACAGCCTCTGACCTCGCTCTCCCTCCCTCCAGAACACACTGGGGATATTGCTGCTCAAACCTCACTGGAGCTGAGGGCAAGCGGCTGAAAGGTGTGGCCCATACAGCCCCTGGGGGCAGAGAGCTGGCTGGAGGAGGGTAAACAAAGGACGTGGTGGGGCTGATGGACGATGGCTGGGACCCTGCTCCTCTCCAGCATCTAAGCCAGGACGTGCCTCCCACACACTTAGGTGCCCGCCAAGCCAGGCTGGGTGCCCCCCGGGCTCCCACAGCCCCTGCCTTGTGCCATCTTCACACTGTCCATTCCCGTCCACCCCATCACCTGCGGGCTACACGAAGGCAGCATCTGCTACGATGCTGACATGGAAGGTGTTCCATGCGCATCTGTTGATCAGACTGCACTAAATTTCAAGAACAAAGATTCTGCTTCCAAGAAAAGGACTTGTGTGGCCCTTTCTGACTCTTTTTTGGCTGCAACACAAGGCTAGTGGGATCCCTAGTTCCCTGACCAGGGATCGAACCACACCCCCTGCAGTGGAAGTGCAGCATCTCAACCACTGGATTGCCGAGGAAATCCCCTCTGAGTCACTGTTTTTAATTTTTCCTTGAGTCATAATTTCAAAATTCAGTCTCATAATAATTGAGTACTGTTCTTCTCCCCAAAAAGGAGATGGGATTTTTTAAAAGCCCATAAAAAGAACATCAATTGCATGCAGCAGGCCTTCTCAGAGGGCATAATAAACCTCACACATTAAACTGTAATAGAGCAGTATCAAAAGCAAACAGAATTGTTAAAGCTGTAATGAGAAATCATAAAAGGAAAACAGTGGCTATGGAGAGGAAAGCGGCTTCCCTGGTGGCTCAGATGGTAAAAAGAATCTGCCTGCAACGCAGGAGACTGGGTTTGATCCCTGGGTCGGGAAGATCCGCTGGAGCAGGGAATGGCTACCCACTCCGGTACTCTGGCCAGGAGAATTTCTTGGACAGAGGTCCCTGATGGGCTACAGTTCAAAGGGTCATAAAGAGTCAGACATGAATAAGAGACTAACGTTTTTTTAGTGTGTGTGTGTGTGTGTGTGTGTGTGTGTGTGTGTGTGTGTGTGTGTGTAGAGGAGGGGAAAAGAAGGAAGGAGAGGGAATGGTGGTCCCTGCTGGAGTGATATGAGGTTGGAAAGAGTCCCGACTTTGACAAGATCCAATCACTGCTACATCCCTGTCCATACTGTGCTCAGCCTGTGTCACCACTGACTTCTTGAATAGCATCACAACGACACCAATATGTTTGCTAAATACCTATTCTGCACAGAACATCACATGAGATGTCTTTCATGTTTCCATATCTAAACATGATTAGCCACTCAAGGAAAAAATATTGCTGCCATAAAGAAAAGTTTTGAAGAAAAGCGTATTTCCTAACGTCCAATCTGAACAGGTACCAGCCTGGATCATGAGAATGGCAAGACACAAGAGCAGCTATGATAAGTCATTTTCAGACAAGTGATCTTGAAAACTGCAGAAGAGAAATAGCACCAGGGAAGGAAGATTCAAACACAATTTCCAGCTCATCGGGTGCTAAGATAAATGGATTGCGGGCTTCGAGATGACACTGAGATATGAGACAGTCTTCTGGTTCAGGAAAGCTTTTTAAAAAATAATTATTTCCAGGCAGTGCAGTGGTAAAACATCCACCTGCCAATGCAGGAGACACAAGAGACCCAGGCTCGATCTCTGGGTTGGAAAGATCCCCTGGAGTAGGAAATGACAACCCACTCTGGTATTCTGGCCTGGGAAATCCCAAGGACAGAGGAGCCTGGTGGGCTACAGTTCATGGGACTGCAAAGAGTCGGACATGACTGAGCACGTACACACACATACATTTAATTGTTTTCAGGGGCAAAACATAGACAAACAGTCCCTTGGCTGCACCGAGATGATGAAATGCTCTAGTTTGGATACCAGGGTGCAACCTAGTATCCTGAATGCTGTGTGAGAAGAACTAAATGTGGGATTTCAGTTATGATCAAAGCTGCCTGAGGCAGAGGAAGGTCCAGTGAGTGTCCACTCTGTATCCTGCACAAACAGGCAGGGGGCGAGGAAGACCCCCAGATAGTTCTCATCGCCCAAATAGCCACTCTTTTACTGGTGTCCAGGTTGAGTCGTGGGAGGAGAGGACAGAAGGAGATCAGGTCTGGGAGACGGGGCCAGGGTGTGAGGTCCAGAGTGTCCCACGTTGGCAGTGTGACCGCAGGCAAGACCCCCTGGGACCTGCTTCCCTAGTCCACACGGTAATGACTTCACAAATGCTCGAAGGGTCATTCGTCCTGCTCTGAAATCTAGGACCCTGATTTTATGTGAGAAGAGTGCTCAGGAAAGAAACACCCGAGTTTCTATGTGACTTTACCATGCTGTGTAAGTTCTCTTAGATCCACTAACCCATTGGAAGTGAAGGAGAGGAGCCAGCAGGCTGAAGTGGACAGGCCCTGCAGCGAGCAGACGCAGTCACATACAGAGTGTTTATGATCTGTCTGCGTGCGTGCTACTTCATATAAGCTCCCCACAAACTACCCTTGAGTCAACTTCCCTACAAAATGACTCCAGACTGTGGGAACTGAAAATCTGTAACAAAGGTATTCAGAATCTCCGGTCTAAAGCATTCACAAGTATGCTTGAAATGAAAAAGTATTCATCATTCGAAATGGGAGGATTGGAATACCCAGACTTTCATGAAATATTATCTTTGACAATATATTTTCAAAACTATAGCTGATGTAAACACAGACATTCCAAGTATAGGTAGTCAAACCTACTAATGTTTGTTATTATGATATTGTTATAACCTTATGATCAAGATACCCTTTTAACTGTTGTTGTTGTTAACTTATTAAGTCGTGTCCAACTCTTTGCAACCTCATGGACTGCAGCACGCCAGGCTCCTCTGTCCTCCACTATCTCCCAGCGTTTGCTCACATTCATGTCTACTGAATAGGTGATGCTAACCATCTCATCCTTTGTTGCCCTCTTCTCTTCCCGCTCTCAGTTGTTCTAGCATCAGCGTCTTTTCCGGAGTCGGTTCTTCACATCAGGTGGCCAGTGTTGTAATTTCAGCTTCTGCATCAGTCCTTCCAATGAATATTCAGGACTGATTTCCTTTAGGATGGACTGGTTGGATCTCCTTGCAGTCCAAGGGACTCTCACGAGTCTTCTCCAACACCACAGTTCAAAAGCATCAACTCTTTGGTGCTCAGCTTTCTTTATGGTCCAACTCTCAAATCTGTAGGTGACTACTGGAAAAACCATAGCTTTGACTATATGGACCTTTGTCAGCAAAGTGATATCTCTGCTTTTTAATATGCTATCTAGGTTGGTCATAGCTTTCCTTCCAAGGAGCAAGCATCTTTTAATTTCATGGCTACAGTCACTCACCGTCCACAGAGATTTTGGAGCCCCAAGAAAATGAAATCTATCACCCTTTTAATTTACATCACATTAACAACTCAATAAAAAACAATAACAACTTATCAAATGTGCAACATTTGATAAATTAAACATTCCATTAGGTTTCAAAATAAACTTAATTATGAAAAGCATGACTATGTATGTGATTATATGTAGAAATTCAAAGTTTGACATAACTGACCATTATGAACTCAGAATTCCTAACTTTCTACTTCAAAATTGAAAAGATGTCTATAGTTGGAATCAGAAAAGGTGACCTGCTTTTGCTAAATTGTAAGACAAAGCAGATAATTACTCATGTGCTGGGTAAGAGCCTTATCGCTAATTCCGAGCAATATTACGGATGCATTTATCCCTGGATCCAGCAATCCCACTTCCAGGAGCCTACCCTAAAGATATACTGGAGAAATAAAAATGCCATATGCACAAGGCCTGTTTGTAAAACAGGGATGGCATATGCCCATTTCTTTCTGCTTTTATAAGCATTTGAATGTATTCATAATACAAAGTTTAAAAACAATCTTTCTCAGTCTCTGAAAAACTGAATATATCTACCAAGTGCTCAGTCGCTCAGCCGTGTCCAACTCCTTGCAGTCCCATGGACTGCAGCCCATCAGGTTCCTCTGTCTGTGGGATTCTCCAGGCAAGAACACTGGAGTGGGCTGCCATTTCCTCCTCCATATCTATCAAGTCTTTTCTACAAATCACTAATGAATGTCTATTTAAACTGGCAAAGGCAATTACAGAGGAAAATGGAAGAAACTATAGCATGTTCTGTCTAAAAGAAAGCACAGTTATTTTCTGTAATTAACCAATTTGTAAGGAGAAAGATAAGGAAAAAGCACAGTAGATGAGAGAGGGAAAAATCGCAAATTTTGGCTAACCACGATAAAAAAACTAAGTTAAATATGCATTGATTTCATTCACTGCAAAGAACTTAAAATTTTTTAATTTGCTAGTTACATCTCTCTAATAAAATTTATAGTGAAAAGACTATAATACAATATTTTACACAATTATATGCTGAATATAATTTATTGTATTTGGGATACTTTGCAAATTAAATCTTGAAAAAAGAACTCTCATTTCAACTCACATAGTTATTCATTTCTTAAATATCTGGTTTGATTTGAATAATGCTAATTTAAATAATACTGCTAAGAGGCGTGTACATCCAAGCAACACGGATGACTGAAAGAACATAAGTGGAGCCAGGCCTACAGGGGTCAAGTTCCAGATTTTCCCAAACCAGATGGACAATTTGCATGGGGCAAATTATCCAGTCTCCTAGAGGCTGCCTTCTCATCTGTAAAACGGGAACAATAATACCCACCTCAAAGGGCTGTGGAGAAGTGACACGAATTAATACATCCAAAATACCTACTGCAAAGGCCAACACCGATCCAGTTAACAAACGGTAGTCTCAGGTATTATAGTGAATATCAGGGGTAGGTGTTAATGTAGCAGAAGCTACTTAAGGATGACCTGCAGTTTGCTTTCAGCAGTACTCGCAAAGACTAAGTTCTGAGACGAGGTTTTGATGTCCCAGATTAACAGAACTGTCATGCTTGTCAGCGCCTCCAGCAGATGGCTTCTGCTTATAGTGATTTACTCTCTGATCTGTTGATTAATGGGACTATTAATATAAAGATCAGAAAAGTCTGAAGAAGGTGTATTCAGGTTTTTAAAAAGTTAAGCTGTCAAATGACAGTCTGAACTGCCAAGCAAAATTTAAAATGAGAAATAAGAACTCTTGTTGGTTAATGTATAAAAAAGCAGACAATCCTCTCATACAAGGGACAACTAGATTTCAACCTACATTTTACATTAAAATCCCATAACACTTCCCTAGAACCGAAATGGAAATTAGTCGTGCATGTCAGCAGTGGATCTATTATGAATTTAACTCCAAAGCACATTGCTTGTCTTCTTGAGTATACACATGAGCAAGCTCCAGTCTCCAGACATTTGCTCTGAGCCCTGTTGCTGACCTTGTGCACTAAAGATCACCTTTGGCAGGAAGAAAGGAGTCATTTTTAAAGCATACATTCCTTCTGCTTATTAAGGAATGTACATCAAAGAACATTTAGTATAAAAGTATAAAAAGGAAAAAAAAAATCATCACCACATCACTCAGAGGAAAAAAAGAAAGATAACTCTTGGTACACTTCACTCTTCTTTGTATATATTTTGTCTGTTTAGTTGGAAAATACAACACATCCAGTTGGATATCCTGATTCTGCCTTTTAATATAATACACAAACATCTCCCATGCCATTACCTAAAACAGAAGCATCTTTGAAGATTACAAAGCGTTCCCTCACATGAGGTGCCACAGTTTTCTGGTCATGTCCCTAGTGGTTGCTTTTGCTATTGTTTTCTATACAATTTTTCTCCAATACCTGTATTCTGTAAGGAATTCCCTTATTCACATGCATTTTTCTATGTCTGTACCCAGAAGAGCAGTATAACGGGGTCTGTTCACTGCATTCTGTGCCCCCAGTCCAACCACAATATTGAAAAAACTTTCATATTACCAATTTTAAGAATATCGGCTTCCAGAAACTATTTGATTCTCTTCTCCCCACTTTATGATAACCCGAGCTCAGCATAATTAAAACATCCCAAATCTTCCCAGTCCCTTGGACAGCAAGAAGTTTAAACCCATCAACCCTAGAGGAAATCAACCCTGAATGTTCATCGGAAGGGCTGATGTTGAAGCTGAAGCTCCAATATAGTTTGGTCACCTGATGCAAAGAGCCGACTCACTTTAAAAGACCCTGATGCTGGGAAAGATTGAAGGCGGAGGAGAAGGGAGCGACAGAGGATGAGATGGTTGGATGGCCATCACTGACTCAATGGACATGAGTTTGAGCAAGCTCTGGGAGATAGTGAAGGACAGGGAAGCCTGGTGTGCTGCAGTCCATGGGGTCACAAAGAGTCATACGCACCTTAGCAAATGCACAAGAACAACAAATCTTCCAATCTGAAAGTTTTTTTGTTTACTTGGCTACATTGGGTCTGAGTTGCAGCATTCAGGATCCTCCTTGAGTCCTGTGGGACCCTGGTTACAGTGTGCGGATATCTAGTTGTGGTACGTGGACCCTGGAGTGCCGGCTCAGTAATGAGGTGCGGTCTTAGTTGCTCTGTGGTATGTGGGATCTTAGTTCCCTGACCAGGATTCGAACCCATGTCCCTCGCATTGGAAGGTGAATTCTTAACCACTGGACCACCAGGGAAGGACCTTTGAAAGTTAATCCCACCTGAACAAAGCTGAGGTTCTCTACAGTTGAGATGCATGACATGACATGGGAACAAGTTCTTCATGTGTTTTATTTTTTTAAATAACATAAGCAAAGAAAAAGGAGGACAGCAATCCTAAGACCCAGGGTTAAGAAGAGATGTTAAATTAGCACAAAACACCAGTCCTGGGGGTAGGGGAAGGTTACCAAGGAAAAGAAAAGCCTAAGACTCAGCTCTCTCTCTATAAACTATCTGTCCAGGGTTGGCTGCAACTTTCCTTTGTCTCAGGAGGCCCCGGGCTTGATCTGTTAGTGAGTTACTTTCACGAGACTACAGTTCTCATTGGGGTATGAATTAAGTCACGTGAAGAATGATAAAGTAAGTCAAAGCTTAGACGTCAGGATAAACTTTCTTCAAGTGAGTGAAGTATTGTCGTGAAAGAGGCTTCTCAGGTGGCTCAGTGGTAAAGAATCCGCCTGCCGATGCAGGAGACGCAGGAGACCGGGGTTTGATCCCCAAGTTGGGAAGATCTCCTGGAGGAGGAAATGGCAACCCACGCCAGTATTCTTGCCTGGAAAAGTCCACGGACAGAGGAGACTGGCGGGCTACTACAGTTCATGGGGTCGCAAAGAGTCAGACTTGATTGAGTGCGCGCACACACACACACACACACACACACACACACACACACACACACACACACACACACACACACACACACACACACTATCATGAAAAGGATGAGTTATTATCCACGGTCTCCCCGGCAATACTGAGGCCAGGGAGCGGACGCTGCGGTGCGACGTTTTAGAATGGCTGTCGGACGGTCACGGCACTCTCCACGCCCTTCTTCTGAGCTGAGCCCCCCCAGAGGCTCCCCGTCTGACCAGGCGGCCTGTTTCTTTGCGGCTCAATCATCCCCGTCGCTGGGCAAACAGCCCAACACTGGGCACTGGAAGCTCAAGACACTGAGCCCTAAGCTTCTGACAACTCACCCGGCAGGGAAAATGGCTTAATATCTAAGAATCAGAACACCATGTGCCCAGTCTGTATGAGGGTGGCAAACCCAAAGAACAGCAAGTGATAGTAATGACATGGCCTTCAAAGACCCAAAGGAGGTTTGTCTCAGAGCCGTCCTGTCTAAGCATCCCCCAACTAAGCCACAGCTGTGGCGTGCCAGCTCCAGGTAAGGGGGTACTCGGCGTGCCAACAATGCAAGCTCTGAAAGAGAAGCAGCGACTCGGAGCTTCCAATGGGATCACTTCCGCTTCTCCCCTCCTCTCCCACCATCCTCTACGTGCATGTCAAAGACAGAACACCACAGACCCCTGCATTCAGGCCATGCCACTCACCAGCTCTCTTATGACCTTTTTTCTATTTCTTGGTGTGACTTAATCGTGCTTTGGTTTATTTTCATTTTCGAAAAGAATGCTATAAAGAAACATCCAATCTAAGTATGAAAAACAACAAAAGAGAAGTTTCCAAAACTCAAACTTTACTCTTAATCAAGAAAAGAAAACTCCTGGGCAGGCCCCTTTATTCCCCCCTCCTTTTCTAAAAATAGAAGTTTTAGAAGCCTGAAGTTGTATATAAAGCAACGACTTCAAATGTACCCTTTAGGATACAGTAGTCATCAGATTTATTTTTGGAAAGCTGCGTAGGTCAAGAATACCTAGAATAACCTGGTTTCTATTTAAAATACCCTAATCGCTTTGTAATTTAGGAGAAAAAGATTATTTATAGGGATTATTCACAATGTAGGCATCTCCCAATATGTATATCTCACATGGAGCTGGTGATAATTACCCTGAAGGACAGGGAAGAGAGATTGCTTTCCACAGACATGTGAAAATGTATCCAGGCCAGAGAAGAAATGAACAGATGCAACATCAAGATAGTACCCTCTCCTGACTCCAAGGAAAAGATGGCAACTGTGAAATGATTTCTTAAATCCCAACAAAATAAGAAAGTTAATTTTAAAGGGACATTTACATGCTGCAGACTTAAAAGGGCTTAACCAAAGGAATTTGACAGCCAAGATGAATTCCGTTTGCAAGAGTTAGCCATGAGGAAAAGCGGTTCTGGCCAAAGATGAGTAACGCATGTTGGCTGAAATCAGATGCCAGGGTTCTAACTAGCAGGAGAGAAGCTTTTACGAGGCATTTTATTTCTACAACTGTAAGAAGAGGGTCACTACAGAATTACTTAACACACAAATATTGCTTTCTATTTTGTTCCCAGGCACCACTGGGGAATGAAATGGTGATTTAAATGTGCCAGAAATCCACTATTTATAGGTATAGAACTCTGTCACAGGCTATGTTCTACCAGGAAAAAGAAAAAGGGATTTAAAGAAAAACCGGGAGGAGCTTATGAGCAAAGAAGGAGGGGAAGTTAGTAATAAGTTTCTGGTTCTAAGCATGTCAGGGAGGGGCCTGCCCCCTCTCAGCCCCTGATCAGAAGTGTTTGCTGTGCTGAACTGGACGACAGTGTAAGCTGAGGGCAGACAGACGAGAGTCACTGAAAGTATCCAGGAGGCACGGCCTCCACGGGGGCCAAGGACTCGTGTGTGGTTTTGGTTCTGCAAGCTCTCTCTATCCCAGAGTCTTAATAAACTGTTTTCCGGTCCACTGTGGACATTTCTTCCTTGACTCAACTGGCATTTACTGATCATCTACAACTGTGTATGTCTCGGCTACAATTCACCAACGTCGGCTACAAGTCACCAACGTCGGCTACAAGTCACCAACGTCAGCTACAAGTCACCAACGTCGGCTACAACTCACCAATGTCGGTGACAAGTCATCAACGTCAGCTACTAGTCACTGAAGTCTACTGCAATTCACCAATGTCGGCTACAACTCACCAACGTCAGCCACAACTCACCAACGTCGGCTACAACTCACCAATGTCGGTGATAAGTCATCAACATCAGCTACTAGTCACTGAAGTCTACTGCAATTCACCAATGTCGGCTACAACTCACCAACATCGGCCACAACTCACCAATGATGGTGAAGTCACCAACGTCAGCTACTAGTCACCAATGTCTACTGCAATTCACCAATGTTGGCTACAACTCACCAATGTTAGCTATAACTCACCAGTGTCAGCTATAATTCACCAAATTTGGCTACAACTCACCAACATTGGCTACAACTCACCAATGTCGGCTACAATTCACCAACATTGGTCACAACTCACCAATGTTGGCTACAACTCACCAATGTCAACTACAATTCACCAATGTCGGCTATAACTCACCAATGTCGGCTACCAGTCACCAATGTCCAGCCAAAAGAAACCGTCACACTTCATGGGATGATTTCAACAATCCTACGATTGCTTCACTATTGTTCTAAGCTTGGGTTCTCTGTCAATATTAAGAGAGCAACATATCTCCTGGAGCAAGAATCTGTCATGAGTCACCATGGGATCCTACCATCCCACTCCTGGGCATATGTCCAGAGGAAATGATAACTCAGAAAGATACATGTGCCCCAGTGTCAGGAGCAGCACTACGTACAATAGCCAAGACAGTGAAGCAACCTAAATGTTCGTCAACAGAGGAGTGGATAAAGAAGATGTGGCACATTATATACAACGGAGTATTACCCAGCCATAAAAAGGATGAAATAATGCCACTTGCAGCACCATGGATGAACCTAGAGATGATCATACAAAGTGAAGTAAGTCAGACAGAGAAAGACCAATGCCACAGGCTATCACTTATATGTGGAATAAAAAAAAAAACACAAATGAATTTATTTACAAAACAGAAATAGACGCATAGACATAGAAAACAAACTTATGATTACTAAAGCGGAAAGGAGAGAGAGGGATAAATTAGGCAGTTGCGATTAACGTATACAACTTGTTGTTGTTGTTCAGTTGTTAAGTCGTGTCCAACTCTTTGTGACCCCATGGACTGCAGCACACCAGGCTCCTCTGTCCGCCACTATCTCCTGGAGTTTGCTCAAATTCATTTCCGTTGAGTTGGTGATGCTATCTAACCATCTCATCTGTATATAAAATAGATAACCGACAAGGACCTACTGTACATATAGTCAGAGAACTATACTCAGTATTTTGTGACAACCCATAAGGGCTTCCCAGGTGACGTACCAGTAAAGCACCTGCCTGCCAAGGCAGGAGACCCAGGTTCTATCCCTGGGTCGGGGAGATCACCTGGAGGAGGAAATAGCAACCTGCTCCACTATCTGTGCCTGGAAAATTCCAGGACAGAGGAGCCTGGCTGTTCATGGGATCGCAAAGAGTCCGACACAACTGAGCGACTGAGCACACACACACATAAAGGGGAAAGAGTCTGATACATGTATATTTACATGTGTATGTAAAAAGAATAGATACATGCATACGTATATTCTTCCCAGGTGGCGCTAGTGGCAAAGAGCCTACCTGCCAACGCAGCAGACGGGGATTTGATCCATGGGTCGGGAAGATTGCTGTAGAAGGAAATGACAACCCACTCCAGTATTCTTCCCTGGAGAACCCCACAGACAGAGGAGCCTGGCAGGCTACAGTCCATGGGTCACAAAGAGTCGGACACAACTGAAGCAACTTAGCGCGCACGCACATATATGAGTAACTGAAGCACTTTGTTGTACACCTGCCTACCACAACATTGTAAATCAACTGAACTTCGACGTTTTAGAAAAGAACACTTAAAATGAGAAAAAAGCAAAATGCACCACCGCCGAGCCCGCTGTCGCTCCCGTGCATCTGCAACGCGCACCTTTGGTAGGTCCTTTCCTGTTGAGCACGGCCTGCTGCTCCTCGGTGATGTTCAGCCTCCGAACCACATCGGCGAGAGCCGACTTGAGCAGCTGGATGTCGTCCTCCTGCATCTGGACTCGCTGCTCCAGGGAGGCGATGCGGTCTGTCACCTCCATGCTGCTGGCAGCAGAAGCGCTGTCATCTAGACCAAGGAAAAAAGTACCAAATTAGCCTCAACTGCTGCCCAGAGAAATCAGACCAACAGACACACACCGGCACGTTGCCATCACACCATAATATTTAAAAACTAGAGACCATGGCTTCCCTGGTGGCTCAGTTGATAAAGAATCCGCGTGCAGTGCAGGAGACCCACCTGAGTGCAGGAGACCTGGCTTCAATCCTTGGGTCAGGAAGATCCCCTGGAGGAGGAAATGGCAACCCACTCCAATATTCTTGCCTGGAAAATCCCATGGACAGAGGAGCCTGGCAGGCTGCAGTCCATGGTGTCACAAAGAATCAGACACAACTGAGCAACTAAACCACCACCACCAGAGACCACGGCAGACTTGTGTGAAACCTTTTATTATAAGGGACAACAGTGCTTCATTCTGCTACTGTCTTTTCATTCTCTAGGTTTGTGCTTTTCATTTTTTTAAAACTGTGGTTTTAATTGCCATGATATTTTTCTAGAGCCGGGTCATTTTCTTTACATGGTATTAGACAACCCTAAAAGTAGAGTGGATATTAGCATACATCTAGTACAACTTCCCACACGTGGCAGAAATCTGCTGCCCAGCCTCTGGCTTTTGTTCCAATGATGCTACTGACAGGTCCGTGCGATGATCACGGGGCCACAGTACCCACCAGTCAAGACTTTAAAGGATCGGCTAATCTGACAAAGAGGCTTTCCAGGTGGCTCAGTGGTAAAGAATCTGCCAGGAGATGCAGGTTTGATCACTGGGTTGGGAAGATCCTCTTAGATGGAAATGAAAACTCACCCCAGTATTCTTGCCTGGGAAATCCCATGGACAGGGGAGCCTGGCAGGCTGCAGTCCATGCAGCCACAAAGAGTCAGACAACATAACTTAGCAACTAAACAACAACAGACCTGACAAAGGAATCAGTTCAGTTCCGTCGCTCAGTCGTGTCCGACTCTTTGTGACCCCGTGGACTGCAACACGCCAGGCTTCCTGGTCCATCCCCAACTTCTGGTGCTTGCTCAAACTCATGTCCATTGAGTCGGTGATGCCATCCAACCACCTCATCCTCTGTCACCCACTTCTCCTCCTGCCTTCAATCTTTCCCAGCATCAGGGTCTGTTCCAATGATCGGCTCTTCGCATCAGGTGCTCAAAGTACTGGAGCTTCAGCTTCAGCATCAGTTCTCCCAGTGAATATTCAGGACTGATTTCCTTCATGATGGACTGGCTGGATCTCCTTGCAGTCCAAGGGACTCTCAAGAATCTTCTCCAACACCACAGTTCAAAAGCATCAATTTTTCAGTGCTCAGCTTTCTTTATGGTCCAGCTCTCACATCCATACATAACTACAGGAAAAACCATAGTTTTGACTATATGGACCTTTGTCGGCAAAGTAACGTCTCTGCTTTTTAACATGCTGTCTAGGTTGGTCACAGCTTTTATCCCAAGGAGCAAGCAACTTTTAATTTCATGGCTGCAGTCACCATCTGCAGTGATTTTGGAGCCCAAGAAAACAAAGTCTGTCAGTATTTCCACTGTTTCCCATCTATTTGCCATGAAGTGATGGGACTGGATGCCATGATCTTAATTTTTTGATCATTGAGTTTTAAGCCAGCTTTTTCACTCCCCTCTTTCACTTTCATCAAGAGGCTCTTCAGTTCCTCTTCTCTTTCTGCCATAAGGGTGGTATCATCTGCATATCTGAGGTTATTGATATTTCTCCCGGCAATCTTGATTCCAGCTTGTGCTTCATTCAGCCCAGCATTTTGCATGATGTACTCTGCATGTAAGTTAAATAAGCAGGGTGACAATATACAGCCTCGATGACAGGAGTGCCCAAATCTGTTCGCAAACACACGCTTACAGCTAGAGTCATCACAGTTTTGCCTGGAATCGCTAACTCACAATTCCTTAGCAAGGTCCATCAGGGCCCTCCGTGGTCCACTTGGCCTCTCCAACTCATCTTACACCCTTCTTCCCTTCTGTTTCTGAGTTCCAGTCAAACTATCCTTTCTCTCTTACTTTAAGGATTTGTATCTGCTGTTGCCTTTGCCTGAAGTATTTCTCAATCAGGTTTTTTCATCACCAAGTTCTGTTCTTTCAGTCTCAATTCAAATGGGAGTTTTTCAGAGAATCTGGCGAATAACCTTCCCTAAAGTTGTTCTTTTCAGTCACATTCACC
Organism: Muntiacus reevesi; assembly: GCF_963930625.1. NCBI lineage: Eukaryota > Metazoa > Chordata > Mammalia > Artiodactyla > Cervidae > Muntiacus > Muntiacus reevesi. The sequence goes on along the minus strand of NC_089263.1, from coordinate 60,945,758 downwards.
TTGTTTCTTTTCTTTTTTTTTTCTGGACATGCCATGCCCTGGTGACTCAGCTGGTAAAGAATCCAAGACCCGGGTTTGATCCCTGGGTTGGGAAGATCCCCTGGAGAAGGGAAAGGCCACCCACTCCAGTATTCTGGCCTAGAGAATTTCATGGATGGTATAGCCCATGGGGGTTGCAAAGAGTCGGACACAACCGATTAACTTTCACTTTATGTACAGAGGAGCCTGGTGAGCTTCAGTCCATAGGGTCACAAAGAATGCGATACGAATGAAATGACTTAGCACACATGCATGCAGTTTGCAGATGGTAGTTCCCCGATCAGGGATCAAACCTGCAGCGGAAGCGTGCAATCTTTATCACTGGACCGCCGAGGAAGTCACATCCATCTTCTTTCTTTCATAGCATCACCACGAACTACCTTGCTTGTTTGCTTACTGTTTATGTCTCCTAACTAACAGGTAAGCATCATGAATCTCTTCTGCTTCTTGGTATGACGACTTCTCTTGGACAGCACTCCCTGCAGAAAGGCACTGTTAAGCCTACAAATCATACAAATAACAGAAGAAGTACTGGAGCGTGGACACAAGCATACAGACTCCAGGGGGAGTTTGCACTCGCTTGGTGGAGGGCAGATGGGGAACTATAAAAAAACCCAAAACTCCCTTTTTCGTGATCTTTAGCCCCGGGCTAAGCAGTAAACACACAGGAGGGTGAGGACACATGTAGAAAAACCTGCAGTCTTTTTGTCCTTAAAAAATAAAAAAATGAAGTCTGAGAACTGTGAACACTGCAGAGAGCAGGGAAATCCCCAAATGAAAAAAGCTAGAGGTGGGGGTGATCCTCAAACTCTGTCTCTTTATTTCTGATTGAATACCATGATACAAAACAGCACTGAAAAATTCATTAGACATTAGTGTTTGATTAATAATGTGTTTTCTAAGCCATAAAAATCTGCTTATAAAAAGTGAAAGTGAAAGTCACTCAGTTGTGTCTGATTCTTTGTGACCTCATGGACTATACAGTCCATAGAAATCTTCAGGCCACAATACTGGAGGGGGTAGCCTTTCCCTTCTCCAGGGGGTCTTCCCAACCCAGGGATAGAACCCAGGGATCCCACATTGCAGGTAGATTCTTTGCCAACTGAGCTATCAGGGAAGCCCCCAATCTGCTTATAGAATCATATTTTTGCTCTGAGGAGGGTGCCACATCCATCACTGGGACCTGAACACACAGAATGTGCTGGCCAGCACAGTCCTGGACAGGAATGAGTCAGGCTCTATCGTTCAACCTTGTGTCTTATAATCAATATCATATAATTCAGCGTGTAAGACAGGCAGCTATAAGATTATATAGCTGCTGCTCTACATTATCAACATTTATGATGCAAAACAGCATTCCGGTGGCCTGTCTGTGCTATGTGCATGCATGCGTGCTAAGTCGCTTTAGTCGTGTCCAACTCTGTGTGACCCTATGGACTTCAGCCTGCCAGGCTCCTCTGTCCATGGAATTCTCCAGGCCAAAATACTGGAGTGGGTAGATGTTCCCTTCTCCAGGGGATCTTCCGAACCTGGGGATCGAACTCAGGTCTCCCGCACTACCGGTGGATTCTTTACCATCCGAGCCACCAGGTAAACCCAAGAACCTCCGTATCTGCCTTCAAATACAAGTGATTAAAAACTTAAATGTCTGATCTGCTTAAGAGGACCTCCATTTGTGAGACTGGCTGAAGTTCTCCCCAGGCCATACAATCCCGGAGCCTATCAGATCCTGCCAGCACCACCGCTCTCCCCTGCTGTGGACTGTCTTCTGCTCCTGCGGGCAATGACCCTCGAGATCAGACTCGGGCTTCTGGGCAGCAGGGGCAGTGCCTGAAGTTCTTAACCTTGCACACAGAAAAGGCCAGTGTTGTTCAAACGCCTTACCATGCCAGTTCAGCCGGAGCCAAGCTGATTAGCATAATGAGAAGCAAAACCCCAAGCCCGGTTTAACCAACACAAACCATTCCCAACCTCTGCGCATGGCACAGCACAGGATGGGCGCTCGTGTCTGAATTCCATCAAAGAAAACCTCATGAGACTGGGAATCCGGCCCACATGAAACCTTCATAGGTTATTTATTTAAGTAATCTCCATTCCAAGGCCTCTAAAGTTCATCTACAGAGGTCATTAAAATGGTGTTAACAAGAGGGCAGCTTGATTGGTTTTCAAAGTTTTCGCATTCTTTCAAGCATCACCGCACTTTGGGGTGTGTTAGAGGAAGCTTGGAAAAAGATGATATTCTCTGTACTATTACTCCTTGAGTTTTTAACTAGAACTATTGACTGTGGCACTGCTCATTTCCTCAGGAAGACCTGGGGGTCTATTTACACAGGGCGGGCAGGATGTCCCTTTATCTCAGCATCGGTAACGATCCCTCCGATGGTGATGATGCTGTGTGTGAGCGGGTGGGCAGGATTTAACGTGAGGCGGCACCAGCCCACAGTGGTGCGAGGACCTCAGGGCAGATGTCTCAGCTGGCCAGCTGCTTTAGAAGGCACTGTGTGTCCTCTGCCAGCCACAGACCTTCCTGGGGCTACAAGTCCAGCCTCCTGGCATTCTGTCAAGGTCTGAACGCAGTTCAGGAGACTGGTTCTTGGAAAAGATCACGATCAGGGTTACCTGCACTGGACTGTCCGGGTCTTGGGGCTTCTGAGAGGACACTGACCTGGGATTCAAACTCAGCAGGGCTCAGCTCCTGGGTCTGGCACTTATGAACTGCGTGACCTTGGCCAACGACTTGACCACTCCAGGAATATCACCATAACCTGTCTTCTGAAGTTTTTGTGAGGTCAGAGGTTAATGTATATGAAACGTCAAATAGAATGACGGCAAATGGGTGCTCAACACAAATGGTAGTTTAGTATTTTTTCACTTGTTCGTATTGCTTTATGTTTTTTAACTTTTTATTTTGTATTGGGGTATAGCCAATTAACAAGGTTGTGATAGTTTCGGATGAACAGCAAAGGAACTCAGTCATACATATTCATGTGTCCATTCTCCCCCAAACTCCCCTCCCACCCAGGCTGCCATATAACACTGAGCAGAGTGCCACGCGCCACACAGTAGGTCCTTGATGGCTACCCATTTTAAATACAGCAGTGTGTACACGTCCATCCCAAATTCCCTAGGTAGTTTAGTATTTCTATAGTTCATTGTTGTTAATATTATCAGGGCAAAGAGCAAACACTGAAAACAGAGAAATCAACTTTAATAACAGTTATTGAACACATGCTGCAAGTATGTGCAGGGCCTGCCCCACGAGACAGGCTGAGACTAAAGTAAAAAGTACCATTTCTGGCTCTGCAGCGCCTTGATCAAGTTGGGGAAACGTGACATAAGCTGAAGATGAACAGTTTCATCAAAGTTCTCTGCCACAACAGTAGGGCCTCCCTGGTGGCTCAGACGGTGGAGAATCTGCCTGCAGTGCGGGAGACCCAGTCTGGATCCCCTGGGTCGGGAACAAACCCTGGAGAAGGGAATGGCAACCCACTCCAGTATTCTTGCCTGGAGAGTGCCATGGACAGAGGAGCCTGGCGGGCTCCAGTCCATGGGGTGGCAGAGTGAGACAGGACTGAAGCGACTTAGCATGCATGCTGTCACGCGAAAGTGTCAGTCACTCAGTTGTGTCCGACTCTTTGCATGCCACGGACTGTAGTCCACCAGGCTCCTCTGTCCATGGGATTCTCCAGGCAAGAATGCTGGAGTGGGTTGCCATGCCTCACTCCATGGGATCTTCCCAACCCAAGGATCAAACCTGCGTCTCTCATGTCTCCTGCATTGGCAGGCAGGTTCTTGACCATCTAAGTCAGCAGGGAAGCCTTGACAGCACCTGACTGGTGGCCAAAACACGTACCAAGCATTCCATCCAAGGCTCCATCTTGACTTGCTTCTTGTGAGAACCTAGCCAAACTTCTTTCTGAGTTTCAAGTGATATCAACAGGCCTGGTAGGTCCTATAGCACGCCTGGTTCCAAAGGTAAAAAGGGCACTTGAGCTGTGCCCTTTACCTGGGCTTCATGCTGCTATTTGTGGCTATGACTTTCAAGCTTAATTACTGTTTGACAGTAAAAAAGTGGCACAAAAAGATCTTCAGGTAACATATCTGCTTTATTCTATTAAAAAGGCAAAGAAAGCACACTTTTTTCTTCATTCATATGATTATCTCATTACTTAGAGATAAAAACAGACTCTTGACTCTAAGTCTCCTGGTGATATGAAGGTGCTGCTATTATCTGAATGATGTTCCAGGAGGTCAAAGTAGGGCTATTCAATTTAAAAGGTTGACTGAGAATCTGTCCCCTTTATTTGAGGTGGCCTCTCTTTTCCTTAATGATTTAAAACATTAAGGATAGCACCAAACAGTAATAGCTACCTTCATTTCCCATCCACTATGTGTCAAACCCTGGGTCTTATGGTGCATTATCTCTAATCCACACGACTTCTTATTTTCCTTTTTTTGGCCAGGCCCTGCTGCATGCAGGATCTTAGTTCCCAAACCAGGGATTGAACCCATGTGCCCTGCATTAGGAGCCTAGAGTCTTAACCACTGGACCACCAGGGAAGTCCTCGTTCAACTGGCTCCATCTGGTTTGTCATGCCTGTTTCAGGCATCTCACCCACCTCATCTAAGTCATGCAGTGAACACAGCAAGCCAAAGGCGAGTCTCTACATGCGATCCTGGAGTCTCTCCAAATGACAAGTATTCATTCCAGTAGGATGTGTATGGTACTAAGCATAAAATAAGTGGGTAATTTTTGCATCATTTTACCTTTTCCAAAATATTAGACAAATGCTATTTAGAAAAAGCCTTATTATAGGGTTCTAGTATTTTAGGAACCAATCATAAAAGCAATAAGGACTAAGGACGTCTCAATAATCTGTAGGCAGACACTTAACGTAAAAGCTGGCTTTCTGTACCATGCACTGTCTGCAGAAAAGTTATGTTACATCACTACAGTATTCACTAGCAAAAGAAATGTGGAAATAGGCAGCGTGGAGAAGCAACATATGTTCTGTCATTTTGGGGTCTGAATTTCAGCCCTACTGTCAGATTTGTGGCCCTGCACACCACCCCTGGCTGAAGGGTTCCAGCTTTATTTCACTTCTAAGACTCAGGCTTCTCCTTTGATCATCTGGGTTGGTCAGGAACTCTGAGTCTTGCTCATCCCAGGGCTGGACCTGCCACTTGAGCTCTGGCTCTGAAATTCATCACTTCATAGAAAATTACAAGAGCTGACCTTATCCACTAGTAAAGCTGTTTCAAATGACGTTGAGCTAATGTTCGTATACTTGATGGTAAAAGAATTCTAAAGCCCCTGACTGATATAAATGTAAAATAGAAATATATAAATCAGTCGCTGCCATTGTGACTGATTAAGGAGCTTCAGCAGAGGCTCTTGAATCTGGAAGGAAACTGTATCAAGATCTTTTATGAGTCTTGGGTTGTAAAACAGTGGTGCCGGACACCAGAAAAAACACATAAGATCACCCTAAGAAGCAATATGTGACTCATTTGAATTTAGATGACACAGAGTTTAAAGCTAACAAACCTTCCATTCAATTCAATAAGATGTTACTAAAGCATCTTCTGGGCCAGACACTGTGACCTTCCTAACCTCAGGGCTCTCTACCTAGCAGAACAGAGACTGGTCAACAAATAACTGTCCCAGAAAAACAGGGACACAAATCAGAGAGCAATTAAATTGTCCCCACCCCACCTCCATCACACACTGAGCAAAAAGCCGGCTGGAGATGTAACACAAGGACCAGACAAACCTAGAATGAAACACAGGTGGAGCGCAAAGAGCAGGGTTCCAGGGGAGCTGCTGGGTTTCAATTAATGCTTAACGGGTGAAATAAGAGAGAAAGTAGAAGAACAACCGCTTATGGAAAGGCCAGCCTTGAAATTCCCTGGTTGTGTATTTAGGAAATGTGTTGATTACTTTATCTTGAAATATGCTCTAATTTCATTTTGCCTAACGATGGTTACCAAGCCAGCAAAGACTTCCCACAGAGCCCTGAGATTTCTTGAAATCCTCAGAATGCTTATTTAACACTTAACACTTTAATATTCATTTCTAATACTATACACACTTCCACATACACACACACACATGTGTAGACATACACCTTCATGCACACACACCCTTAACTTTGCAGAAGTAATTCTAAGTCTTGTTTCTGTTTGAAATTTAAAGACCTAGAAACTGTAAAATGGTTAATACCTTTTCTGTCCATTTTACAGTATTTTTAACCCTGAATTTCCCAGATTTATTTAATAAATATCTTTGACAGCCTAGTACATATCAAGTATACATCAAGCCTGATTTTCACTTCAGAGAACATGACTTTAATGAGCACAGTTCATGTAAAAGCAACACAAACCTGCAGGGGGTGAATTCTGCAATGGAGGGAAGTATTTACAAGACATCCCTTGAGCAAACATTGTGAAGTCTCCCAGGGCTACGGACCAGGATTACTGAACCTCAGTGTCCCCAAGAGCATAAGCAAGCAATGCCATTAAAATCGAGAAATTAATACATTAATTCTAAGATCTTTGACATCTAGTGTGGTCATAAAGGGGAAAGGTTCACATGGGGAAAAGTGAGGTTTCCGATAAGAGACATCCCCACTGCACAGTTTTAAAGCAAACAAGAGATGCTCCCAACAATGTGTGGAGTGATCGGCCCTAAAACTTGAACTTTGCTCTGAAGTTCAGAAGCACCACACTAAGGCAGGAATGGCATGTCCAGCCTCTGGAACAGCTGGGATGAGGGAGTGGAGGAAGGGGAGGGAGGGCGGAAGGAGAGGAGAGAGAAGAGAGGGGACGAGGGGTGGGAGGAGGGAGAGGAGAGGAGGGGAGGACAGCCAAGCAGAGAGGAGGGAGAAGAAAAAAGACTAAAGCTTTGCAACAAAGCTCCTAGCAAGTCATGCAGGATCCCTGAATCCTTACCATAAAAGGCAAGATTAAAATTCTGGAGGTGGGGAAGGGGAGAGCAGACAGAATAACAAGCACAAGGGTGGGACTTGACAGAGATCTAAAACCAGAGCCTACATTTTTATTTCACGTGGAGACTACTGCAACATGCACTGATTGTATTTGTTGTACACCACACCATAAGAGGTCCTCGCTTCATAAACTGACTTAACAAAAATGTCTAAAAAGGTAACTTTAACAAGTCTTTATTTGATACAATGGATTTAAAACCTTTCAGTAAAAGAAATAAAATGAAAGCTACTCTCATTATTTTTCTATTAATTTCCATTAGTATAAAAGTGTTTTGATTTAAAGTTCTCTACAGTTACATTACCCATAACATTGACTGTCTTCTACAGTGAACTGTTTTGATTAGTTTTAGACAATATTCCCCTGCACGAAAGCCTGTGCTTTTAATAGTTGAGATGAAGGTCAGAAAGGCACAATTTAAATGGTCTGAAATACACCTCTGGGGCTAAAGCTAGACCACTGGTTCTTCAAGACACAACTTTCTAAAACATACTGAAAACCAGTGGTCTGTCTTCAGGACAATACGGCAGACATGACTGGTTCATGGATGACATGACAATGGAAAATACGTAGGTTCTCATTGTGCAGACTATCTTTTAGGTTCTTATCAAAAAAGTGGAGCTACAACCCTCTAAGGTTAGAATCTAAAAGGATGTTTGAACTCTAACCTCTCCCACCCACATTCTTTTCTGTGATTATCATTACTGTAAAATTTTTTCTTTGCCTTTTCTTATTGACATTGTGTAACTACTTTTTTGTTTTTCAAGGTGTCATCAACTTCTGCTTCGAGCCAAGATGGAGCAACAGGGACTGGACTTGCTATCCCACCTAAAACAGCTAAAAAGAACAGACGAGATCTATTACATGGTGGTTTGCCAAGACACTGGATATCAGACAGCGAGAGCTGTGGCTGCTCAGAGGACAAGCAAAGAGGTGAGCCCTGTGACTGTCCCAGGGCACAGCCTGGAGAGTTTCCAGGAAGCCATGCCAGGGGGGGACCGGGTGGAGCCTGGGGGTCTCTTTTGGTGGGGGAGACAGTGCTGGAAGTCCAGAAGAGCCAAGATGATGAGAGTTCAGAGGGCAGAATACCAAAGTGCAGAGACCCGCAAAGAGAGGAAACTGCAGGAATGTGCAGAGAATACCTGCAGCTCTTCGGCTGAGAAGCTGTCAGCAATAATGTGTGAGGAGATCACCCGGTCTTGGGCAGGAGCCGCCCAATAAGGGTAAAGACAGCCATTCCAGAGCTCACACAGGGCGGGTAATGGTTCCTGTCAGGCTGAGCTAGGGTGGAAAACCACAAAATCCACAGGGTACTGGGTAGAGAACACAGAGGGTTTGACCCTAGACTAAATGCTACTCTGCTTCCCCCTAATGAAGCTTAAGAGCGAGACTTGAAAGAATCAAACTGTTTCCAAGTAACTTAACCACATCCCAGAACAAAGCTCAAAAAATTTATGGGAATATAAAATATCCATCTCTCAATAAGGTAAAATTCATGTCTGGCATCAAATAAAAAACCACCAGGCATTCAAAGAAGCAGGAAAATATGACCCATAAGAAGGAAAAGAACCAACTGACAAAACTAACCCAGAAATGATAGAATTACGAGGCAAGGAAATTAAAGCTATCATAACTGTACTGCCTATGTTCCAGAAGCTAAAAGAAAGAAATGAATGTGTTAGGAAGATGCATGGAAGATATATATTAAGATATAGAATAAGGAAAACTTCTAGAGATGAAAACTATAACACACTAGATGAGAGTAACTAAAAAGATGAGTGAGCATGAAGAGACAGCAATAGAAACTTCCCAAAATGAAATTCAGAGGAAAAAAAGACTCCAAAGGGGGAGGAAGAGATAGAGAAAAGATGAATGAGCATGAAGCATCAGAAGGGTTGTGGGACAACTTCAAGTGTCCTAATATCTACGAAGCTCAAGTCCCTAAGGAGATCAAACCAGTCCATCCTAAAGGAAAACCACCTTGAATACTCACTGGAAGGACTGTGGCTGAAGCTGAAGCTCCAATACTCTGGCCACCTGATGCAGACTTGACTCACTGGGAAGACCCTGAAGATGGGAAAGACTGAAGACAAAACTCACTTCTGCTGCTTGATCCAACCATTCCACTCTTAGCTGTTCACCCAAGAGAAATGAAAACATAGGCGCATACAAAGACTGGAAACAGCCCAAACGTCCACCAACAAATGAATACGTAAACAAACTGTGGTATGTCCATACAACGGATATACGAGTTGGGAATAAAAGTATACTAACAATGAACAAGCAACGATACGGAGGAATGTCAAAACAATTTTGCTGAGTAAAAGAAGCCAGAAAATAGAGTACATGCTGTACAATTCTGTTTATATAAAATCACACAAGATGCAAACCAATCTATAGTGACAGAATATCAGTGGCTGAAGAGGTGGACGAAGCAGAGCAATGATGGAGGGCCAAAAAGACACTTCAGGGCTTGGTGATTATCTTCATTATCTTGATTGTGGTTATGGTTTCATGGATACACACATATGTCAAAACTTATCAAATTGCTCATTTAAGTATGTTCAGATTATTGTAGGTCAATGATACTTCCAGAAAGCTTTTTTTTTTTTTTCTTAAGGGGAAAAAAGCAGTGGAAGGAAAAACAACAAAGAAAAAAAAAAAGTATGCACATTTTAATGATTCCAGAAAATCCAGTGTTACCAGGTACCAAATATCCTTTGTGGAATGAGGCAAAATACAAAAGATTAGAAAATATTTGGCTTGGATAAAGAAACGGAAAGGATAAATTGAACTGTTTCTGGACCTAAAGCTTATAACAGACTTTTTCTTAATGGACTTAAAAAAAAAGGAAAATAGTTTTGATCAAGTCAGTGCTATATATTCAGCAGTCACAGCAAAATGACATTTCCCCCATCTCCCATCCCCCAATTTAACTCAGCAGAGCTTTTAAAGTTCTCCTGAAGTTCCTCATTCCAAATTCCATAAAAGAGACAAATTCCCTGGCTCACAGCTGCTGATCACCCAAAGGGAGCGGTGCTGAGCTCAGGGCTCAGGTCCAAGGCCCTGAAGACGCGCTTCCGTGGCACCTGTCCCCGAGGGCTACAGTCTCCCCCGCAGCTGGTTCTCTTTCCACTGAGAGCTCAGACAGTGAGACTGAGATCAAACAGCCAACAGAACCATTCGGCGAGACATTCAGATCTATCCACAAAGACATTTCGCCTCTCCACATTCAAAACCCTGCTTCCAGCCCCCACCAAAACACACTGGCAAATACTGCCTGGAGTACATATCTATAACATGGTCACCGTCAAAGGGCATTCGAATAATACAAACGGACAATCTAGTTCTCTAATCTTTTTAACGTACTTGAAAAGGATATTGATGCATTTGAGCTGTGGCAGCTTCCCAAAGTGAAATTCTGCAGCCTGATCCTTTATTCAAGTACCGTGTGACGTTTAATCTGAAAGATGAACTCTAGAAAAAATGAGGGGGCAGTGAGCCAAGAGAGTGGGAGGGGGAGGAGATGACTGAAATAACCTTGTCGGTCTAGAACCCCTGGAGAATAACATTCCTAGAAAGCTGAGTATTAGGAGGGGTCATCCTTTCAAGGGGCACATTTTTTAGAAAGTTTCAACCATTTTGTGCAATAGCAGAGAGATAAAAAATGGTCAAAGGACTTGAGCAGACACTTCTCCAAAGAAAACACCCAGATGGCCACTAAGCACATGAGAAATGTTTGACATCATCAGTCATTAGGGAACTGTAAATCAAAACCGCAACGGACCAGCCCTTCACCTCATACACGAGGAGGGGTAAAGTCAACAAGACTGAAAACGACAAGTGTTGGCGGGGACGTGGAGAAACTGAACCTTGGGCGCTGCGGGTTAGGAAAGAATTAATCAAATGGTACTGCCTCTGTGGAACACAGCACGGCGGGCCCTCAAAAAGGTGAACACAGGATGATCAATTACCATTCCACCCCTAAGGCGGTTGCTGTTCAGTCGCTCAGTCACGTCTGACTCTTTGTGACCCCGCAGACCGCAGCGCTCCAGGCTCCCCTGTCCTTCACCATTTCCCAGGGTTTGCTCTGACTCACGTCCATTGAATCGGTGAAGCCACCCAACCATCTCATCCTCTGTCACCCCCTTCTCCTCAATCTCCAGGGTATACACCACAGATATGTCTAAAGGGTGTCTGTACACTCATGTCACCGTAGCCTTAGTCACAACAGCCAAAAGTTAGAGATGATCAATGAATGAACAAAATGCGGTCTTTCCACAAATGAAATACTACTCAGATAAACAAGAAATGAAGCTTTGATACATGCTACAACATGGATGGAACTTGAAAACTGTATGCCAAGTGAAATCTGCCAGTTATAAAAAGCCAAATGTTGTATGATACCACTTATATGAAGGGCTTCCCTGGTGGTTCAGACGGTGAAGAATTCACCTGCAATGCAGGAGACTTGGGTTTCATCCTTGGGTTGGGAAGATCCTCTGGAGGAGGAAATGGCAACCCACTCCAGGATGCTTCCCTGAATAATCCCATGGACAGAAGAGGATGGAATGTCTAGAACAAGCAAGTTCTTAGAGGCAGAAAGCAGGTTAGACGTCGCCAGGACATGGGGTTGGGGGTGGGGGAGAACAGGAAGTTCTTGGCTAAAGAGGACCATTTTGTCTGGGGTGATGAAAATACTTTGGAAATAGATGCTGGTGACGGATGCACAAAGATGTGACTCTAATGTCACTGAATTTGTACACTTAGAAATGGTTTAAATCTCAAATTTCATTATATGTATTTTACCACAATAAAAAAGTACCCCCGAACTTCAACCATTTTCAAGGACTGGCAGTGACCCGTGCATCCTTTTGCTCACCTCTCACCCTAAAGTGGAGGCTGCAGGCTGGACAAAAGCACAGGTGACGTGCAGCGGGAGAGAAAAAGCATAGCCAGGGGCCCTCAGACCACCCAGAGGTGAGAGTGGTGGCCGGGTTTTAAAGGAGTAAAGGAGCCAAACAGAAACAAAGGCAGCCCAGGAAGCAGCGCTCTGTATAAGAACAGCTAAGGGAGTGTTCCAAACAAGGGCGAACAAACACGCACCTGGTATCTGAAAATAAAGAAAACCATGGGTGTGAAGCGAAAGGAACCTTTGTACACGGTTGGCGGGAATGTAAATTGGTGCAGCTACTGTGGAAAACAGTGTGGAGGGTCCTCAAAACACGAAAAATAGAACTACCACGTGACCCCGCAATTCCACTGCTGAAAATGTATCTGGAAAACACAAAGACACTGATTTGAAAAGATACACACACCCCCATGTTCACAGCGGCACTATTAACAATTGCCATGACGTGGAAGCGACCTATGTGTCCATCAGCACGTGGATGGGTAAAGATGATGTGGTTAATACACACACAGTGGAATACCACTCGGCCATAAAGAGAACGAAATGTTGCCACTTGCAGCCACCATGGATGGACTTGGAGGGCGTTACGCTAAGTAAAATATGTCAGACAAGAGAAAGACAAATACTGTATGATATCACTTATCTGCAGAATCTTAAAGAATACAACAAACTAGTGAATCAAACAAAAAAGAATGAGACTCAGAGACACGGAGAACAAACCAGTGGTTACCAGTGGGGAGAGGGGAGAGGTGGAGGGGACTCACACAGCAAAACCTACTCCCTTACAATTCTGGAGGCTGAAAGCCCAAGATGAAGGCGTTGCAGGGTCGGGTTCTCCTGAGGCCTCACTCTCCAGCTTGCAGACGACTGTCTTCTCTGTGTGTCTCCACGTACATCTGTGTCCTCATCCCCTCTTCTTATGAGGACACCAGACAGATTGCATCAGTGTCCATCCTAGTGACTTCGAGGGTTTCCCAAGTGGCACTAGTGTAAAAAACCCTCCTGCCATTGCAGGAGAAAGAGACATGGGTTTGATCCCCGGGTGGGGAAGATCCCCTGGAGAAGGAAATGGCAATCTGCTCCAGTATTCTTGTCTGGGAGACCCCACAGACAGAGGAGCCTGGCGGGCTACAGTCCATGGGACTGCAAAGATGCAATCGAGCAAGCGCGCGTGCACATACACACACAACCTCATTTTAACCTCATTACCTCCATCAAGACCCTCTCTCCGAATAAGGTCACATTCTGAGGCTCTAGGGGGTAAGGGCTTCCACATATGAATCTGGGAGTACACACGATTCAGCCCGTAACAGTGTCTGCAGCACCCATGCCTTCGAGGTCCACATGCGCTACGGGATACTGACACAGTGCTGGGACCTACCAGGGACGGCTGCTCTGCCAGCGATCTGCCGGCCGCTAAAGGGCTCTCTGTGGAGGACTGTGACTGCCTTCATCACTGTGGTATTTATTCTGCACCTAGTGTGTGCCAATGCCTGGCTCTAAATGAATGAGAGAATAAATGGATGAATTTACTGACACTCTAGCTTGCTGAAATCCGTATCTGGAACCACCTTGAATATTCTTCTCCGCTGTTGTGACCCACAATCGGGTTCTGTCCCCCATCAATACAAACGTCTGTTTGTAGAACATTCCTGGTCACAACAAAGTTCTAAATGCACTCTGTTCCTGACCCGTTTTCTCTCTTTGGCTCTGACAAGACTTCAGCTTTCTTTCTCTAAAATGGAATTGTTAGGTAGTTAGAATAGGGAAAGAGAGTCCAACATGGCGGTGGCTAAAAGACCTGGAAGGGAAAGCCCGCGAAAACAGAACAAAGGAGGGTCCGAGGACCGGAGTGAGAACCTCAGGTAAAGCAAACAACGCTCCAGCCTAAGCCCAATTTACATAAGACAGGCCCACGGACAGAGAAACATATAAAAAGAGGAGCCAAAGCCCTCTTCTCCCCTTTTTTAGCTCCCTCTCTCTCCCGCGCGATGGGGCGATCTTCTCTTCGCGTCTTTGGATTGACATGCCGTCACACTTCGAAGATGGATTTTCCTGCTATTATCTAAATAAATAGAGCTGTAACACTGAGCTGTAACACTGATTTACTTAAGAGCTATAACACGGTCCGTTCGAGAGCTGTGACCCGCCAAGGGGCTTTAATGTCCGTCACTCCAAATTTTTGTTGTGACGAGACAAAGAACCGAGGAGCATACACTCGCGTGACAGAATCACATCTGTAAAGCTCGCAGTATCATGTAAGCTTTGCCCTAAGATGTTTTCCAAGAAGCCAGGTAATACTAAAATCAGACACCACCCCATCTTACACAGCGACACTGTCAGTGAGCAAAGCAGAGCGCCATTCACGGTGGGAGATGAACCAGGGTTCCTTCTCACAAGACTGATGGAAGCCGCAGAGAGCTGTGGCACGCAGCTCAAAGTAACGATGCTCCGGATGGCCGGGTGGCAGTCCCCTGGTGGAGGGAGTGGTCGGGACTGGAATGCAGGCCCCTCCTTGACAGGTGCTCAGCTCATCCACAGAATCTTTTTTTTAGTATTTATTTATTAATGTATTTATTTATTAGGCTGTCTGGGCTCTTAGCCATGGCACGTGGGTCTTCTTGGCATGACGATGGATCCTTTTTGTTGCTTTTGCTGTTGCTGGAGCATGGACTCTCTAGTTGTGGCGTACAGGCTCCGGAGCATGCTGGCTCAGTAGTTGTGGGGTGTGGGCTTAGTTGCTCTGTGGCACGTGGGATCTTAGTTCCCCAACCAGGGACGGAACCCACATTCCCTGCACGGAAAGATGGATTCCCAGCCACTGGACCACCAGGGAAGTCTCCATCCACAGAATTTAACTGTATCCCTTTCCTGCTCAAAATCAGTGCATGGAAACATATTTAAAATGATACAAACTTTTCAGATGTCAAATGGTCACCCCTCACAAGAATGAACACTCAGGATAAGCCAATTGCTATTATGTACATTTGTCCACTAAGGTTTTTCTGCTGTTGTAGGTAGGGATCTACACTTGCTTACAGTAAAGCTGAGAAGTCAAAGTGAAGTCGCTCAGTCATGTCTGACTCTTTGTGACCCCATGGACTGTAGCCTGCCAGGCTCCTCTGTCCATGGGTTTTTCCAGGCAAGAATACTGGAGTGGGTTGCCATTTCCTCCTCCAGGGGGATCTTCCTGATCCAGGGATCTAACCCAGATCTCCTGCATTGCAGGCAGAGTCTTTATCATCTGAGCCACCAAGGAAGCCCAAAGTTGAGATGTAAGACTCACGTTTTTGTGTCTGTGAATCAAGATGGCTAACATCTAAAACAAGTTTTCTTTTTTTTTAAACATGAAAGAACCTTCCTTTCTCCCATTTTCTCTCCACACATATCCAGTTTGACCGTTCACTTAGTCTATAGAGTAGAATTCTGGGAACTGGTAAGTGGAAATCCATGGTATCCACATATATGGCCAGGGGCTGTCACGGCTGAAGCTGGTGATGGATTCAGTGAACTTGGGAAAAGCTCCTGGGATGCTCCAGGCACTGCTCCGGTGTTCAAGTAACAGTCCCATCCCTCGGGAGCACGGAGGCTCAGACGGAAAAACACAGGAAAACATCAGAGTCCACAGGCTACGGTGAGTGTTGGATCAGCTGTGACCATGTGGTCCTGAGAGAACAGGGAGGACGGGAGGTGTGGTAGGAAGGGTAGAGACTGCAGTCAGACATTCAGTTCTATCTCTTTCCAGCTCTGAGATACTGGACAACTGTTGATCTATCTCTCTGAGCCTGCGTCTCCTTATTATAAAGTATTATACGTACTCTAAGTGTTAGACAGGAGACTGAAATTGGAAATAAGGCTCAGGGAAGTCCTGGCTCCTAACCACGTTACTCAGCTATGCTGTTTCAGTTGAGCAACCAGGGAGAACTTCCTGGAGGAAATGGTACTAGATCAGAAGTGATACCAAGCAATCCCTGGACAACTCATTCCACGTCATACACCAGAGGACTTAAACACTCTAGGAAATGACCTTGTTCACTCTTGCCTGCTTGCTTGCTCACTGTCCCTCTCCCACTAGGATGGAAGGGCCTCTTGGGGTTTGCTTTCTTCACTGCTCTTTTCCCGGAGCCTAGAAGTGGGCTTGGCAAGCTGGAGGCACGCAATTAAAAACACGTTGGAAGATTAAGTAAACCAACCCTCCTCCAGGGCTTATGTCCACGACCTGTCCATATGGGTTGTTTCATCTGTCTCCACGATGAACAGGCTACTGGGATTGATATTATGGTCACTTAGCCCAATTTTTAAAAAAGGTTTATTTTTGTTATTTTTGGGCTGTGCTGGGTCTTTGTTGCTGCACATGGGCTTTCTCTGGTTGCGATGAGCTGGGGGCCCCTCTCCAGGTGTGGTGAGCGGGCTCCTCGTTGTGGTGGCTTCTCTCGTGGAGAACGAGCTCCAGGCACCTGCGCTTCAGCAGTTGTGGCCCCCAGGCTCTAGATGATGAGCTCAACAGACTCACTCATGTGGTGCAGACTCAGATGCCCTGTGCCAAGTGGGAGCTTCCTGGACCAGGCAGCAAACCAGCGTCCCTTGCATTTCAAGCTGGATTCTTAACCACCGACTACCAGAGAAGCCTCTACTCCAGTTTTACAGACGACAGAAGTCCAGCCTCAGAGGCGATGGACCACCCGTGGGCCCAAGGTGTCCTGCGGCTCTCATGGGGCCGGGCCCTGGCACCCTCTGCCACGCCAACCCCACCAGAAGGGGCCCCGGCTCTGACTGGGGGCAGGAGCATCGCCCAGGGCAGCTGACAAGGCCCACGTACGGGGCGATGCTGCTGGAGCTGGGAGCCAGCACCAGCCTAAGAGAGGAAGCTATTCTGCCGGCAGTGGGGTCTCTGAAGTGGCAATTTTATACAAAGAAATGGAGTCAGTGTAAAAGGATGCTGGTTACACATCCTAAGGCGGCCTCCCCACCAGCCCCTGGAGCCGATGGGCACGGCAGGACGGCGAGTCTCGGGGGTGGGGTGTGTGTGGGGGTGTGTGTGGGGGGGGGCTTGGTCCTCTTCCCGGAGGAGACGGCTGCTGGAGGGCCGGTCGTCGGCGTGCGGGGACTCAGCTTGTCGAATCCAGAAAACACAGATGGGTTGGACTGGTGACAGCCAGCATGTCTGGTGGGGCACAGCAGGCCAAAAAGAGGGAGTGCTAAAATATGAAAAGGCTCGAGAGAGAGGTTCCGGCAGCCTGAAATGGGGACCGAAGGAGAGGAGATAAAGACACATTGCAGAGAGGAGACGGGCGAGGTATGGACCAGCAGGTCCACTCCAAAGGGAGTCCTCGACCACCGACCCGTGCGGGCAAGTTCAAGTGCAAGGGTGTTTCACATGGGACACGTGACAACAGAAGAAAAATTAATGGAATCTTAAAACAAAGATGTTTGCCATAATCACCTGGGTCTGGGAGACAAAGTCCAAGAGGCTGAGAAAGGACCTGGGGTGGGGGATGGGGTGGAAAAATGGTATCAGTGTGAATAAAGGAAAGTGAAGGAAGAGAGGGAAGGGATGGGAGGCGGGTCTCTGCTTCCCTCTCCCCTCACTGGGGGGTCCACCCCCTCAGAGCACGGGTGGGAACAGTAATGATCTGTAACCCTGAGTGAATTATCATTCCAATGATATCTGGGCAAGCGCTGTGGAAATGTTAATGTACCTTATAAATATAAGGGATTATCATTAGTGTTATTCAAACAATTGAATTGTTGTTAAATGATTATTCATTGGCCACCATGGTTCCCTACACACACACACACACTCACTCACTCACATATATTCTCATATATATAGTTCCTGCATTTGATATTCAAAACCACCATTCATGACAGTGCCATGGTCTATAAAGGTAGAATTTTTTTTTTCCCCAAAAGGTCCTTAGAATGACAAGTAGTCCTAACCATATTGGAAATAGACATCATCTGCCCTCCGGTTAGATGCCGGAGCTTGTATTTGCAATCATCTGCAACCACCTCACAGGCTGCAAAATGCCTTTGTTCAGAAAAGAGCAACCCCATCTCTCGTTTCTGCACACCAGGCTGTCTGTCTGCTCCTATTACCCAGTGTTCCACAGCGACGGGCCGTCACTGAAGCTGTGCTCCCACCTGCCTTCCTGAATTACTGCCCTCCCAACCGGCAGCACACATTCTAACCACAGATACACTCGCTGTTAATGGTCTGTGGTTAGCCACAGAGATACTTTATAGAGCCGACACGTGAGCAGACAAACACAACTGTAGATCCTAATCTAAACGCTTGTTAGATCTGCTCCTATTCCGTGGCATCACTTGCTGTCACGTGGTGCAGAACCCCTAGAATTGAAAGAGATGAGTGCCCCCTTCCTGGGGACAGAGGGCAGTCAGAGTAATACACAGAGCCCTTTAAAGAGTCGGGACAGGTTTGTGTTACATCAAATTAAGCCCTTTCACTCTCCCTTCACTTCTCTCATCTGTACCACAGGGGTCATGATCTGATTTCACAAGGTCACCAAGCTGAGAGGCTTGGATTTAAAGAGCTCTATATGAGAGCAGTAATAATTTTAAAGTTAAGTGTAAGGCTCTGTTCTTAGAGAAGGAAATGGCAACCCACTCCAGTATTCTTGCCTGGAAAATCCCACAGACAGAGAAGCTTGACGGACTGTAGTCCATGGGGTCACAAAGAGTCACACAGGACTGAGCATAAGAATCTCTTTTACAGTAACCATTTAAATTACCAGCCTCTGCTTTTACCTGCAAATGAAGGCAGAGGAGACGGGTTTTGTTTTTTTTTTTTGGCCCCCCAGCATGTGGGATCCTCCCTAATCAAGGATGGGACCTGCACTCCCTGCAGGGGAAGCTCGGAGCCTTAACCACTGGACCACCAGGGAAGTCTCAGGGGGGCCACTATCTAAGGCAGGGGAACCCCAGGTCAGGAAGTACAGAGGCTTTTTAAAAATCTCAGCCAAAATCTGCAGCTGGGCCTCTGGGGGCCTTCCCCCCACAAGGCTGCCTCCCCCCAGGCTTTTTCCTCATTTCCTTGCAGCTCACTTTAGAGCAACGACTTAGGTGTTACACTTGAACACAACTGTTTAATGGAGCTGAACTAAAGTAAACGCAGCTTTGGTTCTGAACCTACTCCTGGATCCTTACCTGAGGTCAGGACGTGGAAGGAACTGGCTTGCTCACAGGAAATGCAGTGGGTTAAGGGAAAAATAATGCCTCTGTGTCCTTGGTCTGATGTTTTCTCTATTGTCTGAATTAGACATAGGACTTTTCCAAGAACTTGTTTCATACCAAGGGCTTCCCAGGTAGCTCAGTGGTAAAGAATCCACCTACCAATGCAGGAAGACTCAGGTTAAATTCCTGGGCCAAGATGATCTCCCTGGAGTAGGAAATGGCCACTCCAGTATTCTTGCCTGCAAAATTCCATGAACGGAAGAGCCCGGTGGGCTACAGTCCACAAGGTCACAAAGAGTCAGACACAACAGAGCACACACACGTGGCAGGCGGCTTCACACCAGAACTCTGATGCAGAAAGCAGACAGGGAAGGTGCTGGGATGTCAGGATTCTCCCTCTTCATCCTCGATAAGCCTCTCCCTACGAGCTGCCACGTGCTGGGCCGCAGACAGCTGACAGCGAGAACCGAGGTGGGAAGTTCCCCTTTGAAGGTCTCCTCCACGCCAGGCCGTGTGGTTGAGCCTGGGTTTCTTAGGATCCATCAATACTCATTACCACCAAAAGCAACACATCATATGATTCATTTTCAGTAAACACAAAATTAAGAATATACTGAAAAAAAACAAAAAAAATACCACCCCTCAGCCAAAAAAAGCACACTTCATAGATGGTTGTTATTTAGTCACTAAGTCGTGTTTGACTCTTCTGCAACCCTATGGACTATAGTCCATCAGGCTCCTCTGTCCATGCGATTCTCCAGACGAGAATACTGGAGTGGGTTGCCATCCCTCCTCCAGGGGATCCTGCCAACCCAGGGATTGAACCCGCATCTCCTACATTTGCAGGTGGATTCTTCACCACTGAGAAACCTGGGAAGCCCCATGGTGAATCTATAGTAGGGCTAAAAAGCTTTAAATACAAACATTTAAAGATAGATCAACTTTCATGATCACCTAGCCCGTTGATAAAACTTTAAAACCCTTTCTGGCAAGCTGCCTGCTCATGAGGTGGTACCATCCTCCACGTGGACGCCCAGTCCTTCCACCCTAACCCCTCCTGGATCCTAAGCGATGCGGGAGTCCCTTTCACAGATAGTCTAGGGCATAAGCAAATTGTCTGAGTGTCCCAAGTTTAGAATTAGAAGACATTTTCACTGGTTATTCTTTATTTGATCTCGATTTTTAAAGTGCAGAGATATATTAGAAAGGATTTTAAAATGTAAAGAGAGAGAAATCATCAGCACCTCTCACCCCAAGGGAGGTCGGTCACCCTGGTGCCAAGCCAGGGTTCGGGACCCACCTGGGTGTTACCAGGGATGCTGACGGAGGGGAAGCCTGAGCTGTCGGTCCAGACTTTCCCATCTCCCCACCCACGTCTGCTTCACACCTGCTCCACGGCGAAACCACGAGGAAAAGCGCCTGATGCTACTCCGTCCCGAGATGAGAATGAAATCCCCTGCTTCCCTCTTCCTGCACCGATGCCCGCCGTGCGTCCAAACCTCACATGCCAGATGGCACTTCCGGTGTTACTGTTCCCGTCTCTGGCCATCCGACAGTCTGGAAATCGTACTTTTATTTTTTATTTTTTTGGAAATCGTACTTTTAAAATCACCATATACCTTATTAGCCCTAAAGGAAGAAGAGTAATATTTCTGCAACCTGTAAAAACCATGGATGGGAGGAAAAGGCATTCTTTTTTTTTTTTTAGTTTATATTTACTTATTTATGACTGGGCTAGGTCTTCGGTGCTGCTCACGGGCTTTCTCCAATTGCAGTGGGCAGGGGCTACTCTCTAGCTGCAGTGCGCAAAGTCACACTATTTAAAAAAAAACAATTTGAATGTGTGGATAAGGAATATAAGCCGTAATTGGTATTTTCACCCTTCTTTACAGATTTCCAGTCTGGTGAAGTTCAGGAACAAAAATATATGTTGCAGGGGCTGTACTGCTCATAAAACATTTGTGTTTAGTGTGAAACATTTAAAAGCATGCTCAGATCGTAACTAAACTAATTGAAGAGCTATGACTTCACATCTTTACTCCCGCTGCACGTGGCAGGGACCAGGAAGGCCCGGCTCTGGGTGTCAAACCTGATGACCTGCTGGGACTCCTCTCCTGACTCAGGCCCTGCTCCTCCTGGGTGACCTCACGAGCTCTCCCAGCTGCAGCCCTGACCTCCACGTCAGCTCCTCAACCAACATCTCAGACCAGAGCCGTCTTGAGCTCCCGATCTAACTCCATCCACCCGCCAACATCTTCACCTGAAGACATGGGCATGTGTAGACGTGTAAACACACACGTGCGTGCGCAGGAACGTGACACATGAAGTTAGACTGGCCGTCTGGCCTGGAACGCCTCCCCTGCTCCCTCACCTCCACGGATGCAGCGTCGTGCAGCCTCTTGTTGATCTACAAATCTCGGGGTTTCCTTGGCTGCATCCATATTTCTTACCCTCAACATCAAATCAGTCCTCAAACTCTGCTGACTCTGAAGTACCCACATATTCAGAATATTAGATAGTCTCATTGTCTACAGATCTTGTCTCTGAGGTGTGAAGGTACCATCCTCCACGTGTACGCCCAGTCCTTCCATCATAACCCTTCCTGGATCCTGAGTGATGGGGGCGTCACCTTCATAGGTAGTCTGGTCATAAGCAAATTGTCTATCACGCCCTGGTCTGGCCCTGGTCACGTGCTCTCTGGACTCCAGCCAGCCGCCACGGGCTCAACCTGTCAACTGTCTCATCTGCTCCTTTCCTACTCTTCTTAATACGGCAGAGTGATCTTTCTAAAATACAAACTGGGCCACACCTCTGCTTAAATCCGCTGTCTTCAAGACAAAGCACTCAGCACCTGGGATCTCCCCTCTGTAACATCTTCAGCCCACGTGATGCCCCAACCCCTGTGCTCCCGCTTGAGCTGGACTATTGTTGTTTACTCACCAAGTCGTGTCTGATTCTCTGTGACCCCGTGGACTGTAGCCCGCCAGGCTCCTCGGTCCATGCAATTTCCCAGGTAAGAACCCTGGAGTGGGTTGCCATTTCCTCCTCCAGGGGACCTTCCCGACCCAGGGAACCCACGTCTCCTGCACTGGCAGGAGGATTCTTTCCCACTGAGCCACTGGGGAAACTCGGCTGGGCTCCGTGGAGCGTCTCAAATATTTCAAGCTCTCCTCTCCCTCCACACCTTTTCCCAGGCCACTCAGGCTTCATGGGGCTCTCCCCCTTGTCTTCGCCTGTCTCACTTCTGCTTCTCCGCTTGAAGTTCATCAGCTCAGGGCTATTTCCTCCAAGACATATCTCCCACCAGCACCGCGAGGAGAGCAGGCTGGGCTGGGTGACCTGCCCACATATTTCCCTAGCATCCGCTCGCCTGACCATTACCACCGCAATTGCGAGGATGTGAAGCCATCTGTTTGCCTGACCCCCTTCTCCACTAGACAGTGAGCTTCTTGAAGACAGGGACGGGCCATTCACACAGGGCATCTTCAGCCCTCAGAACAATACTAGGCACAAAACCGGTCCCCCATGAAGGCACCAAATGAAGAGCTGTTTCTAACAAGGATGGCAGCCGTTCTAAAAGTACAGAAAGACCCCTGAGAGTTCCTGAGAGCCCCTCAGGGCATCCATGAGGTCAAGACTATCCTCACAGTAATACCCAGATGTTACCTGCCTTTGTCATGGCCTGGCATGTGCGCTGAGTGTGCAGAAGAGAGGCGGGCAAGGATGCAGTGCCTTAGCCCAAACCCTTGCTGCCACTGAGTGTGGAAAGCTGGGTTCAGGGAAGAACGTCTTTAGTGAAGCTGCACAATCAGTTCAGTTCAGTCGCTCAGTCGTGTCCGACACTTTGCAACCCCCTGAACTGCAGCACACCAGGCCTCCCTGTTCATCACCAACTCCCGCAGCGTGCTCAAACTCATGCCCATTGAGTCGGTGATGCCATCCAACCATCTCATCCTCTGTTGTCCTATTCTCCTCCTGCCCTCAATCTTTCCCAGCATCATGGTTTTCTCCAATGAGTTGGCTCTTTGCATCAGGTGGCCAAAGTATTGGAGTTTCAGCTTTAGCATCAGTCCTTCCAGTGAATATTCAGGATTGATTTCCTTTAGGATGGACTGGCTGGATCTCCAATATCCTAACATTATTGTTAAAGCAAACCCTGGAGAACACGCCTCTTTCCTGTGTGAGGAGTAGACAGCATGGGGGCCCTCGGCTGCCCAAGGCTGTCTGAGGGCTGAGCAAGGGCAGTCCCCGTGAGCTCTGACTCTGGGAGCATCATTTCACCTGTGTCACAGACTGCATTATTCAGACAGGGGTGCTCTGCAACCCTTCTCTCAAAAGTGAATAAACTGAGCCTGTCCCAGCAAGAAAAAACAACTGACAGTGTTTGCTGCCAATGATAAAATCTGAGCTCTCAAGGGAGAAGAATCAGAACATTGGAAAACCTGTATCAGCCTCCGTGAGCTGGAACGCCTCCTAATACTTGACTTTTCTGCTGACTTGGTGGCGATATTAACCCATGTGATTCTTCTAAATTGTATAATGAAACGTGTCAACATTTAGAAGATCTGTGTAGAAGATTGACCAATGAGTCAATATTTTTCGAGTGACCAAAGCGTGACATCAGAAAATCACATGTGATCCAAAGAGATGTTCAAAGGCCAGATGGACCAAAATGTTTGAGACCCTCTAACCTCCAGACTCAAACTGAAGGACTCAGAGGAGAGAGACACAAAGGCCCACCCGTCTCCATCAACTCTCCATCTCCTCCTATCCCAGGAATCAGCCGTGCACCCTAGCAGTTAGAGATAACGTCCTGTACTTGCATCTGACGATGGGACTGTTGCAGCTCCAGCTTTTCTCAGTTCAAAGGAAATGTGCACCTTTTGAAGGTGGGGAAAACTGAGAGGTGATGTGGATCAAAAGGAGGCCCGTGGACCAGGAGCCGCAAGAATTGTGCTCCAGCTGTCGCCAGGGGCCCGGGGTGCCACCAGGTGAGCTAAGCAAAGCATCCAACCTCCAAGATGGCAGTGCCTTTACCCGCTGCGGGAGGAGCCTTGTCTGCCTGCAGAGCACCTGCATTGAGGGGAGACCTGCAGCTGAGCTGGACCACAGGTTTTCCCAGGCCATGCGTCAGGTGTCATCGGACAGCATCTGGTATCAGTACTGATCCTCCAAAAGGCAGGGGTGTCGCAAGTCAGGGGTTTCAGTCGGGAGAGGGAAGGGGGAGGGGGAACACGGGGCGGGGCAGCGGTCCCCAACCTTTTTGTCATCAGGGACCGGTTTTGTGGAAGATAATTTTTCCACGGACGGTGGCAGGGGGGAGGTTTGAGATGTTTCAAGCACATTACATTTCTTGTGCACTTTATTGCTATTATTATTACATCAGCTTCACCTCGGATCATCCAGGCATTAGATCTTGGAGGCTGGGGACCCCTGGGATAGGTGATTAAAAGGTACAAACTATCAGATATAAAATAGGCTACAAAGATATATGGTATGGAACATAGCTAACTTTTTTACAATAACTATAAATGGAATATAACCTTTAAAAATTGTGACTCCGTATATGGTACACCTGTAACTTATATACTATTGTATAGTAACTATACTTCAATTAAAAAAAAATTTTTTTTAAGTCAGTGGGGTGACATGGTATTGAGAAATGAAGTGGAAAGGGCTGGAACGAGGGAAAAGTAAAAGAGCACTTAAACATCTGTGCTCTGAGGTCAGCAGGCATCTCTGGAAGTACCAGCTACACAGGAATCCCCACATTCTTCATCCTGCCAGATTCCTATCTCCTGCGAGCCGCCTTTCACCTCGACGCAAACACAAAACGCTCACAAGCGTCTCCACCACAGAAGCCACGCCAGAGTCACCAGCGCGGGTTTACCTTTCAAATCACAAAAGAAGGGGCTTCCCCGGCGGGCTCGAGCCCTGCCCTGGGAAAATTCCACCTGCGGCAGGGCAGCTGGGGCTTCGGCTGGTGCCAGCGGTAAAGAGCCCGCCTGCCAGTGCAGCAGATTTAAGAGACGAGGGTTCGATCCCCGGGGGGGAAAGACCCCCCTGGAGGAGGGCA
This sequence comes from Muntiacus reevesi, assembly GCF_963930625.1. Classification (NCBI taxonomy): domain Eukaryota; kingdom Metazoa; phylum Chordata; class Mammalia; order Artiodactyla; family Cervidae; genus Muntiacus; species Muntiacus reevesi. The sequence continues at coordinate 60,920,532 of NC_089263.1, read as the reverse complement.
AGACAACCCACTCCAGGATTCTTGCCTGGAGAATCCCATGGACAGAGGAGCCTGGTGAGTTACACTCCATGGGGTCGCAAAGAGTTGGACACGACTGAAGCAACTTTGCACGCGTGCACACATGTGCCACAACTACCGAGCCCGAGCTCTAGAGCCTTCGAGTCACAGCTACTGAGCCCGCAGGCTGCAACCACCGAAACCCTCGCACCCAGAGCCTGAGGTCTACAATGAAAGAGCCACCAGGAGAAGCCCGCATACCAGAGAGAGTGGCCCCTACTTGCTGCAACTAGCGAAAGCGCTCCAGCCGCCCCTCCAGGCAGCAATGAAGACCCAGTGCGGCCAAAAAACAGAATCACCAAGATGATGAAGAGATATCAGAAACACCCTGAAGATCCTCTCTGTTCATGCAAACCCAACAAAAAGCAACTCCGGGCTACTCTCGCAGCTCCAGTTCCGCTGCCCCATCAAATCCTTCTCCCCACCGCCGAGTGCATTCACAGAGCTGCCTGGCTACCGAAATTAAATATCTATTTCTCCCCATTTAAAGACAAACAAGAAGAAGCCACTGTTTGTAGGGGGGAAAAAAATCCACACCATTTCAGATGTTGCCTAAAATAAATCAATGTTGTATCTCTGTCTGGTTTTGGTACCGGGTAAATGGTGGCCTCATAAAAGGAGTTTGGAAGTTTTCCTTCCTCTGCAATTTTTTGGAACCGTTTCAGAAGGATAGGTGTTAACTTTTCTCTAAATGTTTGATAAAATTCACCTGTGAAGCCTGCGGGTCCTGGACTTCTGTTTGTTGGAAGGGTTTTTAATCTGTCAATTTCAATGCTTGGGATTGCTTTGTTCACATAAAATAAATCAGCGTTACTTGTCACACAACAAGGGGGGTGTATCATTACCTTATTAGAAGGTTGTTTTTTTTTTTAAACAAAGTCTCACAGACCTCAGTTTAAGCAGCAGAGGAAATTCGAGCTCACAGGTATCAAAGTGACAGGCAATGCTCAAGCCATGAAACGCGGGTTGTATAGGAATCAAACAGAACAGAGTCCGAATATTAGCTCTGCCCCTCCTGAGCTGTGCAATCTCAAGCAAGTGACTCTGCCTCTCTGAGGCTCCGCTGCGTCACCTCCAAACATCCCAAGCCACCCCCACGACGAGTGGACATCCCTCTGCTGTGTGGGGCCACCCAACCTGCCCACCACGGTCAGCTGAGAAGGGCACGGAGCATACAGGCCTGGCACGGGGTCTGGCACAAAGTCGCTCACTCAGCCGGGCTCCCCAGGCGGCTCAGCGGTAAAGACTCTTTACTCGCCGGTGAAGGAGCCCTGGGTTCCATCCCTGTGTTGGGAAGATCCCCTGGAGAAGGACATGGCAACCTACTCCAGTCTTGTTGCCCGGAGAATCCCATGAACAGAGAAACCTGGGGGGCTACAGTCCGGGAGGCGGCAAAGAGTCGGCACAACTGCGTGACTGAGCACACACTGACACACTCACTCAGAACTGTCTTTGCTAGAACGACGACCGGCAGGACACGCGCGTGACTGCTGCCTCGCACCGGGCGGGCAGCGCTGGCCTGGGAGAGCGGGAAGGGCTCTGAGATTAACCCGTCCGTCAGGTTTGGATTCACTGAGGATGGGGGTGGGGGAGGGAAGGGGGATGCGAGGCTCTCAATTCTGTAAAACAGTGTCAACACTGTTAACGTGATCCTTTACATAATCTATTATTCCTTTTTTTTTTTTTTAATTTTTGATGTGGACCATTTTAAAGTCTTTATTGAATTTGTTACAATATTGCTTCTGTTTTGTGTTTTGGCCGCAAGGCATGTGTGAGCTTAGCTCCCCGACCAGGGATCAAACCCATATTCTGGAAAGTGAAATGCTAACCACTGGCCCACCAAGGAAGTCCCAACCTGTTCTTTCTTTTATAGTTTTATGACCTATTAATTAAAAAAAAATACTTGATAATAAAATTGGCTCATTTGACCTTCTTCTTTGAAATCTTTTTTTTTTTTTAAAGATGAACTTTCACCCCGAATCCTTTTAGGTCTTTTCCATCTCCAGGTTTCCATGACAACAACAGCTCGCCATCATCAGTGTTTGGGGGAAAAAAACAGCATCAACTCTTAGAAGTGGTGATAACAGAAAAATAATCTACTAGATTATTTTCTCTACAAACAACAAAATCATATAAATGTATAAGCTAGGGTATTTGAATTTCTGCCTTGAAGTTTAGAAGAACAAAAGGTAAGCTTCTGTTCGATTTGTTTCCCCTTAAATCAAAAGCCAGTATTTCTCTTGAGAAGACTGACATTTGCTGTCCCTGGTTGAGAAACCAAAATTGACAAGGTTGGAACTGCAAAGCATACAAAACGGGTTTGCTCAGCATAACAAGATTAATCATCTTCCCTTCAGAAAGGTAACTAACGAAGATTCCTGGGCCAAAATGGGGTACATTTTTTTTTCCCCAAGGGCGGCAACTAATTTATTCAGCCTTAAGGGGCAAGATGGTGAGCTGACGGTGTGGAAAGGAGTTTTTGGCAGAGCAAATTGGAGATCCTTTGGCTTATGGCCCCTCTGCCTCCTCCGCTTGTCAGCCATGGATCAGAAGAGAGAATTATTACACTTAGAGACACTCTGTCCCGTTCACTTGCTGTAAAAAAGCCATGTAAGAATGTTTAGCTTAAAGAAAAGCAAATCGTAACAAAGCAGCTGGTAACTGAGATGCTAGTCACTGGGGACGCCAAACAAACTATTCAGGAGGCTCTATTCAAAGGCTTATATTATTTCCTTGACCCCTGAAGCATTCCGCAACCCCGCTGAGAGGCCTGCGTCCTCCTCCCACCCCCTGCCACTGCAAACCAGCCCTAAATCTTGACTCTGGGAGTCTGGCTGGTATGGAGGAAACCTCCGCGCCAGTCACATTAGAGGGGCCACTGTGAAGGCCGGGAGCAGAGGTCACCCAGAGGTGCCCCGCAGGGCAGACATTCCCACGGGCACCTGAATGCTAGAGTATTAAAGAAGAATCCTAATGTGGACGTCTCCTGGAATCTGCACGATTCAATTCAGCTTAGAAAGGACTCCTTGGTTGACTTCTTTCTCCGCTCACACCCAGCGGTTTTGGCATCAAAAGGACAAAGTCCCGTCAGAGCCCCCAGGCACACCTGACTGAGGGGGCCAGCCTGCCGCACCGGCCAAGCCTCCCCGTGACAAGCGGACACCCTCTGCTGTTGAAACTCCTGCTGCTCTTAGCTGGGTCTGAATCTCTGTGACCCCATGGACTGCAGCCCACCAGGCTCTTCTGCCCACGGGATTCTCCAGGCAAGAATACCGGAGCGGGTTGCCACTGTCCTTCCCCAGGGGGGTCTTCCCGACCATGGGATCGAACCTGCGTCTCCTGCCTTGCAGGCGGATTCTTTACCACTGAGCCACTCGGGAACAAGTACCTATGGTTCACTCGGGAGCCGGCAACACGCACTTGCAAAGGCGACAGACGCTCTGCCCTGGAGGGTGTCAAGAAGCAGAGTGCGGAATGGAGTGGAGGTGAACCCCGGAAGGCCTGGGAGGGAACCCCACGGCGGGGGACAGGCCCACCTGGAGGTGGGGATGGAGAAGAATTAGGAAACACTATACCACGTGGTGGGGGGCTCCGAAGTTCACAAGGCGCCGTCCTGGGGTGTGTGACTGGCCAGGATCAGGAAGCCCACTTCAGGACAGGGAGAACTGAGGTTAAATGACTGGTCCCAGGAATCCAAAAAAGAGCCACCCACTCCACCCGGCTTGGGTTTTGAGGAGCTGAGTCCTAGAAGGGAGGGATGTGTTTGAATCAACACGTGATTTGAGGGCAGCAGAGAAGGAAACGCCTGGGGCCGGGCTCTGCAGACTGACAGCTGGGAGTCCTGGGCAGGGGGACTTACCCCCCAGCTCCTCAGCTGTGAAAGAGGCCAAGCCCGGCCAGGCCAGGGACTGCTGGTGTGGGGACGGGCTGAGAACATGTGATAAGCTGCAGATACTCAGCAGGTGTGGAATAGCCCTGTCCAGCTTCACAAGCCAAGAGCCAGGCCCTGTCACTGGGAGACACAGATTCTTGTGGAAGGAAGGGAAGGAGGCAGGGAGGTGGGTGGATTCAGAAGCGTGGGAGACCCTCCCTGAGCTCCGCTTTTGCAGGACAAACCTCGGCACACCTGGCCGCCTGGCCCTGCAGGCGGCTGTGATGGACGACTGTGTCACGGACGACTGTGCCAGGGACGTCTGTGCCACGGGCCCTCGTGGCTGCCCCAGGGCAGCACGCGCCTACCAGCCAGGCTCTCCCATGAACGGCAGTCAAGAGTCAGGCCAGCATCCACGGAAACGGTCCTCAGCAGGCCCTGCCCTGGGCACGCGCCAGTCTGGTCATTGGGTCCGACTGGACCACTGACCCTTTCCCAGTCCCCTGAGGCCTGATGGGCTTCTCATCCAGGTTCTGACCTCAGAACAAAAGCCAAGGGCGTATTACCCACTGTACTACCCAATCCCCCAGAAGGGTCCGGGGCAGCACCAGTAATCACGCTTGAAAATGGCTCCACAGAAGAGAACTTTTATATGAAAAGAGAGGGCTAGAAACCATTAAGCGCCTCGTGTTTCAATACAGGGGAGGTTCTTCCATGCCCCCACCTCCACAACTCTCCACCAAATGATGTCCAATCAGGCCAAGTCTAAGCAAAAATTGAGTTACCAAAAGACATATGGTGCTCAGAGCCTTCTGGGTTTTGAAATCACAGATAAAGGATTATGGGCTGATTTAGAAGCTAGCTCTCCCTTGGGCCACTGGATCTTCAGGCATCTGAGATAAACACACAGTGGGGAAACCACGCAGACACAGCAGAGCCCAGCCTGGGTTCCCCGGCACCTGTCAGAACACTGGATGTGACTTCTGGGCACGTCTCCGCTCACATTTTCAGCCAGAATGGAAGGCCCACACAAGTGAGTGGTACTGCTGGGAAGCCAGCAGTCTCCCCACTCTTTAAGATGACTGGGGGGAGAACAAGAATTAGGAAAAAAAAAAAAAAAGCAAGGCACTTTACCCAAGATGTGGCCTCCAAAAGAGCAAGATCAACATTTGGCAAAGATAATAATTAAGTAGATAAGGGAATCTACAGGTTTAAGAAGAGGCTATGGAATCCTGTAAAGAATCTTGTAATGGCTTATGCTGCATCCAGAAAGCTGGATATCAGGTTTTTCTAAAAGCGAGGGGTATCTATACATTATTTTTCCAAGGTCCAGGAAAACAACCACTACCACAACAATCTGTACAGAATAGAAGGTGCAATTATCTATATCATATTTTTAAAAATAAAGTGCTCTTATCAAGGTTGATTACCAACCAGATCAATGTAGATACTAACACACAGCAGGGGACATGGCACCGTTCAAAGGACCCTAGGGTTTGTCAGGAGGCTGGGCTTGGGGTCTGTCACTTCCTGAACCGAGTGGTCTTGAGGAAGTAACTTAACATCTATCAGTCACCTGATGGAGCTCATCGTCTGTTACGTGAATGACAGAAGAGTATTTATCTAACTCGCTTCCGAGTTTGGTTGTGCGAATTTAATGAGAAATAGATCTGAAGGTACTTTAAAAACTATAAAATACTAGAGTGGAGGGTTTTAGGCAGTTTTATGCTGGAGTTACGTTTTATGGTCAGTAAATGAGATGAAACAGCATGTATCAAAATTACTCTTGAAAAATCCCTTCTTGAGAAGTCCACAGTGTTCCACACCATGGTTCTGCATAAACTATAGCGTCTCTCAATAAATCCTTTCAATATTGGAACAAATTACAGCAGCTGGCCTGTGTTCAGAGGCCATGTCAACCCTCAAAAGGTAAATAAACAGAATAAAATTGTGTGTATATACATACATATACATTTTTTTTTACCAAGTGTGTACACAGATATGTATAATCCATGAATACTCAAAGTGCATACACTGACTCCTCTCTATGATAATAACTAAGAGGCTTTGCTACATGCAACTGTGAGTTACTTCACTTCTGTAAACAGTAACTGCATGTTTCTGGGAATACTGAAAAGCTTTTCAGTAACAGGAAGTTCTCCCTTTGCCTTTCGTGATAATTTGAAGATAGCAAGGCCCCTTGTCTAATTTTAGTATTTGGTTTTTCATTCAACAAGCATTCACTAGACACACATATGACCAAGGCTCTGTGCACAGCAAGGGAAGGAAGCAAAAAGACAATACAGGTCCCCACCCTCAAGGGACGTGCCAGCTGGCCGTGGACACAAAGGCCGCACAGATAACCCGAGGGTGGAATGGGAGGAAGCAAGTGGCATTTAGGGGGTATGTACTGGAATTTGGAAATGCAGAAGTGACCCTGGATAGATCACGGGAGATTTCAGCCAGGAGATAGTGTGTAGGCTGGGTCTCCAGGATAAACTACTTCAATATGGAAACACAAGGGGATAAGGACTGATAAAGCGAGACTACAGAGCCATGGAGACTCCTGGCATGCTGGAAGAGCAACACGCACAGCCGACAGACGGAGGAATCTAGCACTGATAGGGTGCCAACATGGCATCGGCAACTAGGCTAGATCAACGCACTTGCAACCATCAAGACGACACCAAGGCAACATGTTCATAAATCTTTCCATCTCAATTCTAGACAATACTGCTGGACCTCTTGCGATTGCCCTCTGACCCTTCCCTGTCCTCTGAGCTGGGAGGCTGACCCTGGCAGGGGTGGGGGATGCAACATGGCCCCCTGACCCCCTCTGGATTTGCCCAGTGGGACAGACAGCAGCAGATGGGCAGAAGGGAGCAGAGTGAGGTCAGGGTGTTTATTTTTCATCACTGGCAGAATCGAGACTCGAACCCAAACCTGTCTGTCTCCAAAGCCCATGCTTTGAACCTCGGGGATGTAACCTGGTGACAGAATACAGGAGGCCTTGAAAGAAATGCTGTTTGTGCTAATTCTCAAGAGTCAGTGACTCATTCTGGACACATGTAGCCTACGCTTGCTCATCTTTTTAAACAGTCTTGCGAGCATGATGCTCCAATCAGACATTCACGTCAGTAGATGGTGCCAAATGTGCAACAGCAATCTTTAAAAAAAAAAAAAAGCACAAAAACTCAGAGATATTCCAAGACTCTCTCTGGGCCAGATCCTTTGCTAGACCCTGGGTCTCACACCTGCTGTTTCCTTTCTTAGGTTCTTAGCTAGTTGAGAGAGAATGCGCGCTATTGGTGATCAGAAGGCGTATGTCATGGAATTTCTCTAGCAAACATATGCCCTTCATCATCTTTCTAAACTGCCCTAAAATTTTTTCCATCACCACCTCCCCCATTCCTAACAGAGCTTAGACACTTGTCACCATTCCATGCTTGTCAGAGTGGCCTTTGTCGCTGGTGGGTCGTGTACAGGACAGTGTGAAGTCTGAGCCCTGCTTCCAGGACTCCACACCACCCTTCCAGGGCCTGGTCTTGCCCTGACATCAGGGAGGGGGGCGGGGAAGGGAAGAGCACACATTTTATTAGAGGGATTCCATAGATAAGATGTTTAGACTTTCCCCGGGACAGGCTGGACAGAGATGCTGGTAACACACGTGGGTGCGATCCAGTGACACCCAGCAGGGGCTCTGACCGCCTCCAACTGCGAGCTAATTACCCATCTCCCCTCGCACCCCAGCTCTGAACCCTGAGTCAGACATTGTTCGGTTTGGGATTCTGTAGCTTGTGGAACTGGAGTTTTACAAAAGGTTCTGCAAGGGGAATAAGCCGGTTACAAAAGGACAAATACTCTAGGATTCCACTTATATGAGGTCCCTAGAGTAATCAAATTCTTAGAGACAGAAAGTGAATGGAGGGTGCCAGGGCCCCGGGAGGGAAGAATGGGATTCATTGTTGAATGGGGACAAAGTTTCAGTTTTGCAAGATGAAAAGAGTTCTGTGGACCGATGCTCCTGATGGCCGCACACCATGAGAGTGAACTTCATGCTGCTGAACTGTACACTCGAAAATGGCTAACGCGGGTCAGTTTCATGTTAAGTGCGAGAGTAGGACCCAACTTAGCAACTAAACCACCACCAGTGCCACAGCTAAAAACTAAAACAGGGGCCTGGAAAGGGCAAGGGGGTAATGAATGGGATGAGGCTGCTGGAGAAAAAACAGCAAGAACTAGAACTACTGACATAGTGAACAGTTTCAAGAAGAGGGGGGATATAGGCATACCTATGGCTGGTTCATCTTGAGGTTTGGCAGAAAACAAAATTCTGTAAAGCAATTATCCTTCAATTAAAAAATAAATAATTTTTTTTTTTTTTTTTTTAAAAGGAGTGAACAGTTTCATTAATACTTTCCTACAGGAGAGGGGGCAACACACAGAGCATGCCAAACCTCTGTAAATGAGCAATTACCAAACCGAAATGATCGCTTCCTATTTCTGCTCTGGGATGACTCACTCTTCGGTCCAGCACTCGGGGACTGAGGGTTCTGATGTCCCTCCGGGAGCTGCAGGTCTGAAGGGAAACCAAGGTTCGCAGGGCACGGAGGCACAGGCACCAGGGCTTGGGGCCCCAAGAGAGCCTCGCCTAGATTCATTTTTGTTTTAAGACTTTATGAAATTTGTTACAATACTGCTCCAGTTTTATGTTTTGGGTTTTTTTGGCCATGAGGCATGTGGGATCTTAGTTCCCAACCAGGGATCAAATCTGACCCTCCTGCATTGGAAGGTGAGGTCCTTTTTTTAAAAAAAAACAAAAACTGGAGGAAAACTGCTTTACAATCTTGCTGATTTCTGCCATAGAACATGAATCAGCCATGAGAGTACGCCTAGCCCCTCCTCGCCGGCCTCCCTGCCCTGTCCTTCCCGCCCCCTAGGTCATCACAGAGCGCCAGGCCAGGTTCCCTGTGCTATATGCATATAACAGCGTCTCACCAGCCATCTGTACACACATGGCGGCGTGTATATGTCAATGCTGCTCTCTCCTCTTGTCCCACTGGCTCCTTCCCCCACAAGTCCTTTCTTCGCTTCTGTATCTCCATTCCTTCCCTGCAAATACGGTCATCAATACCCTTTTTTCGAGATTCCATATATATGCATTAACATACGATATTTGTTTTTCTCTTCCTTACTCAGTCATAAAAAAGAATGAATTTCAGTCAGTTCTAGTGAGATGGATGAAACCAGAGCCTGTCATAGACACAGAAGGTGAAGTCCTCACCACTGGGCCACCAGGGAAGCCCCACTGCCGAAAATCAGGACCACACCAAGGAGGTGGGGGAGGTGTGGGGAAGGGTCCACGTGTCAAGCAGCCAGGCTCCTTCAGACACCACCCAGGGGGTGGTATCCGAGGGCACCTGGGAGGGGAGGCCACCCCGGGTCAGGAGAGCAGGCTGGAGGCCATTCCCAGACACGGTCCTGCATCCTCGGGGCAGCTCCCTGGGGACTTGGGGTGACTCAGAGGTAAATGAGACTCCTGCTCTACAAAGTGCGACAGGCGTGCAATCTAAGGGAAACGCAGGTGAAGACAAGGAAATGTGTCCGGAGATCCCCTTAGCAAGCCAGTGAAAGGACCTCAGATCCAACTAGTAACAAGCGCGTGGCTTCTTCCAGAAGCAAGGGGCTGACGAAAACCATCTACACCCCTTCGTGTCTGTGACCAGTCCCGCCTTTGGATCCATCACTCACTCATCAAACTTAACTGAGCATTTCATAGGCTATGGACCAGGGAACCAGATGCCTGGGTTCAAATCCCAGCTCTGAACAGGACAAGCCAGGTGGCCTTGAGCACACTTCTCAAATTTGGGGGACTCTGTTTCCTCACCAGTCACAGTGGAGATGAACACGGAAGCCACCTCAATGGGGTGGTTGCTACTGTTCGTTCGTTTAGTCGTGTCTGACTCATTGCAACCCCCTGGACTGCAGCAGGCCAGGCTTCCCTGTCCTCCACCATCTCCGGGAGCTTGCTCAAACTCATGTCCGTTGAGTCAGTGATGCCACCCAACCATCTCATTCAGGGAGGGTTAAACGAGGGGACAGCAGTAAGTGCTCAGACTCAGCCCATGTGACATCTGAGGCTGCCTGGTGAGACCGCCAGCACTGTCGCTCTGCCACTCCACACACACACGCACGCGCGCGTGTGCACACACACAGGGCGCCTGGCCCTGGGCAGGGAAAGATGGATGGGATGCAGCCCCTACCTCGGAGAAGCACAAGCTCTGGCTGGGAAATAACAACTCTGTGTTGTCAGAGCTGTAATTAAGTACAAGACGCAGTCTGAACACACATTTTTATGTGATTAAATTATATCAACTCAATACAAGGCCGTTTTCTCGGCAGGCAAAGAAATGACACACATAGCCAGATTTCAGTCTTTGAGAGCAGTGGAGTGCGGGCAAGGCTGCTTAATTACTTTCCAAAGGACTAATTCGGTGAAGCCAGGCTCACTGATCATCATCTTTTTATATGGCCCAGGCATTCCCGGGGGAGCAGTCTCCGTGTTTCACACACGGGATGGTTCAGCGTTACAAGGGACTTCACGCTACATGAAGTATCATCACTCAGTTTTGTTCCTAAGGATTTTCAACTGTTGTCGACACTATAATTGGGGCTACTATGCACAGGCATCGGAAAAGTCCATGGCGCCCCACTCCAGGACTCTTGCCTGGAGAATCCCAGGGATGGGGGAGCCTGGTGGGCTGCAGTCCATGGGGTCGCTGAGAGTTGGACACGACTGAGCGACTTCACTTTCACTGTCATGCATTGGAGAAGGAACTGGCAACCCGCTCCAGTGTTCTTGCCTGGAGAGCCCCAGGGACGGGGAGCCTGGTGGGCTCCCATCTATGGGGTCGCACAGAGTCGGACACAACTGAAGCGACTCAGCAGCAGCAGCACAGGCACGCTATAGATGACAGTCCTAATTCTACCAGCGTTTCCCTGGTGGCTCAGTGGTAAAGAACGTGCCTGCCAATGCAGGAGATGCGGGTTCAACCCCTGGAGTGTGAAGATCCCCTGGAGAAGGAAATGACAACCCACTCCAGTACTCTTGCCTGGAGAAACCCAGGGACAGAGGAGCCTGGTGGGCTACAGCCCACGGGATTGCAGGAGTCAGACAGGACTTAGCGACTAAACAGTAACAACAACTCTAAGCTACTGCTCGACTGGAACATATTTGCCTAAGAAGGGTAAAAATTCTTGTTACACAAAATAATTGGGGGGGGCGGGTGCTGATTTAACAGTGCAATCTTTTTTTATGGCTAAAAACATTGATTTTGCCAAGAACTACTTCACTGGGTCAATTCCTCTGGCTGAACATAATTTGCGGTAAGTCTATGAAACCACCTCATGTTGTCATTTAGTCACTGATTCGTGTCTGACTCTTTTGCGACTCCATGGACTGCAGCCCACCAGGCTCTTCCGTCGGTGGGATTTTCCAGGCAAGAACACTGGAATGGGTTGCCACGCCCTCCTCATAACATATATATACATATATACACATTATTTCAAGGATATGTAGAAGTGGCACCTATTTAACCTCAGTTTAGCATACACGTTACAGATGAGGTGTTTTGACCGGTGCATGTATATTTCACACGCCCACACCAGCCATCAGGAGACTCTGCTGAGGAGCAAAAAGAAACAAACATGACCACGGGGAGCCTCTGCCTGGAAACGGCGATCTGAAAATAAATGACCGTGACAGGCCTCTGGGATCACGGTGATGACAGAGGTTTAGTGGCCACCAAGAAGGGACCCTGCACCAGACTCAGGAGCCGGGGGTGGAGGCTGGGGAAGGAGCTGGGAGTTGAGACAGGCAGCCGGCCTTTGGGGGCTTGAGTGCCAGAAAGGTGGGGGGACCCTGAAGACTTTCCAACAGGAGGCTGTTTCCCGGATCAGATCTGTCTTTCAGAAGGAGCATTCTAACTCCACCTTAAGTGAGCTCGCCTTCGCCATGAATTTGGGTGCCATCCATCTATACACTGCAAGTGTGAAGCGTCAAAGTGTTAGCTGCTCAGCCGTGTCTGACTCTGTGCCACCCTATGGACGGTAGCCCGCCAGGCTCCTCCGTCCATGGGATTCTCCAGGCAAGAATACTGGAGTGGGCTGCCATTTCCTTCTCCAGGGGATCTTCCCCACCCAGGGATTGAACCCTCGTCTCCTGCATCGCAAAGGTTCTTTACTGAGCCACCAGGGAAGTCCCCATCTACACAGTGATGGCTCTCAAACATCTCTCCAGGACAGACATCGTCCTGGTTCCGGTTTCTGCCTCCGTCGAGTCAGTCAGCCCCTTGGCTTTGGGTCCCACAAGCCCCAACTGAACCGCTGTCTGCCTGTCCGCCCTTCCAGCTCCTTCTAGCTCGGCCTGTGGCATTTACTTGGGTGGACACGTCGGGGGCCCAGGAGGCATCCTTGATTCCTCCTCCTCTTGCGTGTAAAGGCTGAAGTCCAGATGAGGCCAGCCCCCAAGCAGCCCTCTGGTGGGAATCGCCCCCGTTCTCCTCACACGACAGTCCCCCTCTCTCTCAGCAGCACCCCCAGCCCCTCCTCCACACTTCGGGGAGAGGCATTCCCCAAAACTCCCCGAAAATCTGACCATGTCACTCTCTCGCCTCAAATTTCTCCACCACATTCTCACATTCTCCCTGGAATAAGACCAAACTCCTAACGTGGCCCAAAGGCCCCACAGGGCACTCCCCGTCTCATTTCAGCTCTGTCCCCTTTTTCTTTCTTTCGGGGGAGATTTTTAGTTTCCCCACCCAGGGCTTTGCACCCGGTCTAGAATGTTCTTTCTGCCCTCTCCCCGCCCCCTGTGGGTGAGTGGCTTCCACTCCCCAGGGAAGAGCTCACGCAGGCCTTTCCCGGTCCCATGCCCGGCCCCGCTCCTGAGCCTGCTTCTCAGCACGGTCTAAGCCCAGCGTCATTAAACAAGACTGGCCGAGAACATGAGGCTGAGCATCCAGCCCCCGAAAGCCGGGGCCACGTGGGCTCGCGTGTGGCTGGAACCCTCAGACCTGTGTAGCGAGGAGCTCGGTGGGTACTCCAGCACGTGCTGAGTAAGAAAAAGGAGCTGAGACTGGAGGCCAAGAGGCTGGCTTGGGGCTGCTGCGCTTACAACACACCCCAGATGAGGACTGACCGGGGTCTGAGTAAAGCGGGGGCAGGAATGATGAGATCCGTGGGAGAGGAGAACCCTCCCGTGGGGATGGGAGGCCAGGGGGAAAGAGGCATGCAGGACACTGATGAGGGAAAACCGGTGCTTCCAGGGAGGACATGTTTTAAACATTTTCCATTGTCCTGGGCACATTGTAGGGATGCACTCGAAATTGGCTCCATCTGCCAAGTGAACTTAAAGGCCTCTCTCCATGAATACTTGCCTGATCGTCTCTGTCCTCATTATCCTTAACTGTGAGCTGCCCATTGTCCTCGAAAGGTTCTTTGTGGGAATAATTTGCAGTCCAGGACAATGATGCCTTCCCCTCCAGAGGGCACGGAATGAAGGACACCGCCAGTGCTGGACCCCACCGCAAGGACACACCACGACTGAGACGCCACCCCGAGAGGCTGGTACGTCTCTTCTTCTCTGCAGGTTGCCAAGGTCTCCTGCGGAACTCCCCACCTTGGGCAGGCTCTGGGTTCGGTGATCCCACCCTCTTGCATCATCCAAGGCTAACGGTCAAATCTGCCCCTTCACAGAGAGGGTAGTTTATTAAAGACAGCAAGTTTAAATCTTTTCCAGAAAGCTGGCAGGATAAACATGCTACTGTATTTTAAGACACAGCTAAGTACTCTTGTAAAAATGTAGCTTTCCCCACAAATAGTATTTTCCAGTAAAGAAACTGGCTTGAGAGGAAACAAAATTGAAAGTATGTCTACCTAACTCCTGATCGGAAAATAAATACTTTAAAGAATGAAAATCTTCTGAAGAGCTATTTCTTTAAAGGAAACCAAAGAGGATATATCCTTGCTCCGGGTGGCATATAAGACAGCCCCCATCCCACACGACATTGAAACAAACATGCTGCTTTCAGCAGAATATTAAACTTATGTGTCAAACATCTAGTGAGAAAAATATGAAGCTTTGGTGGGGAGGGTATATTGATAATACTTACATGCCATTTACAATTTGCATCATACTTTTTAAAAAGTTTTCAATGTGTCTGGTGGCATTTAAAACATTTTGCTAATCCTAGAAATCCTCAATTAATAAGCTAGTATTTTAAAGATTAATAATCATACTTTTCCTGAAAGAGATTTTTGTAAGTGGCACAAAATACCATTGGTTTTAAGTCCTTGGAGAAGCTGTTTTTGCTGCTAGAAGCAAAGCTGTAATGTTCAATTTTCAATGCTATCATAATTAAGTTTTTCACGCTTCTAGTTTTATAGCTTGAACAGACTTTGACAGTAGAAACAAAGATGTTATTTCTTTTTTATCCACTCTCCACTCAACTAAAATGTTTATTTTTTAAGAGACTATACGAAAAAGCTTATATTATCTCAGAAATTAACAAGAACTAATAGTTACTTTTAAGCCTAGTTTGGTGAACTTTTCATCAGAATGCTTGTGTTTGTTTATAATGTCATAAATTCTTGTGGTTTGGCTATAAAATAGGTTCCCTGCCAGAATATCAAGTATACCAATTAAAAATTCTCACTTGGTATGGGTGCTTACTTGGCATTTTCCTGTAAAAACCATTTTCTTTAGATTTTGCTATCAGAGAAAATCTAACTCAGTCCTCTGCCACCACAGAAGAATAAATGAGGTTTGAAAAGACCTCATATTGTTGAGTTCAGAGTAATTTCTTCACATGAGTTCCTTGACCTTGTTTCAAACCCAACTATTTGCCAACATGAAAATTCTATCAGAATCAGAGTTAACAGAATCGCAGATGCCAAAATATTTCTAAGATTTTAAATAAAGTATTCTTAACTCCCCCAATATAAATGCTTAGAACCCAATATAAATGCTTAGAAATAAAAAGATTTCAGTTGATAACTAGAAAAATAAATGGCAGTAGCTGCAGCCATGAAATTAAAAGACGCTTGCTCCTTGGAAGAAAAGCTAGGGACAACCTAGACAGCATATTAAAATGCAGAGATATCACGCTGCTGACAAAGGTCCGCATAGTCAAAGCTAAGCTTTTTCCAGTGGTCATGTACGGATGTGAGAGCTGGACCATAAAGAAGGCTGAGTGATGAAGAAGTGATGCTTCTGAACTGTGGTGCTGGAGAAGACTGTTGAGAGTGCCCTGGACCAGAAGGAGATCAAACCAGTGAATCCTAAGGGACATCAGCTCTGAATATTCACTGGAAGGACTGATGAAGATGAAGCTCCAACACTTTGGCCATGTGATGTAAAGAGCTGACTCACTGGAAAAAAACTCTGATGCTAAGAAAGACTGAGAGCAGAAGGGGATGACAGAAGATGAAGACGGTTGGATGGCATCACTGACTCAGTGGACACGAATCTGAGCAAACTCTGGGAGATCGTGAAGGACAGGGAAATCTGGTGTGCTTCAGTCCCTGGGGTCACAAAGAGTCAGACCCAACTTAGCAAGTGAACAAAAACAACAAAGTTCAAAAGATTACTGTAGTGACTTCAGAATGTCATTGGGAGCAGCAGGTAGTATGGACTTGGCAGGCTATGGTTATTAACAAGGAGCACCTGCAGGGGAAGTCCACTTACATCACAAGTGGTAGATGAGCCATGTATAGAAAGGAACATGGTAAGACCCCTCACAGCACCTTTCCAGGCAAGACAGAAAAAAACGCTATCAGCCAGAATCATAACCTTTAAGGCAATGACCAACTTCCATGCTATTATAACACTGAAATATAAGTGCTGGGATTATTTACAGCATTATGATACAGATTACAATTATGCTGTATTGCAGGAAGTTCCCCCTTAAAAAGAAAAGGGAAAAGTATGAAAAAAAAACGGGGTTAGCCACAATACATGTAAAACAGACAAGAATTTTAGGTGAAAACCGATAAAAGTTAACAACATGAAATGGCAAGCAAAAGAACTATTATGGTCTTGGGCTACATTATTAGAAGTATAGACTTTAGAACAAAGGAGGTGAAGTATCCAGTTCTACTCCACTCTTTTAAAAACCATGCTTGGAATACCACACATTCAGCTGTGTCCAATTTAAAGAGGCATACGAGTGAGTGAGTGAAAGTCGCTCATTGTGTCCAACTCTTTGTGACCCCATGGACTATATTGTCCCTGGAATTCTCCAGGTCAGAATACTGGAGTGGGTAGCCTTTCCCTTCTCCAGGGGATCTTCCCGACCCAGGGATCAAATCCAGGTCTCCTGCATTGCAGGCGGATTCTTTACCAGCTGAGCCACAAGGGAAGCCCAAAGAGGCATACAGACAAAAGAAAAGAAGTACAGACTGAGCAAACCAGGATGACGAAGCGTCTAAAACTGTGTCTTGTGAGGATTTCTTTTCCTAAAGGTAATGTTTAGCTGGAATCAGACCTGAGAAGAAACTAACATGACTGTCTTCAAACATGGGATGACCTAGTACATATAGATTAAACCAATTTCCTATGGACCCAAGGGGCAGAACCTGGGCCAAATTTTGACTGCATTTAGCAACTGACGGTCTGAACCACACAAAGAAGGAATGGACTGCAAGCAGAGATAGTGAGTTTTCAGTTCTTTGGAACTGCTCAAACATGTTGAATAACCTCTGGAACAGAGATCTCAAGCCCTGGAGGGCTGGGTGAATGGAATCAGTGGATGACAGGACAGGCAAGGAGGACCAGAGACGCTGCCCTCTCCCCGAGTTAAACGGGGGATGCTCCCTGTGGTTTATCTGTCTGACATTTGGGTTCCTGGGTAAGCAGTACTTTGACAAAACATTTAGAGGCTTAAGAAAGTAAATCATGAGATGAGATCACCCTTAGGTCCCCTCAAACTCTGAAATTCTTGTAACCCACAGCAACTAAGCCAATGCGTGCGTTGACTTGTTTTGAAGAACTGTGATTGATGGAAGAATCAAAAGTGACTCACAGAAATGAAACAGCAACAGTATGTTCTTCCCACCCACTTCCTCCCCTCTTTCATCCAGTTTCTTGACTCCCCAGTCTCATACCAACAAGGTATAATAAAAAGAGCTTGATGTTTCAGTTCAGTTCAGTCACTCAGTCGTGTCCGACTCTTTGCAACCCCATGGACTGCACAGGCCTCCATGTCCATCACCAACTCCCGGAGCTTGCTCAAACTCATGTCCATTGAGTTGGTAATGCCATGCAACCATCTCATCCTCTGTCATCCCTTTCTCCTCCCACCTTCAATCTTTCCCAGCATCAGAGTCTTTTCCAAGGAGTCAGTTCTTCGCATCAGGTGGCCAAACTATTGGAGTTTCAGCTTCAGCACCAGTATTTCCAATGAATATTCAGGACTGATTTCCTTTAGGATGGACGGCTTGATGTTTAGATTTCAAAAAATTAAGACTGGTTCCTCAAAAATGTTAAACCCAGAGTTACCATACGCCTCAGCAATTCTATTCCTAGATAAGTGTGAAAGTGTGTTAGTCACCCAGTCGTGTCCAACTCTTTTCGACCCCGTGGACTGGAGCCTGCCAGGCTCCTCTGTCCATGGAACTCTCCAGGCGAGAATACTGGAGTTGGTTGCCATTCCCTTCTCCAGGGAATCTTCCTGACCCAGAGGTTGAACCTGGGTCTCATGCATTGCAGGCAGATTCTTTACCATCTGAGCCACCAGGGAAGCCCTACTCCTAGGTATCAACCAAACAGAAATGAAAACATATGTTTACACAAAAACCTCGATATGAATGTTCCTGATAGTATTATTTATGGCAGTCAAAAAGTAGAAACAACCCAAATGCCTATCTACTGCTGAACACATAAATAAAGTAGGGTCTACCCATATAACAGAATATTATTTGGCCATAGAAAGGAATGAAGTAGTGACACATGCTACAACATGGATGAACCTTAAATCATTATGCTAAGTAAAAACAGCCAGACAAAAGGCCACATATTATATGATCCCATTTATACTGAATATTCAGAATCCATAGAGATGGAAAAACAGGTTGGTATTGTCAAAGGGCCAGGGCAAGGGGGAATATAAACTAGTGGGTGCTGGGGTTGCTTTGGGGGTGGTGATGAAAATGCCCTAAAATTAGATAATGTTGATGCATGCACCACTCTGTGAATATACTAAAAGCCACTTAACTGTATATTTTAAAAAGGGAGAATTTTTATAGAATGTGAATTATCTTTCTCAATAGCTGTTACTAAAACAAACCGAAAAAAAGTCATACTGGTATCCAAGTCTTACTAGTTGTATGGCCTTATAAAGTTAGAAACATCTCTTTAAGACTCAGTTTCCTCCTATGCAAACGGAAGGGTTTGAAGAAAAAAATAGAGTAAAAGATGGCAAGTATTTCCCAAACAGGAAACTGGCTTATAAATGACAGCTTTAGTCCACTTTCCAACTGTTGTAGTTTTTTCTTAGGCGGACAGAAGTTTGTGATTTCTAGCTCACTTTACAGAGTCCTAAACAGTTTGGAGAGAAAAACACTGCACATATTTCCTACTGAAATGAGACAGCCAGTACCTAAAAGAGGAGCATGGCTAGTCTTTTCATGAGGCTAGATACTGCCTATGTTGACATTCAATATCCATTACAAATCAAGTACAAGAGACGGTAAGGGAAAAAATACAGTGGGAACTAGAGATTTCACTCCTTAGAACAACGTTTTCTCTTCCTTTCTTTTCACGTTTATTACTAACTTCTATCTTGGTCACACCAGGAAGATATTAACTGTGGCAGTCATCCAAATAACAAGTATGGGATGTTATTTTCTGAAGTTAATGAACAACTATGACTTTTTGGTTCCTCTCACTATCGAAAGCATGGAGTGTGCTCAACATATGAACATGGATGGGTTCATCTACTGCGTGATGCAGTCCTGCCATTGTCATGGAAATCTCTAATTCAAAAAGAATTTTTTTTCACTGTAGCCAATAAAATACCCAAATGTTTACTTTAATGCTTGGTGAGATGGTGCTCCTGAGACCCACTGCTTTCATTGAATCATCACAGTCATTAATTGGGTTGTATTCATTTATATTTTCACTTAGTAAAGGCCTCTTAAAATGAATAATTTCTCATCCAAACATTTGTTGCCTAAAACATCACCAGTGTGACACTCATTTCTACCTCAGAGACCATTCTTGCTTTAAACTTTATTCATAAGGTAACCAAAAAAATAAGCACAGAGCTAAGAGCTTTGTAAAGAAAAGTAATTCAACTGTTAGGATTCAACTGTATTTTGAACTATCTTAGTGCTTCTTTCTAAGCTATTTTAAAGTCATTTTTTTCCAACAGGGACATGGGTAGAGGATGGATGGATTGCAAGTTTGGGATTAGCAGATGTAAACTATTATATACAGGGTGGATAAACAACAAAGTTCTACTGTGTAGCACAGGGAATCATATTCAGTATCTTCAGAAACACCATAATGGAAAAGAAAATAAAAAAAGAATAGATATACATTTAAAACTGAGCCACTTTGCTGTAGAGTAGAATTTAACACATTGTAAATCAACTATGCTTCAATAATAGAGTCATTTTTCTTTAAACTGTTAGCCATACAATATAAAACCTGGTTTTTACTTTCTTCTAGACACTTACCAGTAAAACTCCTTACCAATATCTCTAATACACACTTAATAAGAAAAGGCAGAAATCCAAAACGTTCATGAATAGATGCACAGCTTTATGACTGAACTGCTATTTAGAAGCAATATGACCAGCCCCTAAACAACTGCTCAAATATCTACTTAATGTTGTGGAGGATAAAACCGTTTCCATGACTCTCAACTACATATAAGAAATTCCAATGGCCATAAGGGCACCAAATACATTCTATCCTCCTTCAGCTCTGAAACTCTTGTTAAATTTGGAGAGCAAAAACTTTCACCCTTTCTGCTGAAGAGGCCATTACAAGTTAATGAAGGCTCACATGTGATTAACATGAAAATTACAAGCTGCCAAAACTATCAGAATATATACTTTCCCATGAAAAAGATGATAAATTTCGCCGGAGGTTAAAATATCATTATAGAGGATGAATCAACCCGATGATGTTAATTGCCAAGGCTAATACCTCCTATTTGCAAACAGGTGTCCAATAACTAGAGAAATTCGCCTAAATCACAAATACAACTGCAACATAATTGCTCAAGTCGTCAAAGCGTCTAGAATTCCAAAAGATTCCATCTGTACTAGAGGCACATTCTAGAAAATACACGATTATTTTTTCTTTAACAAGTTTCTGGGATCCTCTAATAAAGGAATAAATCCAACATAGAAAAATTGTATGGTTAACTTTTGTGCATGAATGTTCTGATAAACCGTGCAGTCTGCTGTGAAAATCTTTTTCAACCCTACTAGTGAAACTAACATCTTTGAAACGTAAGACTTTATATAATTTTTAAAGATGCCATATTGATAGCTATTAATATTTCCTCTCTGTATTAAAAAAAAAAAAAGAAATACAAAAAACCCAAAAAGTATCACCCCATAAACAGTCGAAACACTTTGAAGCCCGGTTCACTCTGCCTGTCCATTTAAACAGCTCTAGATAGCATGAAAGTGTTGATGGTTTCATCAAAGTAGAACGGAATGAATCTGAGTCCATGCGCAGCAAACACTGCGCACATCCTCGAAGGAGTGTTTTGTTATTAAGTGATATGTTTTCCGAGTTCTTCATCCAGACATTTCCAAACAGATGTGAGTTTGGAAGCAGAAAGCAACACGTCCCCGCGAAGCCCTGGGGCGCCCGGGCCTCCCCACGCGCTGCCCGGTCGGTGCGCCCGCGCGGGTCTCCCCGGGACCGGCCGCTCCCCGCGCGCACTGGCCGGAGCCGGGAGCGGGAGCCGGGAGCCGCGCCGGGGCGGGGGCGGGGGCGCAGCGAGGCGCGGGCGGCCCGGGGCTCAGCGGCCCAGCACAATGCGCCCGCGGCGGCGGGAACCGCGCGCCCCTCCGCAGCAACTTTGCGCGGCCTCCCCGGCCGCCCCGGCCACCGGCCCTCCTCACCGTTGCAGAACTGGAGCAGCGAGGACGTGTCGTACAGACTGCTGTAGCTCGAGAAGCCGTCCTCCATGCTGAGGCCGCCGGGCAGCGCCCGCTCCCCCGGCCCGGCCGCGCCGCCGCCCGCTCACCCCCACACTGAACCGCGCCGAGCCGCGGCCGGCGCTGGCGCTGGGGCCGGCCCTGCCGTGGCGGCGGCCGCCGCCGGTTACCATGGCAACCCCGGGCCCGCCGCCGCGGCCGCGCGAGCCGAGCGCCCGCTCCGCCCGCCAGGGGGCGGCCTCGGCGGGGGGACGTGGCCAGGCGGGGCCGGGGCGGGGCCGGGGCGCCGGGGAGCCGAGGGCGGCGCGCGATCGGGGCGGGGGTGCCGCGGCCGGGCCCCGCCTCCCCGCGCGGCCGCCGGCTCCGGGGTGGGGGGGGCCGCGGGGACAAAGGCGAGGCGGCGGCTGCGGCGCGGGAGGGGCGCGCGGGGAGCGGGAGAGCCGCCCCCCATCCCACCCCCGGCCCCGGCCCGGGCAACCCTCCTGCGGCCGCCGGCGCCCGCGCCTCCCTGGGGGCGCTGTCCCCGCGCGCCCCGCGGGCAGCTCCAGGACCAAACATGGACAACTCGCGGGCCCATCTCGGCCGGGTGTCCACGTCGGAGCAGCTCCACTTTTGGCCACGTCCTGCCAGGCGCGCCCCTTTCCCGCGGGTTCTTCCGCCGCGGCCAGGCCCTGCCTCGAGTGAGAACCGGCGTCGGGCTGATGACTCGGCTCGAACCGATGCGGCTTCCCACGTCCAAAAGGGGCCCTCCAGATGTCAGGCCGGGGTCTTTAAAGGGAGCTGAAACATCTGCCGGGGTCCCTCCCACCTCTGATCAGCCCCTGGGGTCGGGGGCTGGGTTGTCACATAAGACACTTGTTAACTTGTTACAGGACCCACGGAAATCTCTACTTTATCTCAGGGAGACAGGGAGTCAGGTCAAAGTACCGCAGAAGGAGATAAACGCGCAAATCCACGGGGTTGTAAAGTTTCCAGTTCCTGCGCACACGCGCCAGTCACTGACCGTGGATTGAGGTCAAGATGCTCGCACGTGGCAAGTGAGGATGCAGAGAGTGAGTTCGACGATCCTCTGACTTAGTCCGGGTGTTGGCGATGGACAGGGAGGCCTGGCGTGCTGCGGTCCATGGGGGTGGCAAAGAGCGACTGAGCGACTGAGCTGAACTGAACTGACTTAGTCCAGAACAGACGGGGTAACATTTTTGCTCCTGGTTACACAGTAGCTACAGTCCGCTTATAGATCAATTCTGACTGGTTTCCAGTCGCAGGTATTAGCTCCTGTGCTGTCTGCGGTGCACAGTCGCTCAGTCGTGTCCATCTCTTTGTGACACCAAGGACTGTAGCCCGCCAGGCTCCTCTGTCCATGGGATTCTCCAGGCAAGAATACTGGAGTGGGTTGCCATGCCCTCCTCCATGGGAATCTTCCCAACCCAGGGATCGAACCCAGTTCTTGTGCATTGCAGGCAGATTCTTTACCCTTGAGACACCAGGGAAGCTCAAGTAGGTAAAATGAGAACTGAGTAAAGAAGTTACTAATAGAAAACCTGGGGGCCTCGCTGGGGTTCAGAGGTGGATGGGGACCTCTGTTTGCAAAAGCAGAGGGCAGGGTCAGGGATGGGACCCTGCCGCTCTGTGCTTGGCACATGGGTTAGCAGGACTGGCATTAGATGCTCTGGACAGACGGGAAAGGTTGAAGCCCCGTCCTGGTCAAGGAGACCAAGAACAGAAGACCACAGGGGTTGTTAAGAGGAAAAGTACACTGGGATGGGTGGGGTGGTGGCGTGACCCTCAAGAGCTGCAGGCGCTGTGGGTTCAACTGTGACCTGGGCTGGAGGGAGAGGGTTAATGACTGTGGGGGAAACCAACAGCCGGGGCTGCTGACAGGCCCTCGGGCCGGCCCGACGTGAGTGGACGGTCTGTGTTCAGACAGCGGGGAAGTGAGAGTGGCCTGAGCTGAGAAGTCCTGAGAGCTGGCACAGGAGCCTGAGCCAGACCCAGCAGGAGGACAGAGGGAGGCAGGAGGCTTGCACGCCAGCAGGTGGCTGACACCGACAGTGTGAGAGCTGGGCCTGAGTGCTGACTGCAACTCCAGTCCTTTAGCCACCTGATGCGAAGAGCTGACTCATTGGAAAAGACCCCGATGCTGGAAAAGATTGAAGGCAGGAGGAGAAGGGGACGACAGAGGATGAGATGGCTGGATGGCATCACTGACTCGATGGACATGAGTGTGAGCAAGCTCCAGGAGTTGGTGATGGACAGGGAGGCCTGGCGTGCTGCAGTCCGTGGGGTCGCAAAGCGTCGGACACGACTGAGTGACTGAACTTAACTGAACTGAGCTGAGCGTGAATCAGACCACAGGGGCCAGGACCTGCACCCCAGGGTGTCTGCAGCTGTCTGGAAAGGAGCACTCAGGGCCCGGATAGTCAGAGGGCAGAACGAAGCTGAGGGATGGGCCGGAGGGAAACTGCTCTAGGACGATACAGCCAGAGAGGCAGGAAGGCCAAACACCAGAGGACAGCAGACCTCACACTAGAAATGCCCGGTAGCAACTGGGGGTGCAGACCAGCTGGCCAGTGAAAGAATGAGAAGTGGGGATTGTTAGCAAAGAGGCTGTAGCAGGAACACTCTAAAGAGAGGATGGAGGGTGGGAAAGGAGCTGGACAGAGCCTTGGAAAGGGAGGAGAGAAGGAAATTCCGAAAGAGCTGTCTGAGAGGCAGGACATCAGCCTAGTGGGCTGTCTCATTAAGCCAAGAGCACAGAAAGTTGCACAGAGGTGGACAGAAAGTTCTGCAAGGTTCTCTGTGGGACAAGTCAAGGGGGATGAGCCTGGGGGGCTTCAATCTGGTGGTAGAGGGCCCCCAGCTGATGTGGAGCATCTTGGTGAAGCAGTGGGGACCGGAGCTGAGCTGCCAGACATCAAAAGGAGAGCACACAGAGACTTCCCTGGTGGCTCAGTGGATAAGACTCCACATATCCACTGCAGGGGGCATGGGTTTGATCCCTGGTTGGGGAATGAAGATCCTGCAAGGCATACGGTGCAGTCAAAAAATAAAAGGGCTAACATTTAAAGAGAGAGAAAAAATGATCAATATTGCCTTTAATTTTCCACTTCAGACAATGCAAAATATGTAAATTCTTTTGATCAGTGTAAATCATTAAGAACGCTCAAAAAAAGAAAAGGAGAATGCTTGTAGATGCATGTCTCAGAACTTTGACAGAGAAAAGAAATAGAGGTCAAATACAGAGGGCAGAGGTGGCAGAAGAGTTACATGAAGCCTCTACCCCGACCCACTGCGGGCAGACTCTATGCATCCCAAAGGCAGGTGCTGGGGCTTTTTTGAATTTATTTTTTAATTGGAGGAAAATTGCTCGACAATTGTGTTGGCTTCTGCCATACAGCAATGCAAGTCTGTCTTTATATATCCCCTCCTTCTTAAGCCTCCCGGAGAGGGGCTTTTGAAGATTGGGACTAAACACAGGTGCGCATTTGAACCTGGCGTTTCTCTGTTTTCTCTTTTCCTCTCTTTCTCCCCTTCCAGTCTGACCTTTATACTATTGCTACTCCACTTTGTGATTTTATACATTAGGATACTTTGGATAGTTAGTGTCTAGAAACTGATGTGTGGCATTCTCTGGAAAGGAAGTGATAATCATGAATAAATGATTAAAAGATGATTCTGTTTAAGATTGTTAGTGTTCCTGGTTTATAATGTGAAAGATATGATATCTGATGGCCCCAAAGCAGAAAAGTTGGGGAGTAAAGAAAATTCAGAATTGGGATGGGAGAAAAATTGAGCTGGAGATTTTCTTAGAGGATTTTACTTCCGATGGAACAAAATGACAAATAATAAAAACACAGCCCACTGCTCTGAGATGATAAAGATCATTATTACCCTCTTAACCTAGAGTATTCAACTGCTATGTTTTTCCCCACAATGGTAAAAGCTTACTCTAACAAAAGCAAATTTTAGTATAATTACAAGGACACGCATGTTCAGTCAACTAAGTATAATCTACACAGCATTTTTAAAAGATCTGTGGAGAAAAAAAAAAGAGAAAGTTCAAGAAAAAAATCTCTGAAAACTTAATTAATAATGTGAGATTTTGCGCCCAAACATTTTAACAGACTGTTATTCCACGTCACTTTGAGATAATTTATGGCCCGAGTCAAGAACGTATTGTTGTTGTAATAAATGATGTATGCTTTCTAGGACAATATAACCATAGCATTCCATGACATTAATAGCAGCATTTGTACAACATGTGAAAAAAGAAAGAAAAATGGGAGCTCTGTAGCCTTTATTCATGGAAAAGTAATAAAAAAAATTACCCAAAAATGGAGAGCCTTGTGCGTCTATAGTTTAATTCAACATTCCTCCGAAAATAGTTCTAGACACCATGCTTGGGGTTGGGGATATAGCACAAAAAAATCAGAGTGCCTTCTAAACTGCAAGTGTTACGAAGTTAAAGTCACATCAGCAGTTTGAAACAGAATCAACTATAATTAAAAAAAAAAAAAGAAAAGAGAAGCAGAAAATTCCCTTCTGGGTGTATACCCAAAGAAATTGAAAGCAGGGTCTCAAACAGATGTCTATACACCCATGTTTATAGAAGCATCATTCACAACGGCCAAAATGGGGAAACAAGTCATTGTCCATGGATCAATGGAGAGATAAAATGTGGTCTATCCATACAATGGAATATGATGTACTCTTGAAAGAAAGGAAATTCTGACATGTGCTACCACACAGATGAATCTTAAGAACATTATGCTGAGTCAAGTAAGCCAGTCACAAAAAGACAAATGCTGGATGATTCCACTTATATGAGGTCCCTGTGTGTGTGAGTGCTAAGTTGCTTCAGTCGTGTCCAATTCTTCGTGACCCTATGGCCTGCAGCCTGCCAAGCTCCTCTGTGCATGGGATTCTCCAGGCAAGAATCCTGGAGTGGGTTGCCAGGCCCTCCTCCAGGAGATCTTCCCGACACAGGGATCAAACTCACATCTCTTGTGTCTCCTGCATTGGCAGGCAGGTTCTTTACCACTAACATCACCTGGGAAGCCCTATATGAGGTCCTTGCAGAGGAGTCAAGTACATAGAGATGGAAAGTATCAATAGAATGGCAGGTGCCAGGGGCTGGGGGAAGGGAGTTGGTGTTTAATGGAAACAGAGTTTCCATTTGGGATAATGACAAAGTTCAGGAGATGGCTGGTGGTGATGGTTGTCCAATAGGGTGAATTGTACTTAATGCCACCAGACTGTGCACTTCAAAATGCTTGAAACGGCAAATTTTATGTTGTGTATATTTTACTATGAGAAAAAAAAATAAACGAAATAGGAAATATCAGGATGCCCTGAATGTAGTAAGGACAAGCGTTTTTCCCCTCAAGCATTGATCTTTACCTGAACTGTGTGTGTGCTGAGCTGGGAGATAAAGGGTATCTCTCCCTGCAGGTGACATAGAATACTCATACAAATAAATACGTCAGTGCAAACTGTGAGGAGTGTGATGAAAGAAAACCAGAAGGAAGGGTTTCAGATGACTCTGGAGGGTCTGAACTGGACTGAGGTGTGAACCGAGAGACAGCAACAGTGGGCAGAGAGCCAGTGGGCGCTGCTTCAGGCGAGTAAGGCTCCTCCGGGGAGCGGGGCGGGAGACGGGGCTTCCTGTGCACACGGGGCCTCGGGTTTTATTCTAAGAGCAAAGAGAAGTTGCCTTTCAGTTAGTGGTTTGGGTTGAATTGTGCTCTTTCTCCCCCTTCTGAGCCAAGTCCCTGGTGGCTCAGATGGTAAAGCGTCGGCCCGCAATGCAGGAGACCTCGGTTCAACCCCTGGGTTGGGAAGATCCCCCTGGAGAAGGAGAGGGCTACCCGCTCCAGCACCCTTGACTGGCAAATCCCATGGACAGAGGAGCCTGATAGGCTATACAGCTCACGGGCTCACAAAGAGTCAGGCTCAACTGAGTGACTTCACTTTCACTTTCCCCCTTCATATGTTGAAATGCTAACTCCTGGTGCTCCAGAATGTGACCTTTTTTGGAGACATGGTCCTTACAGAGGTAATGGAGTTAAAACGAGGTCATTAGGATGGGCCCTAACCCAATAGGACTGGTGTCCTTGTAGGAAGAGGAAATTAGGACACAGACACACACAGGAAAGACGGTGTGAAGAAGACACAGGGAGGAGATGGCTGTCTCCAAGCTAAGGAGACAGGCTTGGAGTCCATCCTTCCTTCCCAGCCCTACCCACACCTTGACTTTGGTCTTCTAGCCTCGGGAAGTGTGAAACCGTAAACTTCTGTTTCTTAAGTCTCCTGGTAAGTGGCGCTTCATTACAGCATCCCTGATGAACTGATGCAGCTAGTATAGCATCTCAAGGCTTCTCAAGTGGCACCAGTGGTCAAGAACCTGCTTGCTGATGCAGGAGATATAAGAGGCACGGATTTGATCCCTAGGTCAGAAAGATCCCCTGGAGGAGGAACTGGCAACCCACTCCAGTATTCTTGCCTGGAGAATCCCATGCACAGAGGAGCCTGGTGGGCTACAGTCCATAGGGTTGCAGAGAATCAGACATGACTGAAGCGACTTAGCACGCACACACTCATAGAATCTCAAAATTA
The DNA here is from genome assembly GCF_963930625.1 of Muntiacus reevesi. Taxonomy (NCBI): domain Eukaryota; kingdom Metazoa; phylum Chordata; class Mammalia; order Artiodactyla; family Cervidae; genus Muntiacus; species Muntiacus reevesi. The sequence continues at coordinate 60,892,808 of NC_089263.1, read as the reverse complement.
AGAACTGGGTACTCCAAACATCCAGAACGCCGTTCGCCACTGATACTAAATTTTAATATGTAAATACACTTGCTCATAAAAAGATTGTTATTCCATAAAATGAGAGCTAATCACAGATTCCTAACATCGATAAAGAATATTAAACTGTGGTCCCCAACCTGCCTGCTGACACCACAGTACTTTTCTGCAACATCCCTGACAAATGGTCACTTGGCCCATTTCAGAGTTGAAGAGCTTGAATTATTAAAAAGATGGTTGGTTATTTTTATTCCAAACTGCCTTTTCCAGTGTCCTTCATCGATCCCACTTCTGCCTGGTCCATTTCACCTCCGCCTGTCCTGAGGCTTCTGTCTGCGCTAACACCCTGTGGCCAGGTTTCCTTACCTCTGCTTCCTCCAGGATTAACTTGCCCAAAGAGGGGTTAGCGATGTCATTTCATTCTCTGACACCTGCCCCATGAAGTGCACACGTCCCCGCATGGACTTCCAGCCTGTCGGTGCTCCTGCCGCAAATGCTGTCTTTGGCATCTGACCCGCTGCTGCCACACCGTGCACTGGGCAACCTCTACCCCTGACTTGCATTCGTGCCCTGCACTTGAGTGCTCCGGACCTCTGCCCACGCTGTTCCCCAGTCCCTGCCTGCCTGCTGACAGAGAAGCTGCCCCATCTGGGAGGCCATCGTGGGCCTGCTACACCCCCACCATGTCTACTGGAACCTGACTGCATCCCTTACGTCAATCCACCTTGTCTTTAAGGAACTTGGGAGGGAGGGTGTGTGTGTGTGTGTGTGTGCGCGTGTGTGTGTTCACATCTCCCAAGAGATTACATGCCTCTGATGCCCATCATGCTTGACACAACATGGGACGTACTTGGCAGTCGTAAATGCTGAGTGAATGAATGAAGGAATCAATTACCCTCGAGACAAAATCAGTTGTCTGTTGCACACGCTAGACCTGCATATGCTTTGAAGGGAGCTCTCATCTACTCCAGGGTCAAGTTCTCCATTTCTTCCCTGTGCACCACGTGACACAGTTTCTAGACCCCTCATGCGTGTAGACATCCACACCACCTAACTGGACTCCCTTCTCCTGAATCCTTGTAGCCGGATCTGGATACAGTAATCTCAGAGGACTGACCTGAGTGGCCTTCCCCTTATATAACTTGGATATTATGATTCTATTCATACAACTGAAATTTGTATTGATTTTTTTTTTAGCCAGGCTATATGCTGTTGGTTCATATTGAACTTCTGTTCGATATAAACCTATCAGTCTTTGTCAAATGAAATTACTGTTGGGTCTTCTCCAACCTTTACTGAGTTAATTGACGTTTTTAAATCTAAAGACGAGATTTATCTTTACCCCTGTAAAATGTCATTTTATTGGTTTCAAGCCATCCTTTCAACCAACCAAAATCTTTTAAACTCTTATATCTGGCATCTAACACATCAGCATTGGGACAGCAGTGAAGGTACCATGGTAAACACATTAAAGTCTTCTTCATCCTTATAATTAATAAACACATTAGCAGTGCAGGGCAGGGGCGGGGCTGGGAGGAGTATAGCTCTCATGTCATCCACATCCCACCAGGTGTATCTCCACTGACCTGTTTATTATAAATATCCTGAATGTGTTTGTCCAACCAAACATCATCACCTAAATATTTGTTCACCCAGCCTATTTTTCCCCATATCATCCACAGGATTTTGTGAAGGTTCTTTACCAATGCTTTGCACATCCAGCCTGGTAACCCTGTGAAAAGAGGGAATGGGTTTGGTTTGCCTCTTCGCAATAACATTTCCTTCCAAGTGAGTTCACACCAGCTCTTCAAAAATCTGTTAAAATTATTGCTCAGAGCCCATATTAATATCAAATTTATCATCTCTGTTTTTAAGAACCCAACTTATTCTGCTTTTGGGAAAATCATGACATTTTTCCCTTCCCAGTTTTCTGTGACTCCCATCTGGCCAAATCTGAGACCTTTTGTGGAGACCTGGAGAAGGGATTTGCAGTCACTAAGCTGCCCTCCCCCCCATCTCTCACCTATCTTGGGCCCTTGACAGTTTCTCCTAAGGGACTTAAAAAAAAAAAAAAAGAACTCTTCCCAGTTTTCAAATTATTCTCCTTATTGGAGAAAAAGAAACCTGCAAAGTCCAAGGTGTGCAGATTGGATTTCAGAGTCCTTCAAGGCTCGCATTCCTCTGCCCCAGTCAATCCATTCTTTAAAAATATATAGAAAAGAAGAAAGTGAAAGTCGCTCAGTCGTGTCCGACTCTTTGTGACCTCATGGACTGTACAGTCCTTGGAACTCTCCAGGCCAGAATAATGGAGTGGGTAGCCTTTCCCTTCTCCAGGGGATCTTCCCAACCCAGGGACTGAACCCAGGTCTCCCGCATTTTAGGAGGATTCTTTACCAGCTGAGCCACAAGGGAAGCCCAAGAATAGTATTTACTTATTTTGACCACACTTCGCTGCCTGTGAGATCTTAGTTCCCTGAGCAGGGATCAAACCCAGGCCTTCAGCCTGGAAGCGTGGAGGCCTAACCACTGGACGACCAGGGAAGCCCTTCATTCTGCTTTTCATTCCCCAGACACCCTGCAGCTTCACTTGCATGGCATCCTGGAGATGTCCTTCTGCTCAGCCTCTGAGCTCAGCTCGTACACTGCCCCCACCCCTCTGTCCAGCCAGAGTCCCTGCCTCCTCCATTGCTACCGGCTGTCAGGATCTTTCATCTGGGCTAAAGCAGCCTCCTTTTTGGAGTTCTGTAGACACTGGGCACCCTGGGAGCAGGGCGGCTGCTCTTCACTCTGCTTTCATGCCTCCTCCTCCAGCAACCAAGAATTATCCTAGTTCTCTCCCTGGCTTCAGCCCTGGCTGGAAGCCTTACAAAGGCACAATATCCGTAGCCCGTGAAGCCAGCTCCCTGACCGCCTGTGCACAGACTGTCCTGGACAGACTGGCTGAGTGAGTGAGTGATGCTCGACAGGAGACCACGTTGTGTGAGAACACACAGCCTCGTCAGCGCCGTGATCCCGTCACAGAAATGTCCTCCCCGCAGAACCACGAACTTCTGAGCCTTCCACAGATGATGGCTCAGCGTCCAGATGGATATGAAAGCTCCTTGTTGTCGCAGAAACCTAGGGTGTTTTCCCCTCAGCAGGTTATTCATTCCAAAATGTTCTTAATGATTTACACTCATCAGAAGAATTTACGTATTTTGAAGTATCTGAAGTGGAGAACTAAAAGCAATGTTGGTTGGTTTTCTCTTTTAAAAATTGTAGTCCTTTCATTTTTAAAAATTATTTTTTATTAGAGCACAGTTGCTTTACTGTATTGAGTAAGTTTCTGTTGCACAATGAGGTGAACTAGCTACATGTATATAAACATCCCCTCCCTCTTGGACGTCCTTCCCACCCCCTGCCTTTTATTTTTTGGCCTAGCCACACGGCGTGCAGTGTTTTATTAGTTCCCCCACCGGGGATTGAACTCAGGCGCCTGGCAGTGAGGGCACAGAGTCCTATCCACTGGACCCCCAAGGACGTTCCAGTTTTCTCTTTCTCTAAATGGCACTCCATTTGGGAAACTCAGTGTTCAAATCGTCCCTTATCCATACAGTAAAGCAAGTACCGCTGTGGATGGCAAACGATATTTCCTTAGAGATATCTCCACCGAACAATGCCACTTTCAGGAGTTTTTTCGTTTGCTCTATCATGTTGCCTGTGAGGTTTCATGGCAGTTCTTCGCATAGAGCTAATTAACCACAGAGCAAATATTCTAATGCTGGAATATCAGAATCACTCATTTCAGTGTGCTGGGGCAGCAGGGTTTATGCTTACGTCCTGGGTCTTTGTCAATAGTCAGTCCCCCTTTGACTCTGAATTATTTCAGTTGGGATGGCAGGTTATATTGTCATCCTAGCTAACACAGAAAGATGTAGACTTTATCCATTTAATGCACTGAAAAAAATTATGGAGGGTCATACAGTTATATTTACTATGCCATTCTAAGCTGCCTCACGTCAAAACTGCAAGAATTATAGAGAACTTGATAGAAATCTGAATTATTTATCAAGAAAGTCAAGTAAAAAGCTCACTTCTGAGGTTTGCCCGGTCTCTTCCCACCACCCCCATTATGGCCTTTTTCATCTTGGAGGCCGAGATACATAATGCTTACTGGTAATTAACAAAGGGTCCTGGAATCCTTGCTAATTTATTTGCCTATGGTTTGCAGACTCTAATTATCCCACTGGTTAAGGCAAAGGTTTAAAGGGTCTTCTGAGCAGAGATCACTGGTGAGACGTTGTTCTGTCACCCCCAGTTATGGGCTTGCTCATTACACTCTCTTTTTAAAAAAGAATGAAGTGTAAGTTGGCTTATAATGTTGTGCTTCTGGTGTATGGCAAAGTGACTCAGTGTGTGTGTGTGTGTGTATTTGTCGTTTAGTTGTTAAGTCGTGTCCAACTCTTGTGATCCCATAGACTATAGCCTGATAGGTTCCTCTGTCCGTGGAATTGTCCAGGCAAGAATACTGGAGTGGGTAGCCACTCCCTCCTCCAGGGAATCTTCCCAGCCCAGGGTTCAAACTCGCGTCTCCTGCCTTGGCAGCATATTCTTTAGCATCGAGCCACCTGCGCAGCCCTATAGTTTATTACAAGATATTTAATATAGTCCCCTGTGTGATCTGATCGCAGATGTTTGCTGGGTGCTGACTCTTGGCTCACACATTTGCACACGCTGAGTGTGCCTGCTCTGTGTCAGGGTCAGGGGACCCAAAGGAAACTAGGGCAATGCCTGTCTCCTGAGGGCCTCGTGGTCCAGGAGGGGAGCAAACATGGGAATGCACAGGCAGGCCCCAGGCACCCAGGAGCTCGCCGGGGGAGAGAGTGCCAGCGCTGCCCGCGCATCAGTGACTGTCCGCGCCACAGGCCTGTGCGGGAGATAGCAGGGCCTCATTGTTACCTGTGGGGGAACCCCTCGTGAGCAGGAGGGCAGGTGAGAGAGCTGGGCTTTGCATCTGGCCTTGTCACGCCCCAAACCTTCCTTTGCAGCTCTGAACTAACACCTCTGCAGCTGAGGATGGGCTCAGAGAGCCTGGGGGAAGGAGGGAAGATTTCCCTAAGAATGAAACCTGGTGGCCTGGTTGGGGACAGGAGGGAAGAAACACCTCCATATAGGATGGGGCCGTGGACCTCATCCTGTGGGGAGCAGTCCCCGGAATCATGCACCAACGGGACATGTGCGGAAAGTGTTCGCTGCTTGGACTGGGGATAAGTGAAGGCACAAGAGTTACTGAAGCTCTGGGGGCCAGGGCAAGTGGGGAAGGAATCCCAGGTTGGGGCTGGTGGATGGGATCAGAGTTCTAGCTTTGATGGATCTGAGAGATGAAATAATTGGGGAGGAAGATGGCGAGTCATCCAGGTTAAGGGGCTAGAAAAGCATGCCCAGTGTGTCTGGGAAGCGATGAGCCATCCAGCTCTGTTTGAATCAAGGATGGGACAAGGATGTTGGGCAGGAGGGGTCAGGCTCCATTGTGGAGGGCCTGGAACCCCCTGCTAATGGGTTGGACTTGGCCCATGCCCAATGGGGAGTCCCTTGGAAGCCTCACCATGAGGCTGTGCTTCAGGATGATGGACAGAAAAGTGCATGTGAATGGAACCAGAAATCGCAAGGACGGACTAGCGGCCATGGGCATAGCTCCCAGGGAGGCAGTGAGAGTCTGGGTATGACCACCAGCCACCTCCCAGGCGGGTGGGGAATTGGCTGCTTGGACCAGGTTACAGACACAGAAGACCCCAAGGGAGGGTCTCACTCCGAGAGGATGGAGTGGAGGGCGGAGTGGGATGTCCAGAAGAGAGCTGAGTGCAGGGAGAAGACCATGACCTTGGCAACAAGGGTGTATTTGGGGATGCAGAGGCTGGACGGGTGAGCAGTGGCAAGGCCTGAAGACCAGCAGTGACCAGGAAACAGGCAGTCAGACTGGGAAAGGAGCAAAGAGCTGGAAACCCTGCCCCATGGGGCAGCATGGTCAGGAGGGGCCTTCTCAGGACGGGAGGCGCCAGCGTGCGTGACAGGAGGGTCGGGGCAGAGGAGGGGTGACGTGAAAGTGAAAGTCGCTCAGTCGTGTCTGACTCTTTGCGACCCCATGGACTATACAGTCCTTGGAATTCTCCAGGCCAGAATACTGGAGTGGGTAGCCTTTCCCTTCTCCAGGGGATCCTCCCACCCCAGGGATCGAACCCAGGTCTCCCACATTGCAGGTGGACTAGGGGCTTCCCTGATAGCTCAGTTGGTAAGGAATCCGCCTGCAGTGCAGGAGACCCTGGTTTGGTTCCTGGATCGGGGAGATCTGCTGCAGAAGGGATAGGCTACCCACTCCAGTATTCTTGGGCTTCCCTGGGGGCTCAGCTGGTAAAGAGGAAGGGGAGTTGGTGACAATTCAAGGAGAAGGAAGATGGTGGCTGGAACAGACTTCCAAAGGAAACTGTGTATATGGGGAGGAGAGCTTTGGAGTCACATGTCTTCTGGGAAGAGGGTCAGAGGATGACAGGGGCAAGATGCCGCAGAAAATGTGAGGTTTCATTCATTTGTCAACAAATCTTTGTGGGCAACATGATCATCCTGGCAAGGACATCCTAACAGTGACCTTGAAGGGAAAGACAGCAGGCAGAGCACACGTGCTGGTCCCCACCTTCTGCTGCCGCCCCTCGTGCCCGCATGACAGAGGACGCAAGAGGGCACAACCTCAGTCCAGCTTCGCGGGCTGGGAAGCAAGCAAAGAAGAACGATTTCGTCTGCTCCAAACAAGCTGAAACTGAAGCCAGCAAACTGGGGGCCACCAAGGAGCACTCCGCTTCCGTCAAGAGAGCCCCCAAAGATTCCGGAACTGATAGCTCCACTATGGAAGTGGGGACACAGGAGAGGCTGGAAGCAGGAGGGTTGACCAGACGTCTGCAGAAGAAGCTGCTATGGACCAAATTGCATTCCCCTAGATTCCTATGTGAAAGCCCCAACCTGCAAGCAACTGCATTTGGGGTTAGGGCTTCTGTGTGCTCGGTCATGTCTGACTTGACAACCCCATGGACTGGACTTTGACTCTCCAGGCTCCTCTGTCCCTGGGATTTTGATTCTCTCAGCAACAGTACTGGAGTGGGTAGCCATTCAGATATTCTCCTCCAGGTGATCTTCCCAACCCAGGGATTGAGCCCTGGTCTCCTTCCTTGCAAGCAAATTCTTTACCACTGAACTACGTGAGAAGTCTGTTAGGGCTTCTAAAGGTAATTAAGATTCCATCCATGCTAAGTCGCTTCAGTTGTGTCCGACTCTTTGCAACCCCATGGACTGTAGCCCACTAGGCTCCTCTGTCCATGGGATTCCCCAGGCAAACACACTGGAGTGGGTTGACATTTCCTCCTCCAAGGGGTCTTCCTGATCCAGGATCGAACCCACGTCTCCTACATCTCCTGCACTGGCAAGGAGATTCTTTACTACTGGTGCCACCTAGGAAGCCCAAAGGGGACGCTGTGGCTGCATGGGCCGGAATTAACGAGGTCATAAGGGTGGGGGCTAATCTGATAGGCTTGGTGGCTTTAGAGGAAGAGAAGAAATGTCTCTCTCCCTCACCCAGGTCACAGATTTCCACTCTCTAAGACTGCAAGAGATAAATGTCTGATGCTTAACCCCCAGTGTGCCGTATTTTGCTATGGCAGCCTGGTGACTAACACAGAAGCGGTTAGATCCCTCCCCAGCCTCCTTCCTTTCCCTGTAGAAGACTAGCGATTTAATCTCTGAAACAAGGGAACGAAGGGGTTTTCCCCACAAATGGATACCAGAAAGGAAGATTCTGAGGATGAAGATCAAGTGATGGCCTAAGGCTGAACGGTAAGACCTCACCCCAGCCCCTTCCCATCCTCAGCTCCTGCATCCTGGCAGCCCACTGTCTGCTGTCCGGGCCAGAGTCTGGAAGACCCTTCTTTAGGGGCCATGACAACCTCTTGGGGAAAGACCTGGAGGGAGGGCAGGGTCAGGAATCACAGTTGTTGACAAGTCCTCCCATGGACAAATCTCATCTGTGGACTCAGCTTCCTGCAGCTTTTGAATGTTCGTCTCTAACGTTTGAATGGAGAACCAAGAATGTCTAAACAGCTGAGAAGATGTAAAAGCAAGAAAGGGCAGGGGAATAAGAGGAAAAGGACAACACAGAGAACAGAAGGAAATAAAGTAATCACCAGCGTCCTCAAAGGTTGACGTGGCTGCAGCCACAAAACAAGAGGCTAAAGTTAGATGACAAGAATGGGTATTTGGAAAGTAAAAATATGGTAGAAATAAAATCTCCACAGAAGAGTCTAAAACAGAATTAAGGACTTCCCTGGTGGCTCAGTGGTAAAGAATCCGCCTGCCAATGCAGAGGACATGGGTTCAGTTCCTGGTCCGGGAAGATCCCACGTGTCGTGAAGCAACGCAGCTGCAACTACTGAAGCCCATGTGCCTGGAGCCTACGCTCCATAACGAGAGAAGCCACGGCAACGAGAAGCCCATGGACTGCAACAAAGAGTAGCCGCCCACTCGCTGCAACTAGAGAAAACCCACGCAGCAAGAAGACCCAGTGCAGCCATAAATAAAAGCATTAATTAATTTAATTAAATGGAGCGTGATATACACAGGCTTCCATGAAGGCTCAGACAGTAAAGAAGCTGCCTGCAATGCAGCAGAGCCAGGTTTGATCCCTGGGTTAGGAAGATCCCCTGGAGAAGGAAATGGCAACCCACTCCAGTGTTTTTGTCTGAAAAATCCCATGGACAGAGGACCTTGGCAGGCTACAGTCCAAAGGGTCGCAAGTCAGATATTACTGAGCAACTAACATACACGATATACACACTACTATATACAGAGAGAGAACCAACAAGGACCTACTATATAGCACAGGGAACTAAACTCAATATTTTCTAATAATCTGTAAGGGAAAAAAATCTGAAAAATAATATATATATATACATACACAAATATAACCTAATCACTGTGCTATATACCTGAAACTAATATGACACTGTAAATCACTTGTCAGTGAAAAGAAATAAATAACGATAAAATAGTTACACAAATCTCCCTGAAAAATAGAATAAAAAGAGAAAGCAATATAGAATATAGGAGAAAAGTTCAACAATCATATTGGGAAGTACGGTGTCTGAATAATAGGAGTTTCAGAAAGCACAAGTGAAGAAAATGGAGGGAAAGCCTCAAATAAATAATTCAAGAAAAACTCCCAGGACAAAGGGACATGAACTCCCGCACCGAAAGAGCAAGCTAAGTTCTCAGCACCATGAAGAGAGAACCAAGCAGGAAAATTTATATCTCTATTTTAGACAGTGGCAATAAAGGGAACGTTCAAAAAGCTTCCAGAGAGAAACGACAGGTCTTGGACAAAGGGTTAAGAATTAGAATGAAACTGGATTTCTAAACAGCAATAAGAGGAGCTAGAAAACAATGTGCTCAGTCACTCAGTCGTGTCCGACTCTTTGAGACCCCATGGACTGCAGCCTGCCACCTGTCCATGGGGATTCTCCAGGCAAGAATACTGGAGAGGGGAGCCAAGCTCCTCCAGGGGATCTTCCCAACCCTGGATCGAACCCAGGGCTCCTGCATTACAGGCAGATTCTTTACAGACTGAGCCACCATGGAAGCCCCAAGAATACTGGAGTGGGTAGCCCATCCCTTCTCCAGAGGATCTTCCCGACCCAGGAATCGAACCGGGGTCTCCTGCATTGCAGGCAGATTCTTAACCACCTGAGCTACCAGGGAAGCCCAGAAAACAATAAGGAAATTTTTTTAAAAAGTAAATTTTAGGGGGGAACTTAATTTCAACCTATAATTTCAAACCATTCAATCAAGCATGTGAGTAGCATAAAGGTATTCTCGGTCATGCAAGTTCTCAAAACCTTCGGTCCCATGTGCCCCCTTTCTCAGGAAGCTACTGAAGGGTGTGCTCCACCAAAATGAGGGAGTCGCCGAGAATGAAGAACGCATGAGTTCCGGGACAAAAGGAACCCAGGAAAGGGGTAAAAGGAAGCTCCAGGAAAACAGGTTGAGAGATCCTAAGACGTCACTTGTGCAATCGACACTAATGATTGTGCTAGTGGGCAGTCAGATTGCACCCAGGGGACAGAAAGGCCACCAAGAAGATGAAACTGGAAACTATTGAAAGGAGATTCACATGTAAGCCAGAGTATTTGGGATGATTTAGTGACAGGTGCAAGGAAAACAGAAGACTCATTCCAGGACAACCAAAAATTGTAGAAGAAAGCAAATTCAATCAAATGCTGTACGGCTTAACCATGGAGAGTATTCCGTAGTCCTAATAACATAAACACATAGCAATTAAATTAAAAATTATGACACAGCTGTATTGGAAAGATGGGGAGGAGTATGTATGCTTGTGTGGGTGTATAGTGAGTGATGGAAAAGAGAAGAAGGTCTTCATCTTCCATGGTGGCAAGTAAACAGATAACAAATTCCTGAAATTCCCGAACCTGGAAAAATCAGGAAGCATCTGTATACCCGTGTTATTTCAAGAAAGATAAATACGTTCCAAAAGGAATGGATAAAATATTTGGAAGGGACAGTTGATTCTGGAAAGTGGGAATGACACAGGGAATAAGGGAAGGTAACTGCTACTTTTTTTTTATTAAGCCTTGTAGACCTGCTTGATTTTTAAAAATCTGTGCATCATGACTTTAATAAATTTAAGTTTAAAATTATATGTATATCTTAATGTAAATTCTTGAGCTTCAATTTGTTTATTTGCTCTTTTTTTCCCCACACAAAATAGTCTTTTTATTTTTATTTATCTTTTATCAAGGCCTTCATTTATTCATTCAATCAAACAAAAGTATATTGGGTCTCTTTTTTTTCCCTATTCAGAAACACAATTATTCCTTGGTTTTGGAACATTTTTGACATTTAACCCAATCGGGTAAAACTGTCTCATGCTGATTTGTTCTTTAGTTTATTTGTTCATTGGTTCATTCATTCATTCACTCTACAGACATTTTCTGTGGGCCTTCTTCTGGAGGTTAGGTGCCACGCCAGATAAAGACGAGGTCTCAATTTCTGCCCTTAAAGGCCCTTCTCTTTTTATAAGAAAAATTTCAAGGAGGTTAGAGATTTATGTGCCTTTTCAGTTTGTTTTGCATACAAGATGGGTTTCTGAAGAACTCTAAATTCTACATTTGTAAATCACTTGAAATCTTGGGCGAATGTATGGCTGGAGCTTGCTATTTAAATCTTTCAGGGGGAAAAAAATCCTGCATAATATATGTGTGAACTCATATTTTCATATATTGGCCAGTCTGGTGGGAAATAGATGTGGCAGCAGGAAAGGTAATTTGAGAACGAATTTATGGGCGATGTTATTGCTGTTTGGCAAGAGGGGAATTCATTTATGACTGATATTACTAATGACACCAAATGACAATTCATCTCTATTCCATACACTGAGCCGTGGTCTTTAATTGCATTATTATGTGCATCCTTAATGATGTCATTTAGCGATTAAAAACTAACCATACTCCATAAGTGGGGTGGTAACATGTTCAGCTTTACATCATTGAGATTCTGCACGGAGTAAGTTCACGGGTTTTTCATCCCCTCCTCTGTAACAGATATGCTTGCTGCCTTTCAGCATCATTGATGGGAGAGCAGAGAGGAGCACCTCTCCTATACATTTAATAAAGGAACAGCTGTGTTACCTGCTAAGATTTTATTTTTGCCTGTAGGACATTTTATTTCACCAAATTAGAGAAGCAGTAAAACATTCTTAAAAGATAGCCATCGTTTGGAAAACCATCTGTTTTAGTTGGAAGAGTATACACAGAAACCGTACCATGAAAATTTGCTGCTGAAAATGCTCTTTCTCCCAAATGTTACTTTTGTGCTATGACTATTTATAATGTCCTGGATGAATCTCCAAAATGTTTTATTCAAAGTCCCTGTTGCTCTCCCAAGACTGCCATTATGTGGGAAAGAGAAGAGGGTTAATGAGTTCCACTCGTGTGTTAGGCTTGCCTTTCGAATTGAAACAAAAATCATCCCAGAGTAATGAAGACATCTTTTCCACCTGGTGGTCAGACTGGCCCATGGAAGTGCAGTTCTGATCTTGTCACTGCCCAGCTCAGAGGTCCCCTGTGACTCCCCCCTGCCTGCTGAGTGAAGAGCCAGGGGCCAGGCCAGCCTTCCCTGTGTGGGATCTCACACACGTGTCCAGGCCTCACAGTACTAGCCTGTGAAATGGACCTGTTCGCCAGATACACAGCTGTTTGGTCCCTTCCCTGTGCTCCCTGCTAGGGACTGAACTGCATCTTCCAGCATTTCTATGTCGCAGCTCTAAGCCCCCCAGGTGACTTATTTGGGGACAGAGCCTGTGAAGAGGTAATGAAGGTTCAACAGGGTCTTCAGGCCCTCCTCTGATAGGGTCTGTGTCCTTCCAGAGAGAGAAGCCTTCATGGCACTTGCTTGGTGTCCCTGGTGGTTGGGGCTTCACCTTCCAATGCAGGGGAGGTGGGTTTGATCCCTGGTCAGGGAACCAGGATCCCACACGGCTTGCAGCCGAAAAACATAAAACAGAAACAGTATTGTAACAAATTAAGACTTTAAAAAAGTGGTCCACCAAATAAATAGATAAATAAAGAGGCGCCTCCAGAGCTCTACCTCACCTCCGTGTGAGGATCCAGTGGGAGGGCAGACACCCCTGGGCCAGGAGAGAGGTCCCCCCCACTCCGAGAAACCGAACTTGGTCTTGGACTGCCCGCCTCCAGAACTGAGAAAAGCAATGATTGTCGTGGAAAGCCGCCCAGCCTGCAGCATGTCGCTAGGGCAGCCCGAAGGGATTAAGACACTCCCGATGTTGAAGTCATCACCTCTCAAGGCTCATCAAAGGCCATTTACTCAACTGGTACCTGCTTTGGGGCCCTCTCCTCTAAACCCCTCGGCACCTAGAACTGTCTAGGGGGACTCTAGCCCCTCCAGACCTTGCCTCCTCTTTCCAGAGGGCTGTGCACTCCCAGAGGACAGACTCGCTCCCTCTGGATGCTCTGGATTTAGAAGATGGGTTTAACATGAAAACACGGGTTCCTATAACTTTTCAAGAAGGCTCTGATGCTCTGCCTCCATGTCTCGGGCCAAGTGCCAGCAAACTGCGCTGCTAATTACCCAACGTATTAAATGCAAAGTGTGCGTCAGTATGAAGAGGAGAACCACCTCTTTTTTGGTATCTTGTAACCAGAAAACCTCTTTAGGATCACTGGACTAGTTTCCATTTTAAGCTAATTAGTAAATTGCATTTTTGGCTCTTTGGCTAGGTTAAATTTAGCTCATCTTTTCCCTTCAAGTCAAGCTGTCAGTGGGATCTTTGCAATTAAAATTTTCACTCTCAACTTTCTTTCCCATTCGGTGGGAGGAGGTTGGCAGCGTACCCCCTCTTCCCGTCCTTCTTCCCTTCAGCTTCTCCCCAACCCGGGGCGTCTCATGCGTGCAGCCAGATGGCTACCTACTCCTCCACTTGCTGGCCGCCCATGAACAGGGCTGACACCGGGTCACCCCCACGAGAAGGCAGGGCGCATGCCCGGGGCTGCAGAACAGCCTCGGTCATGCATCAGACCGCAAAGTGTTATTAAACATACACGGCAACCGGCAGATAGTTAGTGGGAAAGCGGTGGTAAAGGGCAGGAGGCTCAGCTCGGAGCTCTGTGATGACCTAGGGGGCGGCGAAGAGGGTGCTGGGAAGGAGGCTGAGAGAGGGGACATGTGTATACATGCAGCTGATACACCCCACGGTACGGCAGAAACTAACACAGCTTTGTAAAGCGAGGATACCCCAATACAAACACGCCACCACATATATGACCACGCGCAGGAGCCTGGAGGCTGCCCGGTGTGCAGGGCAGGAGCCCCTTTGCCACTGGACGTGGGAGGCTGAGGGGTCCCCGGGGAGAGGCTGGGGACAGGAAGAAGGGGCGCCCTAAGCAGAGGACGAGGGCTGGGACGACGTTACAGAAATACCGAGTGCTGCAGAAATATCTGAATCTTCCAACAAATGCCCAGGCCAATCCAGGGTGTGCCTGCTGACGCTGGGCCCTGCCCAGCCCCGAGGATGCCCGAGCAGGTCATGGCGAGCGGCCCGGCGAGTTCATGCAGACATCCCAAGGCCACCCCACACGCTGTCTCTGAGACCCCCTAGAATCCCAGCCTCTCATCCCCAGACCCTCAGCTCTTGGCCTGGAACTCTGCTTCCCTCCCTCCCACCCTGTCGACAGAACCCCGCAGAGGGCTCTTCCACAGCTCCCCCCCCACAACCCAGGTGCATTTCAGAAGCCCCGTGCCCCAGCCCCTCAGCAGAATGCCCTGAGAGTCGGAGTCGGGGGAGCTCTCACCCAGCCTTCGTTGGGCAGAAGACAGACACCAGGCCAGTTCCTCCCAGGGTGAGCAGCCGCTGCCCCTCCTCCAGTGGAGACAGGGCGTCACGGCCCAGCCTTATGAGCACAGGGCTCGCATCTGACTCCTCTCGTGGTCATTAAGGAAGATGGGCTGGTGATTTCCACGAAGAGAGGAGGATGGCTCCATTATGTGGGCACTAATGCCTCTCGGGTCTCCTGCGCTGCTCCGGGGAGTGGGGCGGGGTGTGTGCGGGGGCCCGGCTGGTTCTCCTTCCCATCCACCCTCTGTTCTCTGCGCATCTGGGTGATGGCAAGTAGGGCGGAGAAAGTCCCCCCAGGGGACCGGCTGCGGTGAGCGAAATGAGCTCTGTGGCCTGGGGAGTCTATGGAGCAGAGAAGGAATCTGGGAACAAGCGCCTGCATCTTTGCAGTCACAGCCACTTGGAATTTCAGTGGAGAAGTACCTATGCCAAACCTGAAAGCGTTTGTTCTTGCCCAGGTGTGGGACCCTGGTCGAATGCCCATCCTCTCTGGCTGACACGGGAGGGAGGTGGGTTCCGGGACTGGCCTCCCGTGGTCCCTGCTAGATCTAGATCTCTCAAGCACCTATCCATGGAATGATGTGAAAGGTATGGAGTGAGGTTTCCACAGGAGGAAGTGAATTTAATTTCAAGACTTTGCCTTATTCTGTGATTGTCCAGCTGATAATTTTCTAACCTTTAGTTTATGATGGCCAGAGTAGATGGTCACTATTTTTAAATTTCCTTATTCAGCAAGATGGGCAGAGATGTATGAAGTCTGTGAATCACGTTTAGCAGGAGTCCTGGGTCCTAAAGGACTCTCACTGCAGGCTTTGGTGACAATGGCCCTGAAGGGGTGTGCAGGAGAGGGGACACAAGGGAACCCCCTCATCTGTGGGGACAGCATCGCGAGCACCATGCTCGTAGTATGTTCAGGACACAGAGCTTCTAAACCTTGGGCAGGAGTGTGAGACGCTCTTGTGTTTTATTTGCTCGGCGAGCCCTTACAGGAAGAGCCCCTGCTCCTGCCTGCCAGGCGTCAGAGCAGAGGGGGTCAAATGGGATCATGACCGCCTTGTGGGTCACGAGAGCAATTTAGCGGAGGACTGAGAGCAGCCTTTCTTAAATGAAAGATTATGGAATAGGACAGAAATTATTAGAGTAAATCATCTGCAGGAATGCAGTAGGTAAGTATTAATTCATGAAACTTATGTTTCAAATATACATATTCAAATATTTAAAAATACATATATATGTATATTCTGCTTCTGAGTGGAGGAGTAAATTGCTCACAAACCAACCGTCCTACAGACAACACGTACAAATCCACAAACTATGGACAATATAACAAAAACAACAGGGCCCTAGAGGGTAAACATAAGCAGAAATGTCTTGGAGCAGTGTCAAAACTTAGAAGAATCAACCCACAAGAGGCAAGCTTCCCATTTTTGTGGCTTTGCCCTGAGGGCGTCCGCCACATTTGCGGTGGGCGCA